>NC_141765.1:46403058-46724058 GCF_982258835.1 Parasteatoda tepidariorum | reverse complement strand
GTCACCTTCTGTCGTCCAGTGCCTGTTTTTCGAGTTGTTCGGTGCTCGTCGGTCCACTGCTTCCAAACTCGCATCACTGTGGAACTGTTCCGCTGCATACGAGCTGCTATTGCGCGATAGGAAAATCCTCCTTCTCGAAGGCCGATTATCCTCCCTCGTTCAAACTCCGTAAGTTGCTTGAATTTCTTATTCTTCCGTCGTGGAGGCATACTCAGGTCTCACTAAACGTTTGCCACTAACAAATAATCATAGACTATTTTCAACGTCCCGCTACAGCACTTTATTTATACGCTTTCAGCATCAATTCAGAGGGCGCTGCGCGCGCCACGCACGCGCGATGGCTCTGAAACTTTATTAATTTGCATAATATCCTATAATTGACATTTGCTGCGAATTTCATTTGATTCTGATGATTCCTTCATGGTGTTGCATTTTCTACAAACAGCAGTATATATATATATATATATATATATATATATATATATATATATATATATATATATATATATATATATATATATATATATATATATATATATGGGTGATTCTCATGAAATATGACAATTCACAGTCTGCTCCAAGTTTTAATACTATACTACTAAAAGAACTTTTTTCTTAAAAAAAATTTATAAATAGCATTGCTGTTAGCATTTTGAAATGACTTTGTACTAGCATTGACCGTTTTGTATAGTTAAAAAATTTAATTGAATTTAAAAATTTAATGTTTCTGGTATGTTATAAGCAATATTTCCAATAATAACTAGCTTCAAAACTATCTAACTTTTCAAAACTTTCCCAATGTCTATTTTTTTTTATCTCAACCGTATCATTTCTAGAATATACGCAGAGGGTATTATTTACTAAAACTTCCTTTAAAATAATTTTTTCTGTCTATAATTTGTTTGTCACATGAAATTCTGTCATTTTCCTGGCTACTTTTATTTAGTGATTTATAACCAAAATAGATGCGTCAGCAATCGATATTTTATTTTAATAGGTTTATTAGATGCCATCCTATTTGAACATGTCTTGTTGCATGAATAAAAAACCAACTTTTTGGTTCAAAATCTGTTTCAAAAAATTCTTCAAGGTGAGTTGGTTTTTATGTTGTTATTTTCCTGTCTTCTTGAAATCATTAATAACATAAACTACACAGATTTATCTGAGTTATTTTAAGAAATCCTGTTGTTTTCTGCGGAATGTAAACGTCTTAGGCCAAAATTTTAAATTAAAGTAAAGTTAAATGCTATAAAATGGCAAATTTGTCATTATCCTAGCTGTCATCTTCCTGGCTTATAAATGCCAGGACATTGGCGTGTTACCAGAAAACGTTTTAAACAGTATATTGCAAAGAGGGAAAGCAAATATTTACCAAATACCTAGTTTATGTATGATTGTAATATGCTTGAATGTAATCAAAGTAATTTATTTATTTAATGATTGATAATTATCCTCAATTTTATTCTGTATATATCAGCAACAAAAAATTTTTTGGTTCCTTCTGCAGTGGATAAAAATAATTAATTTAAGCAATTTATGGTCCGTCTAACATAAAGGCTTAAGTTGAATTACTTACTATTAACTTAAAATTACTGTTTTTTAAACTTCTAAGCTAATATGCCATTTTCCTGGCATTCAAGATTTGGTGAATTTCTATTTTATTTTTTTTTCTCTGGCAAATGTCAATAAACTACACTGCTGTCTGTAAGATATTAATAAATGTAACTAAAGAAGCATACAAAAAAATTTTTGATTATTTTGAAGACTTTAAATTTGAAGAAATTTTTTGTCCGAATTGTCATATTTCCAAAGAATCACCCATATATTTATGTGTGTGTGTGTGCTTGTGTGTGATACTGGTATTCCAAAAGTACAATTTTTTGTATAAACTTTAAATTCATTCTGAGTTATCTTGTGATTCCTTGTCAGTTAAAATTTTTGTTCGATTAAAACAAGTATTTTATTTGGACCAACGGAAAAATTAATTTAAGCTGATTTTTTTTTTCTTAACTTTTTAGTGAAGTTAAAATATGTTAAGATGAGTTAAAATAGAAGAGATAAAAGTTAAGATATTTAGAGAAGTTAAGATATAGTTTTTCATCTTTAAAATCTTAACTTCTCTAGCATTTAATAGTTTTAAAAGTATTAATCATATTTCAAAGAGCTTTCTCAAAGAACTATTACAACTTTATTCCTCCCAGTGAAACTCAGACTAGAAATTTCCTTATACAATTCTTATATTACATCCATTTCTTGCCTTCTTTTAAAAATTTGAAAGGAATTAACAAAGCGTTAAAGATGTTGAAACTTTTTCACTGTTTATTTTTATTTTATTCGTGGCATATCAGTTATTTTTTACTTTTCGAGTTCTAAACTCTGTCTAGTTTGTTTTGTTTTTTTCTAAGTTTGATTTCCTTATTAATTTAAATTCATTTTAAAATGCTTCCAAATTTTCATTTTATAAAATTAAATAGTCAGTTTGAGTTTATATTTTAAGATATGAAGCTCAAATAATAATTAAAAATTATCTTTTTTTGCACAAATGTTTAATTTTCAATAAATCTGCTTTTCAATTTGTTTGTGCACTACTGACCATTAAAATTGCTACCCCTGGAAGGCGACGCACCACGAACGTGAAATTTGCAGGACGAATAAAGCATATTGTGGTATGCAAATAATTAGCTTTTCATCTCATTCATGCAAAGCAGGCGGCGGTAGTGACATCTATAATGTGTATAAAACAATAGATTTGACAGTAAGTTTCTAATACAGAAATTGAATTTGAGCGTTGTTATTGGGTAAAAAAGTTTTTATTATGCCTCGTGAAAGAAGGAGAAATGCCTACCAGCACATGTTTTGGGTGTAATCGAAGTCGAATTGTGGCCTACCGGGATTGCGGTTTATCATACCAAAGTATTGCTGCTCGCGTTGGTCGAGATCCCGTGATCATGGCTTCGGCTACACTTGACGCTGCCTCACAGGCAGGAGCGCCTCCAATGGTGTGATCAACGACGAACCTGGACACAGGAATGGCATGACTTCGCTTTTTCAGACGAATCTAGGTTCTGTATACAGCCAACACCTCCTAGAAGTAGGAAGGCTTCAGCACGGATCAATTTAGTTGTCCGATGTGACGAAGTTAACTGCGCAGTAGATGAAAAATAAGAAAGATGTCATTACGTTCGGGGTACTAAGCTGCGCAGTGGTTGAAAATACGAAATATGTCATTATGTTTGGACTACTAAAGGATATTTATGGTAACCCGTGCTGAGGCCTGCTCTTTTCTAGGTGGTGTTGATACAGCACGATAACAGTATCCGTCTTTGGCGACATCGTAGAGAACGCCCATTGGCAGCCTACATTCGGCATCGTCATACTGGCCCATCACATGAAGTAATGGTATGGGGTACCAGTGGATACACGTCTCGATCACCGCTTGATCGCATTACCGGCACTTTGAACAGCAGCCGTTACATTTCTGATGAGTTAGGGCCAGTTGCTCTATCTTATCTTCGAGGCCTCCATAACACTACGTTTCAACAGGAAAATGCATGACCGCATGTTGCCCGCACTGTCCTGACGCATAACATGTTCATCTGTTACCCAGATCAGCACGTTCTCCTGATCTCTCACCAATTGAAAACGTCTGATCAATGGTTGTCGAACGACTGGCGCGCCAACTTCTGAGTCACTACGGTCGATGAATTGCGGCATAATGTTGAAGCTGCATGGAATGCTGTATCCGTCTATGCTATCCAATCTCTGTTTAACTCGATGCCCAGGTGAATAACTGCTGTAATTGCTGCCAGGGGAGGCTGCTCTGAGTACTGATTCCTCAGGATCTATACATCCAAATATCCTGAAAATTTAAACACTTGTTCTTCCAACTATAATGTATGCATTCTTTCCATGTGTAGCAACTTTAATGACCAGTAGTGTACTTCCGTCTCACCGTTCGCTATTTTTCCGTTGCGCTATTTTTCCGGAAAATAGCGTGACGGAATTTGAAAAGCGCCATAAAATTTATGATCTTATAACAATTGTGAGTATTGAAATTAAATATCATTGCAATCTATTAACTTTACTTTTAACGTCAATTTTAAACCATGAAAAATTGAAACTGTCAATACCATACATTTTTAACAAGTTTTTTTTTTTATTTTATTAAAAACGTGATGAATTGAAAAGTAACAACAAAATATAAATGTTCAACCTTAAATTCTATTTTAATTCTGGGGAAACAGAGACAATAAAATAAACATTTCTGGAATGATTTTTATTCCTATAAATAGAACCACTCTACTTTCCAAAAAACTGCATATGCTAATTTTCCACTCATCCAAAAATAACAAATAATAACAACAGAGGAAATGAAGAATATTACCCATTCCCCAAACTCCATTTTCCTACACCATTATACTCACAGATTTGACTCTTTATCGATTTACTTCCAGAGTAAGTTTTTATTTTTAGCTCTCTAATGTGTTCTTGTAAAGAGAAAGGAACTAGGTTTTTTCAAACAGTATTAAAATGTTGGTTCAATCTTTAGATTAAAGCATCCATCTCATTCGGTGAACCATTGGTCCCTTCAAGGAAAACAGCATGTTAAAAAACAAATTCAATCATCCATGGATTGTATGAATGCACAGCAATCAAGACTAACAGCGTCGAAAAGGATCCTCATTTAAGGCTATTGATACTCTGAATATGGTATATAGAACTAGTACATGCAGTTCATTAATTTGCAAAGAGAATCTCTTAAATGCAAGGAATTTACAAAAGCGAAAGAAACTCTAGAAATCAAAATAATCTGATTGGTGAAAACAAACATCCCCGCTGAATAAGTGAATAAGTATTATTGACCAGTACCAACTAACTTTAATCAAGCTAGATTGTTGTTCACTACGAGATCATTAAACATAAAAAATATTTTTGTCAACAAATTGTTCTAATTCAATCAAATCAATATTCTGCAGATGACTAAAAAACACGATATGCAAAGTTTACGAAAATCCGTAAATACTTAAGAAAAGCTATAATAATGAAATATTGAACTACAATTTTATAAAAACAAATTTAAACTAAAACATTTTTATTCTAAGAAGAGAAAGTTTGTTATAAAATGATGAAATTATTATTGTAATAAAATGCATTCTTTGTCAACAAATTGTTTCTTAATCCAATAAAATCAATATCCTGCATATGACTAAAACACGATTTTTAAAGTTTATGAAAAACCGTAAATACTGTACAAAAACTTAAATAATTAAATATTGAATCAACATTTCAAAATACAAATTTAGAATTAAACATTATTATTTTCAGAAGAAAAAATTTTATTGTAATAAAATGATTTTTAAGAGCTAGAAAACATCAAATTCTCATTTTGAAAACCATATTAAAAATTGGTAACAAACCTTTTCTGTTAAAAATATCAAACTTAAAACTAGAAGTCCAAATCCGTAGAAATGCTTTTTTAGAATGGCTTCTAAATGCTAAGCATATTCAAGATAATACACCAAAACTTATTAAATGCTTAAAGCTAATGAAACAGAATGAATATTTCGCCATTTTCACACTGTGAGTAGAGGTAAGAAAATTTTCAAGCAGAATTTTGCAGAATCAGGCAGATTGAGCTCTACCTGGTATACTCGTTTAGTGGGAACCCAACAAAACAAAATATCAAGTCAACTTTTGAGACGATTAATCAGCAAATGTTGAAAAAAAACAGAAATGGAAAGATTCTCTTAACAAAATTGTCCCAGCTCATAATAACGGAGTAAACAGCAATTACTAAGGAGTAGAGTCCTTTTAAGGAGCATGATAAAAACGGGTCATGAATTCATATGAAAATTGTTTTAATGACATATTTTTTAAAGTACTCATTATTTTCATATTTTATGAAAAGCTGCACATATCGATTTATTAATGTAGCCTTTTTTCTTTATATTCAAGTTGAAATCTATAAAAGTTTTATTGTTTTGTTTTAATAAAAAAAAAGTTCAGGAAGAAAAACATTGGTTTTATCAAAAATATATCAATTTATTGGAATTCAACTAACATTTTATTATCTAGAGAATATTATCTGTGGAAATTTTTAAAACATTTGAAGTTATTTTCACATAGTTTGACTACTTGCACATTTAAAAGTATACATCTCACTAATTCAGATTATACTGCTCTTTTATTCAGATTTTTCTCTCCCTAAAAAGGAAATTTACTTTAAACACCAGCTGAAATTCAATAATATAACAACGCATTTGCCATTAGTTGAAATATTGAAAGGATATGCATGAGGATGGATTTCATATTTAATACATTTGTAATTTCCAAACTACAGGTCACATAAATACATTTGTTTGCAATTTCCAAAAATACATACGATTGAGAGTTATTATGTATAATATTATAAGAATTTTCCAAACATTTTACTTTCTATAAATTTAAAAAAAAAAGAGAAATCCAGATTATTGGTGGTCCAAAACAATAAAGCCAAATTTCTTTGTTATATTTTACCAATTTCCAATATGTAAAATGTATGCAAAAGACGAATGTATTTCAAAAATTTATTTTTAAATAAATCCAGAAGATTTCTTATCTTTGCTGAAAAATATACAAACGTTCAACCTTTTGGAATAATGTAAATGTTTTAAAAAATATCCGGTATGACTGTTTGTTAAATTAACAGAAATTTTTTTGGGATGCCTTAATCAATTCGCACATAAAAGCATGCCTTTTTTCAAAAAATGAAAGTGGTGTCCCTAACTATTGAAAAAAATAAGTAGAGTAAAATTTGATTAGTAATACTCAACTTACATGTAAAATGGCTAACATTTATTAAAAAACTGTATAAAATGTCTTAATTCTTGTATTTATATTTATTTAAATGTAAGCAGTTAAAATAAATATTTAGATTTTTTTTTATAATAAGACAAAAGAAAACCATTTATTTATGATGATAAGTTGATCTGAATACTTTGTCTTAACGACTCCTTTATTCCCCCGATATTGATCCTTAAAAAGTAATCAAGAGCTTCTTAAACATATTCTCAGTTTTTTTCTTCAAAAGATATAACAGGAAGTTCGGAGAAAGAAAATGGCTGAGAAATAATGCGCTATGAAAGCAAAACTCAACGATGAATACTGCTTAAACTAGGAAAATAAATAACCCAGCACCTTCGGAAGTGCCAAAAAAAATAAAACTGAAATTGAGAAATATCGCTTAGCGCCTCGAGGAAGGTCAATAATTTAAGCATCGAAGATGCTAGAAATATTCTTTTCTTGAAAAAAAAAGCTGAGGAACGCCAAGACCGGTAATTGTTCACTTTTCTTATCTATTTAAAACAAGGCTTTATAAATTGTTTATATGAAGGAATGAAAATTTTAATATTTAAAGCGAGAGAATATGAAAAATTGATTTATTAAATAGTTTATAGAGAAAAAAAATTATAAATAGGTGAATAAGTGGCCAGTCATGAGCTTTATCTCTTACAGTAAAATTCTAAACTGCAAGAAAAGTTGGTTGTAATTTTTAGAAACTTATTATTCATATCTATAGTAGGATTTAGAGCTTGGTGATTTAAAATTCACTAGCTACCACACATAAAGCAATATTTATACTAGAAATTTTAAGCAATCAAATTACGTTTTTCAATTTTTTTAAAAAACATTAACTTGACAATAATATTAGCATGTGATAAAATTGAAAATGAATTATTTATAAGGGTAATATTTTAAAAGAAGAAAAGACGAGTTTGTTTCGTCTGCTTAATGTAAACGTATTATTATAATATTTATTTTTTATTAAGATATAGTTTTAAGCTATTAAATTTTATATCTTTCATATTTGATGATTTTTTAATGTGCAATGATAAATATAATAAATCCTCATTCCAATATATAATGAAGCAATAGAATTTCTATGTACATTGTTGTAATACAATTTACACTTTCAAAATAATATGATTGTGAAGGAGCTGGAAAATAGTTTTTACTATAATAGTTACCGTAAAATCACTTAATTGCTTTAATTAAGCTAATAATAAGGTAAAAATTACGGAATAATATTTTACGGTAAAAATGGAATTAACGGTAAAATGACTTTTACGGATAAGGCACCCAAAGTGCTGGTACTTTATATCGGAGTTTGATCCAGAATTAATTAATTTTAAGTAATTTTGACGAGAACAAGAAAGAAGGGATTTTTAGATATTTCTTTCATACCTACTTTCATACCTCTTCCTAATTAGAAGTAATTTACAAATTTAAAATTTCATAAATAGTTTTTAGAAATATAAACCGCCTAAGCAGACTAAAACAAGACAGAAGTGAGTGGTCGATATGATTTTATAGTACTTAAGCTTATTTAAACTAAATTTCAACTTATAAAAAAATAATTCAACAATTTGAAATGTTGAAAACGAGAATTAAATTAGTCCGACTATCTTCGATTTATAACTCTGCTTTTGCACACATTCCATCAACAATAAAAACATTTATAGATTGCAAAACTTTGATGGACTTAAAAGTGCAAAACTTAAAATTAAAGCTGCTAGTACATTCTGAAAAGAAGGGTCAATGCTACACCATAATATCGGTACATTCAACTGTATATGTTGCCGTGCAAATTTGCTGCGAACTTAATAAGGTTCTTAATAGAACCTAGTATCCGCAAAAGCTAAATCAAAATATTGTGCAAGCAAGTTTGATAAATCTTTATTTGAAGTATGATATAGTTATTAAAAGTTATAGCAACACGCTATAAAATTTTTCTTATTCAAAATTATTAGGTATTTTTCACATTAGACATCATTAAAGCACTTTACTGAATATCGATCAAATCTTCTATCAAATAAACTATTTGTGAAAAATCTGAAAAAAAATCTTTTTTAATTGAAGCGATGCTAAGCATATAAATACAGGAAATATGAAGGTGTATTGGTTGATTGAATGTAGGTTTTTTATGGCCTAGGTCTAAGCATATAAAGGTGCAATGAAATATAAACGTACGTATCAAACTTTATCCTATTTACTTCTTTTAGTAGAGAGCAACATATAGAGAACTAACATTTCGAAATCATTCTATGAAATTCTATTCTTAAATACTACAACTTAATTGTTTATGATAATTTCTAATTTAACTGCAATTAATATAACAATTTAATTTTAGTTATGATATTTACAGAATTTGCAAAATAAGTCCTCGTTAAAATAGTTTATCTTATTACATTTCGTAAAGTTATAAATACGGTCATCACACGTTCTTCTGAGCGTAAAATCTGTATCAAATTCGTGATTTTCGTTTATTCAAAATAATGCATTAGAAATGATACTGGTACTCGTATTTTCTTATTATAACAAGATTTAACACACGTGGTATCACCAGACATTAGCATATAAATCACGTTCAGGCATAAGCTATAAAACATATACGTGATAAAATGAAACTTATTGAAGACCTTCATCTCTATATCCATTACTTTTTCTCCTTTATTTTAGAGAGTTCGAAATTGCTCAAGAGAACTCCGTATAAATGTTTCTGTAAAATAATTCATGCAAATGGTATCAATTTATAGTTAAGAACTAGAACAACCAAATGATAAATAGTTTGTAATTGGGAACATGATTCCCTTACTGCTGCATTTTATGGTCAGAAGGGGGTTTTGCTTCCTTAGTAATATTTCAATTATCATAATTTAAAAATCTGATATTTCGGATATTTAAAACAATGTTGCGAAAACATGTTACAGTTTTAAAAATTAATGCATATTTAAGTAAATTAAAATATGCATTAAAAAATGCAACATCAATATTGCGACAAACGCAAGTGCTAGTAACTAACTCATACATATAAATCGCATGGTATTACAAACTTAGTCTGATGCAAGTCTAGAATGAAGAGCACTCCCTGGCATATTTCCAGATCTTGAAATTTGGTTTTCTTAAATTAAATCTTTAAAATCGCTTAATGTTGTTATTTGGTTAAAGTATTAAATAAAAATAAGTATTGAACAAAATTCATAGCTCAGATTCTTATATTCCCATCGTGCTTTCACAAGTAACGTAAATTTAAAAGTTTCGAAATAGATTCTTTTAAATTTGTTTTATGCATAAAGGATTCATTTCTTGCTGCAATTTGAAAATAATGTTTAGGTTTTATTTGAAGTAAAATATTCATGTCAACATACATATAAATATACTAATTGGAACGTTTTACGCTATATCAGTGAGAACCAACACCAATAATGTTAAATCGCAAGAAAAATTTTAAGCAAAAAACCTTAGTATCTAAGCAAATCTGAAGGAAATATTTATTTGAATTGTTGAATATTTATCGAATAGAAGGAAATATTTATGAGAATATATAACTGTAACTTGTAAACTTTATATCTTAATAATAAAATAATATATCTACACTGCTGGCCTTTAAAATTACTACACCAAGAAGGTATGCGAGTATGATTTTATTTATTTGACACATACATTATAGTGGAATAAGCTAGTGGTTAAATTTGTTGGAAATCAGTGGCAAACTTTGCCACTTCCAGAAAAATCATATTCTACCAGAAGACAAGGAAATTGTATTCTATTTTCGGGACGTTATTCAATTCTGCTTCAAGACTGTGCCCCTGCTCATCTGGAGTAGTAATTAATGAGTGGCACTTAGTCAATCATTCCGCAACCATTAATTCCATGTTTCCAGTTTTTCAAACATCAGAAGAATCTGCTGGCTGTAGTGACTATTGGGCATGTTTTGTATTGAAGAAGGCCAGAGAAGTACAAGCAACACGTGATCGTTCGTAATATTGCTGAAAAATTTCTTTAAGGAGTCTTCGATTATAGGAAAAGAAACACGTCGGAAATGTAATTGTTTTCGTTTCAAATGTCAAGAAAAAAAAAGTAATCGACAAGAAGATGATTGAAAAGGCGACAAAAGTTATTGAACTCACGTATTCAATAGCACTCTATTATCTAATCATTGTAGGAGATGAACCAGTATGGTTATTTCGAATACAAAATGGTAACGCGAGATCTCCATGATGCCGACAAACGGAGATGTGGCTATTGTGGTTCTATTTACAAAACCAGTACTTGTCTGTAAAGATGACGCAGCTTCAAGGCTAGCGAAAGCATTAGTTATCACCTTTACGGTTTATACTGCGGCAAAAGTTGTTAAACCATTTGAGCATAAATTTGCCGCCTTACAATCAACTCTATTTCTGTATTCATGGTTCGTAATGTGATTGTGCGACTTCTTATGACCATGCAGATCTCTTTTCTCGGCTGCTAGTAGTGAGGGGTAGCTAAAATCCAGCATGAGGTTTCGTATAACCGTCCTGAACACATCAGTTTCCTATTTTGTGGACCGTAAAGCGATTTTGGCCAACACGCGGGCAAAAATAATGCAGTGCGATCAACGACTTCTCCAGTAAGTCTTCTCCAGTTCTTTCGTAATCTAAGTCAAATGCTACCTCTACAAACTATTTCTTCTTCGTACACAAAATATTATAACTTCTCTGGCCAAAAATAACAGTGAGTATAAAATTGCTGTCAAACATCTGATTTTATATGCATTAAAAGTGCTGTCATTGTCACCTGCTTTACATGAAAGTGCCAAAATGTAAAAGTTAGTAGAATTCTAATAGTTTATATTTATTAGATCCATTGGTTTATATATATCACACAATTTTTTATCTGTTATGCAGATTTCACGAGTGGGGTGTGTCATCACCCTGCTGTAGAAAATTTAATTTTATTTAGTGTTTTTGGAATTAAAATATTTCGTTTTTTTTGTAGTGTTTTTTTAACAACTCTGTATTTCACTTATAACCTTCCATACTCTTAGAAATTTCAAATCAAAGTTGAACCATATTGGTACCTTGAATTGTAATATTGTTAAATCTTTCAGTAACCTAACTGCAAGATGACAGCTATTCCGGCTTAATGTGTGTACTTTTCCCCAGAGTATTTAAGCATTCCCTACATCAAACACCACTGATGCACTCAGCACTTTGTTTATTCCAGAAAAAAAAGTCTCTTTTCAATAAACAATATGTTGAATAAGTTCAAAACCCGTTTCAGTAGTATGACAGTAAAAGAAAAATACCCAACATAAAGCATGAAGAATATATTTTTGATTTTCTTAGAAGTTATTCATTTAAATTTATTTTAGGAGTAAAAATTTAATTCAAGAATCACTGTTAAATAAATAGAGCTTATAAATTGTAAATAAATGTTATGAAAAAAATGCAGCCATAAGATTTCTCAGAAAATTACTAAAATAACCATTTCCCTGCTTGGTGAAAAATTAAAATAAGACAAACGGCTGGGCAAGGGCACTATTCCCATTTTTCTCTTTATTAAATCAAGATATCAACGAATTTTCATTTTAATGGAACTGACTAACCTTAACGACTCCCCAGTTAACCTCTTGATAGACATGATTTTTTTTCTTTCATTTTCATAACTAACGACCCATATATCATTAGAAAAATGTATCAGCTAACACCCGACACACTTTATTAAATTTATTATTAAAAAAAATACTTATGCGATTACAGGAGCGAAAAGGAATCTCTTTTTTTCATTTTATGTATGTTAGAAACATTTTATTAAAAGCAACTTATTTCACATTACTTTGTGTATTAAATTGTAAACAATTACCTGCACACAATTTTGTATTAAATTGTAAAAACCATTGCAGAAATTAAAAAAGTCGAAATGTATAAGCTGAGTTATTTTACAATAGCAATAATAGACAAACTTGAATCTTAATACTAATACTATTACAAAGTAGTGCATTGGGACACAAAATTGGAGGCTTACTTGGAGTTATCTCTGTATAAACAAATTTTATAATTGCTTGCAGAAAATTTTTGATTCAGTTAAAAAACTATTGACGAATGCTTAAAAAGTGGTAATAGCATTAAGGTATCCAAAATCTTATATATACCGACAATCAGTGTTCCTTTTCATTTTACCATAAAATCCATTTTTCTGGAACATGTTATGGAACAAAAATACGATATACTATAATTTTTACAGTAATAACTATCATTAAATCCCTGTGTGAATAATTTCAATGAAATAAATATAACTGTAAAAATCAATCTATAATATTTTACGGTAAAATAAATTTTACTAATATTACACCCAAAATACTTTATACCGTAATTTGATCTGGAATATTTTACATTGTACTCCTTAACCATTCCAGAAAACTGAATATTAATTTTTGCTTTATCCAATCAAGCAAATTTCACACTTCAAGAATCAAGACTTGTGAGCATAATCTGTGTGATGCATTGAACATTCGGAGATAATAATGGTTTCTATAAATGACGATTCTATGTAATTGTGGATATTGACACAAATTTAAGACATGGATTTGGTGTACTGAGCTGTGCGTATAAATACCATAACTTGATCCGGGATTTTTTTACAGTGCAACCTTCACATCTTGTGGGTCAGAAGTTCAAAACTTCAAAAAGAAGCATGTTTATTCTTAGAAAATGCATTTTTATATAGCAGTCGATTAGCATATTGAAGGTGGAGACCATTATGAATGAGTCTTAGTACGTAAAATTCCCATTCTTAGATCAAAAGTATTCATGATTTTCGCTTTTTTTTCTTCACTTATATGAAAAGGTAGACTTCTGAAAAGGCCTAAGGATTTGAGAGTTATTTGTTTGTCATGATGAGCAATACAAATTGTTAAGCCGTAAAGTATTGTGCTAGTTTTTAATAACTTTGTTTATCAAAATTATTCGAATTATTTTTTAACCAACTGTTCATCTTCGTTTATCTAATTTGTTTCAACGCGGCTTTACAGAACACTATACATAATAGGAATGTTGATATAACATCTTAAGCGAACGTTGGATGTTTAGCTGGTAACATGAATAAATTAAATCGCGACTTTAAAAAAGGTAAAACCTAAATTTAAAAAAAAATGATAGCTTATTTTTCATCAAATAATAATAATTACTCAGTTAATTTTCTTTGATTTAGTGGAATTTATTTTAATGGAATTTAAATTATTTAATTGTGCGTATCGAAATATTACTATAACTTCAGCTTCCAATTCATAACGTTGAAATAAAGTTGATATTTGCAATCAAGCTAGCCACAGTTTCAGAAGTGTACAGTTGTATCATTTAATGTGTTCTATGAAGGAATAAGAATTAAGAAATGAAGTACGAAATGTATTATTTTGAAAAAAAGGGACTTTTATTTAAAAAAAAAAAGAAAATACGATATAAAAAGTTAATTAAATTTTGAAAGATTTTAATTTAAAAAAAATCAAACTACTTATTTCGCAATCAGTTTAAGTTGAAAATGGGAGGATAGCCGCAGGTTTGGAAGCAAAATAAAGTATCATGTGCAAGATAAAATATTTTCTCTTTTAAACAAAAGTACGAGTGTATTCAAATCACTTTCTTTTAACTTTCAAAACAAACGAAACAAATAAAAATAGTCGTTCCTTCTTGAAAGGAAATATTCAGTCTTTGCAATTTTACGCCATTGTTCATTAAGGTAAGTTAATTTCAAAATCACTTTGTTTACTTATAAAACAAACTATAACAATTTGTGGTAAATATAAAAGCTACAAATTTAATGCATACAGTTATTCTGCTACACAAAAGTAACTTTTAATGCTTTTAAGGAAAATATTTTCTCTCTTCTTCTTCTGGAATAATACAATTTTTGAGTTTGGAAACTTGTATTAAAATAAAAGAAAAAGAAAAATTCTATGATATAGGGGTCTTTTAATTAATTATCAAACAAAGGTGAAATTAAGTACCAGCATAAGATTGTTTGTCGTAAAAATATTCAGTGTGATTAGAAAGTGTTGTGGAGCTTTTAGATATTCTAACAAAAATAAAAATAAATTATAAAGGTTGCATTATTTCAAGAATTGCGAAATAATTTACCAGAAGTTTTACTTGGAAATTTTCTTTTGTGGGAAAAACAAGATACAATCGGTTTCAATTTGTCAGGAAGTTGAGTTTTTGTTTGATTTTTTCACAAATACGAAAATTTAAAAAACCCTTCATTACAAATATCGATGCGTAATTTCTTTGCAGGGAATATTAAGTTTGAATATATTTAGTTATATTTTAAAAAAGTTCTTGTGTAATTAAAATGAATAAGTATAATGTATGTTTGGAAAAAGTAAAATTACTGAATAATCCTAAATCGCGTCCTAAATAAAGTGCTTATTTGAAGAGTTTAAGCATTAATAAATTGAATACTAATTGTTAAAATAATTAAATATAGGCATAGATGATGATTGATAATATATTTTCAATATGTAAATCAAGTATATATCTATATCTGAAACATCTCAGTACAAAATATTCATACATAAAACCAATTTTATGCATCTTAATGAAGAAACTTAACAAAAAAAAATTTTGGACATTTTTTTTCTAGACTTACTTCTACCGTAGAATCACTAAATGGGATAGCGCATATTACATACAATAAAGAGCTTGAAGAATATGCAAACTACAACACCATTTGGTTTCAACATTTAGTTACAGCACCATTTGGTTACAACATTTGGTTACACCATTTGGTTACAACACCATTTGGTTACAACATTTGGTTACACCATTTGGTTACACTATTTGGTTACACGTTTAAAAGAAGATCTATCTACATTATTCAATAAAGGAAAATAAAACTTTCTAAAACCGTATATATTCAATTTTTCTGGCTCAAAATCTGAAAAACTGATAAATTTTTTAAGCCATGCACATTGAGACTAATGTTGAATAATTCAAATTTCAGTAGCATGTGTAGTGCGCGTCATGCATGAAACTTAGTGCCTCTAACGACATTCTCACTTCAATGACTGCAGAACAGAGAGTTTCAAGATTCGAAAATACAAGATGCAAAAGAGCAAAAACTGTTTTAAAAAAACAATTTCAATATAGTTTGTTTCAGAAAAGATTAAAATATCCATAACTACCAAGATTTTTTAATCAGTTACAACATATATGGGAATATTCCTAATCTGAAAAAAGCAATTAATGAGGAATTGTTATTAAGTTCTCTTACCGCTGCATCTGAAACTAATTTGGTTTTACTACCACTTTTTTCTTCAATTTTCGGTCTCACTTTCAGTCCCGATAGATTAGTTGGCTAAATATTGAATTAACTGTCACAAGAACCAAGATCGGCTATGCTACTCCAAATTTAAGATATACAAGGAATGAGGGAGACAGTAATAACTAGAAATCGATCAAACTGAATATACATGAAAAAATTTGACCCTTGAGAAGTTCTCACATGTTCGATAGTTGATTTAAAACTCAATAATGGAACATTGGGAAGCAATATGGGCCTGGATAACTGTAATAAACGAAAGCAATTTAAATATTTTTTCGTAAGTTAAAATCAACTGACGAGCTGTAAACTTTGTCAAATCAAAGTAATAAGTAATGTGAAGTGCAAAAAACACGAAACAACTGAATAACTTTTAATCTTCTCAGAGGGTCTTCACGCACTAACTTGCAATCTTAATAAATCAAAGATTTGACATTAAATATGCCAATAACATGCCTTTACCTTAACAAATTTGAATTTTCTACTCCTTTGACCTGTTGATACATTTACAATCGACCTCAATTTATTTAGATTGTTTAGCACGTGAAAACCAGTTCATTAGTTCAGAAAACTAGCAATGAAAACTTCCAACTACTAGATAATTTTATGAAGCATATTTTTTCACTGACAAAACATATATAATAAATAAGTAAAAAAGCAGCATTCAAAGGTTATAACTTTGTTTTTCTTGTTGTTTCTAAAAACAGATGGTAGAGACGGTATACGGAGGAAAAAAATCCTGGTAAAATTATCGCAATGCACAGTAATGACGTAATCGATAAAAATAAACATAGTTATAGTTAATAAAATCAAAGTATACCAACATTTAAACCATTCCCTTGGTCATTTTTCAACTTATATGGTAATGGTTTACCATAAATTCTGGTTTCTAAAATTGCATTTCCGCACTCATAGTAAAAACAGAATTAAAAAAAAAAAAGAATTAAATTTAATCGAATAAATGATTTTTAAGTCAAGTTCTAAGATGTCACGATAAAACTATCAAATTTTACCACATTTACCACCAAATTTGATCGTATATTACAAAACTATATTTTACAATTAATTTTACCATAATAATTACCAAAGCGCTTCTGAAAAATTACGGAGTTTTTTATTGTTCTCATAGAGCCAGAAAGACGGTAAATTTTATGATATTCTAAAAAGTTTGATCATACTTTTTTTCTCGGTTTATCATCATCATGAAAGCAAAGATTTCTAGAAGGTAATATGATCTTTGTGTAATCTATTTGTAAAGTAACTTTTTTCTTAACACATGGGAAGCATTATTTTTTAAACTTTATTAGTTTTAAATGTTGATGTCAAGCCATTGTAGCTCCGATGATTTGCGCTTTCATTTGCTAAAAACTTAAGAAACAAAATTGAAAATTAAGAACTTTTTGCACATAAGTGTCGGTAAATGTAAAGTTTTACATGGGGTGAGGAAGAGAGGACAACACTCGGGAGTTACTTTCTCTGGGGCGTTATGTATTCTCATTGACTTCATGAGAAGTTATAAACCCAGAATTTTATTATTCGGTTATTTATGAGCACAAAAAATAAAGTTTATGGCCAATTCTTTACAGTTGGTGAAATGTCCTCCAAATCTTCCTACCTAAAATATCGACTTAATAATTAATAAATTTTAGTTAAAAAGCTGAATTATTTCCTTATAAACCAACCTCAATTCTATTAGTACTTTAATATAACAACATTAAAAAGTAGCCATGTAAATTGTTAATTAGTTTTATTATCGATTTTTGATATACACGTAAAATTAATTTGTAAAATTATAATTGTTCCTTAAACGAGATTTTTTATTAAAGTGTAAGCACTTAAAAAGATGCATATTTATTAACTTAGTTCTCAGTTGAGACAATTTTCATGTCCATAATAATGTGTATCTCTGGAATCGGATTGAATTTGTATCACCGAGTCAATTAATTCCCTGCCTTTAAAAGCATTCTGTTTACACTATGTATATGATGGAATATAATATCTCTACTGAACAGATATATAATTAATAGATGATTACATTCCATATAAATGATTGAACTCCTCTCTATACAAGCTAGGAATACTAGGAACCATTCATGTGTTTCAAATCAAATACTTTTGTTACTTTAATATATATATATATATATGTATGTATTCATTTGTGCCAAAATGTATTTCTATATGTCTCTAATTTTTGATTTTAAAACTCTCTTATTTCTTGATAAATAGTAATACACAAACATAAATACAAATAATAATGAATCTTTCAAATCGGACTTAAAAGGGAAAATATCTGCTCTATCAATCGAAATCTTACTACGTGTTATTTATATCAAAAATACTTGATGTCAAATTTATGTCAAAAAATAAATCCCTTGTGCTGAATTGGATATTTAGAATCGTGTTTAAAAAAGACACACGATTTTATCAGATTAATATTAGTTATAAACATTAACATTTAGCAAATAAAATTAATAACTTATTTCGGCTTTAATGCGTTTTAAGTTGGTTCTTATATTTCTGCCTTTACTCATCATGATAATGTCTTTAGATTTGATTACTCAAGTGCGTTTAAAGTTTGTAAGTTTTTATGGCTATACTGCATCATCAATTGGGTATTCATACCAGTTTTCCTTTTTAAAATAGCAGTTTTTTTTTACTTATATTACAATTTGTATGCATTTAATTACTAAATTAAGGTATAAAATAAGTGTATCATACATGTAAAAGAAAATGTAATCGTGAGATTTATTAAACAAGAGTAAATATATAGTATTTACCCTACTTTCGAACCAAAGTAACATTGTCTTTAAAATTTTATTTTAGAAGAATATCAATGGGTTAGAATTGTTTTACTTAGATTTACTTTTACTTTTTGTGCAAGAGACATTTTTAGCTACAACGCAGCTCATACATAATCAAAAGATAATAATAAGCAAAAGATTATAGTGTATCAAGAGTAAAACTAAATTTTTGAATTCATACTTACATGCAAAATTTTTCTGCAATTTCTTTTTTTTAAATTTGATTGCAAAAAAATTAAAATTGTTTGTCTTTCAAAACCACGTTGAACTTTCCAAAAGTAATTCTTAGTATTTATATGCATTCTTTAAAGTTTTATTTATCGTTTAAACGTTATATTCATAAACAGCTAAGAGTTGAAGGCAGTTTCGAAAAAAAACACACACAGGTCGGAGATGAGGTTTTAGTACTCCGTTGTAAATTTAAATAGCTAAATCAATATGATGAAAAACAGTCTATATGGCAAAAAACAATATTTTAGAATGGTAGATCCTAACTTAAAGAGCAAAATAAACTATGATTGGAGGTGATTTCCAAGTATTTGAGGATAAAGTGTAGCAATTTTGAATATTTTTTGTGTTCTACTTCGAAATTTTAACATTATTGATCTAATAATTCCAGTACAGATTTAGTATAAAACAAATTTGCTTTGAGACAATTGTATATATGTTTTCTCTTGAAGGACAAATATGTCACATGATATTTAAAACAGTGATGCAATTTGGACAGGCGAGCCTCTAGTCAACAAGCTTTGGAATTGCCATTGTTCAATCGAAACAAATAACTTCTTTTGCGATTTTAAATTGTAATACTTTTTTCGAATATAACGTTTAACATTTTAGTCATTTAACTTGCACCAGATTGAAATTCAAGAGCAGAATCTCATTTCAGTTATGACTTCATTTTAAAAAAATTGTAGAGATACATTTAAATTAAAAGTATATCTTGTGCTTGTGTCTTAATTTCAATCAGATAGTTGCTAAACAAAGTTAAAAATTGCTATCCTTTTCCTGTTTTGAGAAATAAACTTAATTACTGAATTCAATTAAAAGTAATTTTTAACAAATTGTGTAATCTTACAATGTGGGTACTAAAGTTAAGAATGATTTATTTTGGTAAAAAAGCATTGAACACGATCAAACTTATGTCGTAATCCTTGGGCCAAACAACAAAAATACAATATTTATTAACTCAACAAAAATTAATTTATATTTAATGGCTTACAGATAATCACTGCTAAATAAATTTCACAAATGCAATTTTTTCTAAATTGTGAAGATCAGTCTTACCAAGTAGGAATCACATCAACTAAACTCCACATATGTAAGTCAGAGCAATCTTTGTAGAACTGCCAGCTTCGAGCCCTACAAAAAATTTATATTGTTTTATTAAAATTGTCTTAAATATTTTCTTAAATTAAAAATTTTATTTTAAGTATTGTAAAAACATTTTTGTAAACAATGCTGCTAGGCGCGATTCCTCTTTTTCGCAGTAATCAAATGTAATTGGCAAATTTCTGCTGCTTTTTTTTTTCAAAAACGAAATTAAAAGAGGAACTGGGACTAATTCAAAAAATAAATAATAGTATGGCTAAATGGAACACAAATGCCAGAGAGTTATTCCATATGCCAGAATCACCAAAGAGTATAACGAAAAATTTGTTCTTTTTTTTCCTTAATTAAAAATTTCAAGTCATCTCTGCAAAAGAATCATAGAACTGTGATGTAAATTACGCAAAAAAAAATTTCTTTTGCAAAATCGAAAATATATTTAGTTTTTGTGAAAGAAGTATTGCTAAAAATAAACTTTTTAACTTCTTTTAAAAACATAAATATAAAACATATGGAAATTTTCAAATTCGAATATGTAAAGACTAGATAATAAATTAATCGTAGGTGATATTTAGGTCGCTCGGAATCTATATGAGAAATTTAATTTTCATTATTAACTCAAATTCATATTTTAAATTTTCAACCTAATCTATAGATTAAGCTAATATGTAGATTTTGGAAGAGACATAAGAAGAAAAATTTTTTCCCTTCATATTACTGTTATTCTACATTTTTGAATTTAGAAAGCTAAATTTACATTTAAATTTACATTTATATATATATATATATATACATATTACAAATTAATATTTACTTTATTTAAGAAAAATAATGAAATTCAAGCCTTTTCCTCAACACCAAAATATTTCTTATACTGATTAAATTTATTTTTGGTAAACATGTGACTAAAATGAACTTTTATCGACTTGATAATTTGAATTCTAAAAAAAAACATTTTTTCGTCACACACCCTAATGATCACTTTAAATGTTTACATTCTTTACATATTTTTAGCATTAAGCTTGCTTTAAATCGTTTTCGTATAAATCATTTTAGTTTAATGGTATTTTAAATGGAAATATATTTACTTATTTTAAGTAAAATAAATTAAAACAAAATTACTTTTTTCTGAAAAAAAATTATTGGAAATTCTCAAATCTGGCAATTCTTAGTTATATGCTATAACTTACACTAGTTGTTAATAATAGAATCAAATTTTTCTACGTACCTTTTTGAAAATTGGTCCATCATTAAAAATATTTAACAAACAGATAATCAGACCATGATTCATTTCATTTGAATAGTACAAATGTCTACAATATTTATAAACACATAAAATGAGACTACATTGCAAAAATTGCGAATACTAAGTTTAGTATATTTCATCTTTACACTATCTATCCAATGATTTCCTCATTAATAATTTATGTCAAAAACGAATCTTTTCAGTAAAAAACGAGGCTAAAAATATAGATTACAAGCTCCTCTATTAGATTGACCTTAATATATTAATCAATTTCAAAAATTAAAATCTCAGTAAGTCGACGTGAACGAAAAATTTTACATTTTGCGACATTATAACCAGGAATTTTTTTTACACATTTTATGAAAGAAGTAACTAAATAAAATGTGTGCAAGAGACTACACTAATTAATACTGACGATTTTACAAATTATAATGCTTTTAAGTTTATAAGAGTACTTAATCACACGTGTTACTAATGACAATCGATTTTTTAGTCTGTCTCACTTTTTAGATACAAATATGTATCAAATTATGTTAACTTCATTAAAATTTTCTAAAAATGTATCGATTTAGAAGTTTATATACTTTTAACGCAATATTCGTAATTAGAGAATATGTAATATAACTCTAGTTTAGCTGATGAATCGTAATTTTTTGTTTTATTACCATTATCAAGACCAACTAGTTCCAGTATTAATAGTTCTAATAAAAGGAGCAGAGCATCAAAATAGTTTTGAAGACGCAATTTTCTCTCCTTTTGGCATGAAATTTATTTAAAAAAATATCGACTAATTCAGGAAATATACAATATGAATACATTCAATATATTTACGTAGCTAAATTATTAAAACATTATGAAAAAAACTGAAACCACCTTAAATTTTATAAAGAAAAATTAAATTTGAATTATTCTACCGTTTTTAATGTTAAAAATTATAGAGAAATATATTGAATGCTGCACTTTTTAAAAAAAATAAATACAAAACTTCATTAAAAGGAAGGTATACAATTTTCGAAACATATTTTTAAATCAAGTTAGAGTAAAAACCTTAATTAAAAAGTCGTGAAAATCTTTAATTTACTTAATATTTTTACTGTAAGATTTTGTTATATTTAAGTCAAGTCAAATATCATTAGAATTAACTTACCTTTTAATTGAAGTAACTAGAAACAAGTTGCTCTTGATCTGACTGAACTCACCACATTTCATCTAAGAAAAGAAACTTTGAGAAACTGCAACAACTCTGAGTAATAAATTTCGTTTTGAAATTCATTTAAAACTAAATCTTAAAGACACTTACCTTTAGAAGAAATTTTAGTAATATTACTTGGCGTCAAATAATATTAACTTCCAGGAAATAGTTATGCAGAATGAAACAAAAATGCTTAAAACAGGTAATTGAATTCTAAGATAAGAATTTTTGAAATGCAATGAGATATAACGTCAGTACACAATACTTTGCATCAATATCATCACAGTATTTTTAAGTAAATTTGATGCCGATATTCCGTTTTTCGGGAGGCATTAAAATATATTTCTATAAAATAATAACTGATATCAATGCGAAAAGATTTAAAAATAATAAGAAATACACAATGTATCCTTATTTTATTATCATGATCGTAACCCCATCTTGTCCATTCCAGTCAAAGCATTGTATAGATGAACTTTCGTCGATAGAGGTATTTATTTGAATGCAAAAGTTGCCCTGAGTCAAGCTTTGCTAAATAAAAAATCAAATCAAATTAGTTTTATTCTTTTATTGAATAAAAGTAAATCAATGTGGAAAGCAAGTTCGTTTTTCTTTTTAAGTATATATAACAAATTACAAACCATGTATTATAAATGTGTTATTGCCTATCACGTTTAATATTTTTGAAGTGGATGATTGTAGTGGATTGTTGCAGTTCTTCATAATAAAAAATTATAGTGACTTTCATCAAAACTAATGGTTCTAGGAATTATAAAACTATTTTAGAAAGTCCAAGTTTTAGTCTAGTCAGACCAACGAAATCTAAAAATATAAAGCACATACGAAATCTAAGAAGCAACTGCGGAGAGAGATTATACTGAAAACATCAAAACCTGTTTGATTTCCAGAAAACGAAGAAGAAAAGTTGAAAGGTAAGAACAATCTAGTTTTATCAGGCAACCAAACTGGTTCTGATTTGTTGCTCCCGCTTTCTAAACTAATAGTTTGGCAAATTTGGATATAATTTTTGCTCCTTATGATTCCGGAACACGCTGTAAATGAATTTTTATTTCTAAAATGTAACCCTGTATTTTTAATAATGACTTGGGATGTAAATATATTTCTGTCAGAATGTAAATTTTTCAATAAAAATAAATTTAAAATTAACATTACTTGCAAGCTTCTATTTTAAAATTAGCCTTAAAATTATATTATCATTCAAAGCAATATTTGCTTTAAAGTTCGCTTTCACACCGCGTATTTTCTACAATCGCATTTTGTATAATCGTGACCTTCTTAGCAGTTTTACGCTTTGAATACCTAATACAAGTAAATTATATACAACTCGAGACAGAGAAAATGTAAATCATTCTTAAAATGAACAACCGTAACTAAAAGTATTTTTATCAAATTAAAGAGCAAACTAAAGGGAAAATAATACGTAACATACACTGTAACAAGAAGATAGTTCTCCAAAGCACGAACTCTACGAAAACAAATTACATTAGATTTAAGGAAGCATTTCCCCCCAAGGGACGACTCAGTTAAAACCAACCTTTGTTAAATTTTCTACATGCCATCAAAACCGGAAATAAAGAACTTCGATTGAGAAAACTGAAATTCAAATTAAATTATTCAGAAAAAAGAACAGGTTTGCTTTATTTAAAGTTCTTGATTAAATGAAAATAAAACAATCCTAATTCTCGGTCTGAAATCATTTCCAGTCTTCATTTGAAAGATACTGTATTTTTGTAAATCAAATTCGATTCAATTTGATGAGATACATTTTATGGCGGAAAAATAAACAATCTATAATTGGAGCTTAGAGAATTGACTATAAAAATATAAAAATGTTTGTAATGATTGATTAGAATGTACTTCTTTTCGATTACGATACGCAATTAGACCTGAAAAAAGTCGATAGAATTTTTTTTCAAAAAGAAGTATGAAAAGAAGAAAAACTTGAATTAAAATACTGTATAAAATTCGGAAATGACACTAGAAAATTCTAACAGAATCAAATTCAGATTCAAGGTGTGTTTGTAACGTTTCATTAAATGTCCCATTGTTCAGAAAAAAACGGTCAGATCAAACTTTTATGATCTGTAAAAGTATTGATTTAAGAATTAAATTTAAAATATTAGAGATTAGTTGAAATGTTGGGTTGTAGAGACATTTTCAATGTTAAAATAAATTGTCTGAAATATTTTCTCTCTCGAATACAAAACCGTAATAATTTTTCCAGATTTTATTTTTAAAAAAATTTGCTCTTCCAAATGCTCTAAGATACTATTTTTCTTGTTTAATTTAAATTTGCCACTTTCCATCCTCTATTGACGTTTTGCTCATGCTTCCTGTAAGTTGATGTAAAAACTTTATTTCAACCTCTCTCAGTTCTTAATCTCTCAGCTTTTAATCGTTTAAAATGTAGGATCTTCTGGCTCTTTTCTCGTCCGTTATTGTTCGACTCACCATTGAGTAGAGTCTCGTGTTGTGAGAACTTCTGCATTTGGACTTTTATACGAAACTTTTTAATGAAAATGATTTTCGAACAAAAGCATCATCCTAACTTAAATATACTTTGTTTTTGGTTAAAAAAAACAAGTCTTCTTGAATAACAAAAGCTTAAAAGGAAGTCTCTGAGCATGAGATCGCCGATACCGATTACTAAACAATTGAAATCTACGTTGCCGTCTCCCAAGAGGAAATTGGAATTCAATGCAACTATGTTTCCGCTGAATTATGGACCATTAATCTTAGATGTGAGTGGCTTTAAATTTACCCTGTACTAATGTAATTGGTGCTTCATGTCGTCCAAACCACAACCTGCACACATGTATTTGTTGAAAATTTCTTTTTTCGCTCTCGTCATTTTCCAGTTATAGATTTATAAACCGCCATTTTAGTATGTACACTTAGTAAATATTTAAGTATAGGAATACCTTTACTTAACAGTTTCATGGTGCTTGATTTTTTCTCCAGATTCAAGCCTTACGTCCACGTTACTTGGCGGTGCTAACCTAACTAATATATAGTAAGTAAACAAAAACAATAGAACAAACACAAGAGGGGGAACACGAATTGCGAGCGTCTTTAGAGCTGTTCTGACCTCCAAGAGGCACGCACTTCTTCATGTTTGATGACGCTCTGCACCCCTAGAGATACTTCTAATTTCATTGCAAGAATTATGCTTGAAAGACAAATATAAAGGCGCAATTAAAAAAATAATTTTTTGCACGAAATTAGACTTGTTTGATTTTAAAGTAAACTACTATTTAATAACTGAAATCTACTTTTCTTGCCAAAAAAATCGCTGACGTCAAGCGATTATTTTGTTTTACCATGTTTACAGCTTGTGTACAGATATATTCTATTATGAAAGGAAATTATTCTTTATGAAATCATTAGCATATTAAGCACTAGGCGTAGTATTTTAATAGTATGAAAAAATGCCCCTTGTTAGACACATGCATTTAATTTGAAGACAGTTTCGAAACATAATTTTGTGACTTGAATAATTGTCACAAGTAATTCAAAAGACTTGCAAAACTTTTAATTAAACAGATTTTATCATTAATTTGTATTGTCTAATTTTCTCATTTATTTTATTCTCATGATAGATAAGTGTACCCTCAAAGACTTCACTTTCGATGTTTTCATTTACAGTTGTGGTGAACATTCATTATTCATTTCATTCTTCACTTTACAAGCAACTTGTGAACTCTAAAAGTTCATAAATTGGTTGTAACTCATTACCATCTGCGCACAGAATTTCTAAGTAATACATTACGAATGTTTCCAACATTTGCTTTCCTAAATTTGCGACTTTGTGAAATGAGTAATGATTTTCTATTCGTAGTTCTGCTTTAAATTATCTGCAACTTTTGAGTGTTAATTGAGGAACTACAACTATATTTACAAAATAGAAGCTGTTTTATTCTTTTAAGCAAAAGTAATATGTAGTATAATAATATTTGAAATATAAAATTGTATCGTACTAATATATATATATATATTGATGTTAGGAACCTAATTAATGACATAGGAATTGTGAATTCATGAATTTAAAATAACAATGATAGTAACTTCAGGAACTGGGCTATCGAAAAGTTGTAACAATAAATATATTTTAACACACGCAAATACTGGTGCATGTTCGGTCTACGCTATTTTTTCTTGAACAATAGTTTGTAGGTACTCAACTTCATAACTTCTAATATAAATAGTTACTCCCAATATTAAATTTAAAACAAGCTCATTTATCATGAAACACAGCCTTATAAAAATATTTATGCGAATATATAGGAAGCAATAAAAAATAGTTTAAAGAACGAGAAAAAAGCACGAAAAATAACATATAATATGAATTACTATCACTTTGGTACTACAATGAAGTTAACTTCTTTGATATCGAAATACAGAGAAGATAGTAACACGGATTTGCAAAAGAATTAAAAACTAGTTACAATACAATGACATCGGAGGAAAAGATTGAAGATATTATGTAACTTGCATTCAACAGCAGGAGAAACTCGTCAATTGATTTTAATTCTCAAGCATTTCTGCGTTTCTCTCTTTCATTCTATGTTTTTTAAGACTGAAGAAGATTCTTCATAATAGTACTTAAGAGATCGTGTGTCTGTTTTACGTGAGCAATTTGTGCTTTTGCATATAGCTTTGACTTCATATGTAGCTCAAAGTTGCAAAGCAATTTATTAGAATGGGAATTATTAATTTTTAACGTTCATTTACTCGGTATACCGAAAAAATTATTAGCGTCTATTTCATGGGATGAACAACTCCAACTAAAGTAATTATACATTTACACCACACTACAATCTAGATAGGGTAAACTAACCAGTGAAGGAGTACTTAAGCTTCGCTTGCCTTTTAAAAAATCATAATAATTTCAAAATATCGTAATTTTAGTTAAATGACAGTGTCAACATATTTGTTAATAATTGCAAATTATGTAAAAAAATTGTAGAGAACTTACATAATATTGCTTTAAAGTTTAGGAGGCTCAAATAACACGCAGTAAGAAGACCAAGTGAAGGAACAGCTATTACCAGTGAAGGAACACAAAATTTCCCAGTAAAGGAACACTTAATTTTGGTTATTTTTTAATGCTCTTTATGAATTTATAAGCCGTACAAATATCTAAAAACAAGCCTATTCTTGAAATTATATCATACAAATACTTGGAAAATGTTAACCCTTTTTTGTAATCATGAATTGAAAAGTAAAGTGTCAACATATTAACACATACTGTTCATTCATTGAGAAATCTATGCCCAGTAAAGGAACATGCCTGCTCCCTCACTGGTTAGAAGATATTTTTTGTATTTTTTACATACTTTTGATGCATAACATCACTAAATGTACAAGAAAATTAAAGTTTTTCTCTTATTTTCATTAACTTAGAAAAAAAAACAGTAAAGGAACACTTGTTCCTTCACTGGTTTTTCTTCGTTTGATAATCCAGTGAATAAACACCCCCTTATCTCAATACTTGCTTATGCTATGATGCTTAAAATAAATAAAACGCAACTTCAATAACTATATTTTGAATTCTCTTTTCTCACTCTCTCAGTGAGAAAAATAAAACTACAACATAAAGTTAATTCCCCTTTAAACAGATAAATACAAGCACTCACCTTATAAATTTATCAATGAAACAAGGTGTTGCACAGAAAATAACAAATTCAAAAATTTTTCCAGAGATCATTATGTGACCAGGTAATCCAATACATTGTTATATGACTTCCTATTGTTTGGCAGTAAGCTATTGTTACCAATCAATCTGAAGATAAAATTTCAAAATCTTATTCTTAATCAATATCTATGAAATGTTCCTTCACTGGGTCGTGTTCCTTCACTAGTTGGTTTACCCTATTTAGTGAAATATATAATCATTAATTGTATTCTACCCTTGAGAAGAACTCCATTGTCAAATGCGAAGTCCTCATATTTAAGTGAGTTTCGCCAAAGATGATCAAAATAATTTAGTGCAAGTAATTAAATACTGACAAGTGCTTAGTATGTGTTATTTGTACAATAGTTAGCACAAGAGATATATGACCAGTAAATCTGAATATTTACTAAACTGAATTGAAATACTTCGTCCTGCTTAGCTCATCTTTGAATTGTGCGAGAAGTTCCAAGTAGGTCCAGCAGCGTCTAACCACATGATCACTTTATCTATCAGTTGGTCAAGAAACCAGCTAAATCAAGAGGAACACCATAAAACATTGCACCCATCAAAGTATGTATTTTATAGTTATATGAAAGAGTATTAATATCTTATGATAGTCCAAGTAGAAGACAGACTTTATGAACTGCATTTCATTCAAAAATCTCTTAACTAAGGGCACAAATTTATAATTAAATTTATGTTCTTAGAATAAAAACTGCGTTCTTTACAATCGACATTTGACAAGGCAAAAACTAGTCCTTTGGAAACTGAAAATAAATAATTTGCATGACTACAACAAAGCTGGTGATGACTGGATACAATGGTTCAGGAAACGACATATTAACACAAGCTTTATCGTAAACTACAGGTTTTATTCCATGCTCGATTTTGTGCCTTGTTTGAAAAATAGAACTGACAGCAAGTTTATTACATTTATAACATAATTTTGAAATTAAATTATTATTTTTTAACAATCTTTCTCTTGAGCTTCTGTGCTCGTTTAAATGTTCAATGTCTTGAGAAAATAATATTTTACTCTTTTTCAATAAATGTTCATTACCAAATACTAACTAAATAACTTGTCATTTGATCATTTTCTTTATCTTAACTTAAGGTCTATGGATATATGGGTTCAACATAGCTCATTATGTACATTTCAGTAATATTTAAAGCTTAGAACTTCAACAATTAAAAATACGTGAAGCTGACAATCTTTTCATTTGACATTTAAAGAAACAATCCTTCCATTTAGTTGCTACTATACGTAAAATGTTATAATATATGCAACATTTTTACCTTCTCTATAGAATAAAATTTTAAACATATCTTTTATTTCTGAAAATATTAATTCATTCATTATTATTTCAATAACTAAATTCGTTATAATGTCAAATAATAATAATGAATTATATGAGAAAGAACCTCTTACTCAAATATTTATTCCTCTTCGGCGTATCTTCTTTTTTTAACTATTTAAAGTATTTGTGAATTAATGTCTGGAAATTTTTGCCAGTTTTTCATTACTCGATAGAAAAGTACTTCTCACACTTTATGTAAAAATCATTTCCTAATCCTTTTCAATGTTTTAATAAGATAGAGTAACTAAGCTGGAGTTTCAAACATTAATCAAAATATCTTACACTTCCTCTCAAAAATTAATAACTTTTTAAACAGGCGTATTATTTGCTCGATATGGACTCAAGAGTACCTCTTTGCCTCACTCCTCAAATATCTAGTAATAGAATATTCTTGTGTAAAGCTGGTGAATTTTTTTTTCTTCAAAAACTTTATTTTCATCGTTAAATCAATATCAAGGACGGAAGAGGAAATCTTTTCAAACTAATTTATTTATCAACAAAAATTTGAGGACCAATGCTTTCAATTGAAATTAATTTTTAAAACATACTAATTAAAAAATCCAGACATTTTGTAAAAGTATTAAAATAACTTAGTTCGTATTGTTAAAATGTTATACCATTTCATAACAGGAATGCAATACCAACTTTTTTTTCGTTGTATGTTCTTCGAAGAAATTATGTTTCAATAACATTTATATTACGCAAGTTAAGAAAAATGAAATATTAAAATTAATTTAAATAATTCAATCAATATTTTATTAGAATTAATACTGATCCATCATAAATTCCTTTCACAATTAGGAAAGAAAAGCGCTCTTTTAAGTATTCTAAATGTTATTCTTGAAATTAATTACATTGTTTAGAAATAGATAACAGCACTTAGCTGTTTTTTATAACAATAAGCTGAGCCAGGATGAATGCCATAAAACAAGAAGAAGAATTGCCCTGACTGCGTGAAAAGTAAACAATTTGCACTGGTGAATTATATTAACAGATAAACAGAATTAACTGGTGCTATAAAATATGTTTCAGGAAAAAAACTAAGAAGAAGAAAAATTATTATGGTTCCCTGTGTTTACCTGAAGAACGCAAACGGTCTGAGATGAAGGTATTCAAAATTAAACTGACCAGTGTCCTCCAAAACGCTAAAATACTGATGGTAAAATTTTTAAACAGTTATTTGAAAACTCACTGATTTACCTTTCCAATTTAATATTTTGAGAACATTAATCCTTCGCAAATATTCTCTAAAAGAAATATTTTGTTTTAATAATTGGGAAGGTAAAGAGGTTAGTTTTCGAATGTTGTTTCAGAAAATTTGTCATCTGCTTTTTTTTTTAAATTTTTTGAAGGACGCTGGTCATTTTATTTATTTTATTTAAGATATATAAAACATAGATACAATACATAGTTAAAATCGTCCAATACATCGTCAAATACATAGTTTAAATCTTAGTGACAACTCTGCAGATCAATTTAATCGATATTATTTGCTACGAAAAATACTTGATATACTAAAACTTTGATAGCACTATTTAAAAACTTTATCTAAGCAATTAATATTGTTTCAAATAAATTTACATATTATGAAAACTATACATAATTGATAATATGGAAATGTTTGCGCTTATAAAAGCTAATTGCAAACCTTCATTATTTCTTTATTCTTATGCCAATAAACTCTAATCAACCAAGCAACGAACCAAATCTTTATTTACGTTATTTATCCCGAAAATAGCGAGCACAATTGAGTTTTAGAAGTCACAAAAGTCAATTTAATTTTTATTATCAGTTTATTACTGTTCCTCCAGAAATCCTATTGTTTTAAAACAGGCATAATGCATGTTGAACGTATGACAGTGATATACCCAACAGTGAAATGTGTCGCCAATAGATTCGCCAAAATGTCACCCGTAGAGACATTTTGGAGCACTAGCGAGTAGATAATTATACTTTAGCGGCATCGTAGATGGATTACGACGGGGAGGCGCAGACAAGGACAGAACATGAATTTAGTCAAAGGCAGTTATCCATACATGAAGTCTGGGTAACATTAAATTTGACTAGAGGTAGTTTTATCCAAGATTGCAAAATTCGAAACATAGACAACACACATATATATATTCATTCATCTAAAACTTTATCGGTTTTTATTTTGAGAAATGAAAGGAAAAAGTTTATATTTATTTTCTCTCTCAGACTAAGAGGAAATATCTCTATAAACAGTACGTAATTTGATTTCAATTATGTGGTTAACTTATAATTTGATTTCAATTATGTGGTTAACTTATATACAAGTTTGCATTGAATAATTTAATTTAGAGTTACCTTCTGATTTCTTTCATCAAGTGAGAAATGTAGTACACTGTGAAAAATTCTGTATCAAATTACGGTAAAAAGTACTGGCACTTAGTATGCCAGTACATTTTACCGCAAAATCCATTTTTATCATGAAATTTTATGGGACAAAATATATACCGTAATATTTACAGTGTTATTTAAAGTGGAATCTCTGAATTACTGTACTTAAATAAAAATTACTGGAAAATTTAAGATATAAAAATGTATTTTGCAGTAAAATTGATTTTACGGAACCTGTGCCCAGGATGAAATTCTTTTTTACCGTAATTTGATTCGGAATTTTTTACAGCGTATGAAAAGTTTCAAGGGTTTGTCCTAAACAAGACGCACGAAGTTTAATTTATCTATCAAAAAATATTTTATGCATATGCGTTTCTACTTGAAATTTATTAATGATTAATAAACCAATATATTTTACTCATGTTTAAGCAAAAAACTGATTGTTAATAATGAAACCAAATAATGTTATAGATAGAATAATTATTTAACCATTATTTTTATAGCCAAGTCTGAAAGTTCATCTTTATATTAATAAATTTCACTGAACAAACCTCTTCTTTATGCCAGAAGAATCCAAGAACCTACGTATGGTCTACAATATTATTTAGAGAGACTCAAAAATGCGTCTCTCTTTTCCTTTTCTTTTTACGTGCATAGTTTTTCAAGCTCTGATTAGTTATTTATTGAACAGAATACTACTAAAATTTAGTAAAATCAAAAGCTTAGTTAAATTAAGTATCTTTTTTTAGAAATTCAAAATTCCATAAATTCAACTCTAACAAACAGGACAATTTTTTAATTAAATTTCGGGAACAGTTTTGAAAGAGAACTTTAAAAAAAGAGCTTTAAATTACGCTTATAAATTTAATACATCCATGCGAATGTTATTACGAAGTAATTTTGAATTTGATCTAAATTTTTCTACCTTTCTAAATTAGTCAATACACTTAAAAGTTATTTTCTTTAAAAGCTATTTTCCTTTAAAAGTTATTTTCTTTAAAAGTTATTTTCTTTGTTTTCTCAAAATGACACAAGGAAAAATTTCTAAAAAAATCAATTGAATGATCTTTTAATTTATTCAGAGAACAAAGAAACATTTATTTTATTCTTTTTTATGATACAATTTAAGAAATAAATCAAAATAGAATGAAAAATAGTTTTGCAGGAATTAAAAATAAAATTTTCATTTGATACGTAAATCATTAATTAAACTTTCAAAACACCCAAATAAAATTGTTAACAATATTGAATTTTAAATTTACATTTGGTGCAATATTTTCTTTTTCTTTTTGTATAAGTCACAATTCTTTCAATTCATTTTGTAATATCCGAGCTTCATAAAAGTGTTCATTCTAAATATGCAGCTACAAAAGGATTTGGTAAATATTCAAAGTACTTAAAACATAAAATGACGGTTACATTTAACTAACGTCGTTTAATTTTTGATTTCTGATTCCTTTTATTCATAAAGATTTTCTGAAACTAGTTAATAAATTGCTTAATAACTAATTCTTTCTTTCACTCGGCGAACGTATACAATTCCTTACTTGTAATATTAATAGAAACAATTAGCGAGTAAAATAGATCTGTCTTTATTTTCTATTTACATTTATTTAATTTCTGAGCAGAATTGTGATTTCAATAAACTTGAGAAGATTAAATTTCATTTCGGAATATTAATTTTATTTCCGACTAACAGGATTAAATTAATTAAACATTTGTAATCTTATTATGATACGAATTTTCTGGCTAAAATATGCTTTTGCAATAAAATTCAATTCAACTTAAAACATTGCACATTGATTTTACTGATTTTCTGAAACTTCCCAAATGTTATTCAAAATATTTTATTTCATTGAACTGAAACTTTTAGTATAATTTAATTTATAAAAGTATCCAAAATATGAATTGTAGCTTAAGCTTCATTGGTGAATTAACTTTTAACGGAAAATGTTTTTAATTGACAAAATGTTTTTAAATTGAATTAAAGAATTTCATACATCTATATGTATATATTGCTTGATGTATTTATATTGTATATATCCTGTTTAATACTCCAGCCAGCACGCTCTTCATATTAACTAAATAAGCTTATTTTAAAATGCGTATTTTTAGGTGCATAAATAATAATCTCAATCATTTACAATGCAATCAATCATTTACAATGCAATTAATGAATTAATAAATTACTAAAAATAAAAGCCACAGGGATTAAATATACTAAACTAAATTTCTTTCTAGTGTTTTTCTCACTTAACAACTGGAAGGTAAATTTGATTTTAAATGGGTATGAACTTTTCATTTCAACAAATCTTTGTGCTCATCTGTAAGACACCATGAAAGTTTCGCTATCGAACGTCCTATTTAATGAAAGCTTGGTTTATATTGTGGTTATGCTGCTCCTATTGGTCAACATCATAAACTCGTATTTCAAAGCTTATTTTAGGTTTTTAGAATAAATGGCAATTGGAAAATCAATTATCTTTATTGAAGCTATCTTCCACACATCCCAATAGTGGCAATTCTAAATAAGTAGTCCTGAAACTTCTGTATGTCATCTTTATTTTTTCATCGAGTACATCATTGTGTTGCGACAATGAATATCCTAGTAACAGTCAATATACGTAGACGATACTGAAAACTTGCTTTTAGTCTTTTTAAAGAGCTGGTGAGAGTCACAACCGATTGCATGTCAATGTTTGAGGAGGACACCACCATGGAAGCCCATGGTGAGATGAAACCATTTGAAGAAGCGTTAGAGGTGAAGCAGTTTAAATTGGAGAGAGAAGCCGGGATTTAAAATTAAGAAATTAATCAAAAATCTCAAATCATGACCAAGGAACGTTAATATTTAACAGGGCAATGGACATACTCTGACAACTGTCTACTGAACAAAACTGTTTACTGAACTCCTTAATGGTAAAGCAGAGCGAAAACGCCTTGTAAATGGAGAAACAAAGGGGCTGGAAAATAGTGAGGAAATGTCCACTAAGAGACCAATGAACAGTATTCCTGAAAAGGAGTGGACCAGTAAGGCTCAACATTAATCTTGATACATCTTACCGACGTGTTAGTGACCTCAGAGATAATTCAAAAGGCAAAGAAAAGACTTAAAATTTAAATTAAGAGGCTAAAAAATTAAACAATGGATTTATTAAAATATTAAAAAACTTGATGAGGCTGCAATCACAGCTTAAAATTTAAATTAGCCCTAGGAGATTGATATGCACTAAGCCATGTTTGAGGAACATGTGCTGATACTTATTTCGAAATACTATATGCATATTTATCCCAAGAAAATGAATGCAGTTAATTCGCCGCAATTAATTACTCATTATCATGGCATTCGATTAGGCCTGGATAATGTATCTGGATCTCTTAAAATATTAGCTTAGTTTATTTTAAATATACCGAATCTGGTTAAATTTTTTTTAAAATTGTTATGAGACTTAACACTTAGCTAGCGTGACAAACGCGAAACAACTTTTCAGGGGATCCTGATAAGAAGACACTTGTTGGCTAGCTCAAAGGACAAAACACCGAAGGATCTTTAGAAGCAATTGAGCTACTTTTTGAGCCAATCGAGACATCAAAAAGAACTGACTATCTAATTTCAATCGATCCGCAACATTTTGACTTTATCAAAGAAAGAGGGGAAGTTAAGGTGGAGTCATAAAGTAATGGAATTTGTACATATGCAGTCAAATACTACACGTATTTAAAATTCTTACATATCGCTATGAACTACTAATCATCTAAAGTGTTCGAACGGAGACCAATTATTTTCTAGCTTCAGGTCTCTCAAACCCCTAGTTTGTCCTGAGACATTTTGTTTTATCCTTTGTATTTCTAAATGTAATTGACCATTAGTTGCTTCCTTTTCATTTGTTTTGGATAGAATGTATTGTGAGACAGCAGCTTGGATTTCATGAAATTTAAACAAATTGTCCTTTAACTTATTACCATTCATATTTTCCATATTTATTCATATTTTTAGAAGTAATGTATAATATCCAAACATTTTACAAAAAAAGTTCAACAGAATGACGAATTAAACAAAAAACTTTGATAATGAAGTTTTAAAACTTATATTTAGACCGAAATTGACTTTCAAGATTTAAAAAATGGCGTATTTACATTTTGAGAAATGAAAATGAGAAAGTTAAGTATTTTAAACAAAGAAAGAAATGCTACAGAAATTTAAGGCAAAACGTCAACATATTTATTCACTCAGAGAAACATGAAAGAATAACATTTTAATCTGTTGTTTAATTTGCTTCTGAGATAAAATGAATACACAAGTACGTTAATAATAAAAAATATTTTCATTGTTACCAGAGTAAAGAATTAAAAATACATGGATATATTTTTAAGCGCCAAAAAAATTATTCTTCCTTTTTAAAGTTCTTCTTTTCTCAAAACCGTTAATTCAAAAAAAAAACTAAAAAAACCAAATCCTAAGAATACTCTTCAAAGTTTGAATATTGAAACTGTAACACCATTTTTGATGAATTCCCTCTAGTTCTTTTTATGAATTCCTAGAAACTCAACACATCACCGATATATCAATCAAATCCTGTCTTTGACTCTCACATCGAGGTTAAAAGTAAATGATAAAAAGGAAGAAATTCTTAAAATTTATGACTAGCTGTGGTCATAAATCATTACGGTTCTCTATCTGATGATGTTTCAGTGAAGGAAGCCGTCGCTCTAGGTGAAAAAAAAAAGAACATTTTAATAAGATAATGGTATCTTAGAATATACTCTCACAATTCAATTTGTTTTTATTCTAGAAATGTTATAAATAGAATGTGTCTTCACTGAGATTATTAATTATTATAAAAAGAACATTTAATATAAAAAAGCATTTGGTTTAAAATATATATATATATTAAAGGTTTTTAAATTTAAAAATATTATGATCTACTTTGAAACTGTTATTAACAAGGACTCAGACTTTAAAAAAAATTTAGTTTGTTTAAACTAGCTACGAATTTTATTTCATTTAATTGTTTTGGAACCATTTACTGATTTAAACTAAACTTTAAAATACATTATAAAAAATTCCGGACACTTTGGGTTCATCATCCGTAAAAGCTTCTTAACCGAAAAATCCATTCTTAACGTAGAGTAATATTTATTTAATTAGAGTGGGTTAGTGATTTTGCTGTAATTATTACTGTGCAAAGTTATGATGGATCAGATTTTGTGCACCGTAGCATGTTTTGATGACATCACGGGGATCACGAGAAAAAGTGCCGGTACTTTCAACAACATAATATATTGTAAATATTTTTTTGTCTAGATTATTAGAATTTTTTTTCGAACAGTTATTTTTATCTACTAATTTGCAACTCTAAAAGAAACTTATTTTTTCGACTGAATTCCCTAAAGTCCCTGCATAAAATCTCAGCAGGAATTTCTGTCAGAAACCTTTATGACATATTCTCAGGGACTTTTTTAAAAAAGAATTAGCAGCATATAAGTTATTCACAAAGAGAAAATAATAGCTCTACTCATTCAAGAGTATTCAGCATTTTAAAGTATCTTCAAATCTAATTTTATGGATGACTGCCTGAAAGACCATTTTATCATAAGTTTTTGCAACTACCTCTCTTTTCCTAAAGCATAAAAAATTCCCTTTTTACCTATTTAGTTTATGATTTGTTAAGGTTAACATATCATAAAATATCAAGAAAGAAAATTACGTCTATTTGTATTTTGTGGAAATGAAAAACATTAGGCACTTCACATAAAACACGTAAAAAGTGCTAAAAATGAAAAAAAAAATTAAAAGCAAGAGAAAAATGATTGAGAATCAGAAAATGAAAACCGGCAACTCTTCGTTAATCCAACATATTTACAATAGATATTTCTGACTTACCTTAGCAAGACTTAAGTAAACATCTTACTGGTAACATTATGGAGTGACAGCATGTTGCCAGTTTTTATAGCATAATAATAATATGCATTTCTTTATCATTTCGTGATATCGTCTTTTTCCCATTCCTAACGTTTTTTATGTTATTGCGCTATAACTCCTAACAATTATATGATTCAAATTAAGTAACTTGACAGAATAACTTGATCGAATACTTGATAGAATAGTAATAACACAATAGAATAAATCATTATCATAATTCAGTAACTTGATAGAATAAATCCAACATGATAATTTACAAATCATCATGTTGGATTTTTCATCTGCTTTTGCAATTTATTTTAAACATAATTATTAATTACAAAGTTATTATTAGTTAAATAAAATTTAGATGTGCATAATTTTTTTAGAAACATTTTTACTTTTTCATCTTTTGCTACGCACACAATACAAAGTAATAATATAAATTTTATCTTGCGCCTTTAAGAAAATAAGAACAAAAAACTTATTTTGAAGATTCTTACAACTTTTATTTTCTATTTATTTGCTTGGGGAATTTTTAAGACTAAAAAATAGTGTAACAATCATTGTCTTAAAAAAGCTAATAAAAGCGCACGAGGGGAGAAAGAAATGAAGTTTATTGCTTTTAAAACCTCTTTCATGTAGTTTTTAGTTGAAAGTCTGGTATAAGGGCTTAAAATCTGCACACAACATAAACAGCATTATATAATTTTCGTAAGAAGCTCGAACGGAATTGTAAGGTAGGTCTGATGGGGAAAAAAATGGAAACTCACTATGGTACCTCGATATCTTCAGAACTGTTATTTTATTAAAAATTGCTAAACTCCAAACTGAAGCCGTTTTCTCAAGCACTTAAATAAAATTGTAATATGACCCCAATGTTTTATTTTCAAACATCCTGGAGTATTAAATTAATATACATACGAACATGCTTGTATTTAAATACTCTAAGTGCATATAAAATATGCATCAAGATTACAAGAATGAAAACTTGTCCTCTTTTCCACAAAAGATTTTGTCAAGTGGTAGAGAATTAAAAACTAGAACTCGCTGAAATTTGATTTATTTGGCAAATACTTTAACAGGATCAATACATGGTAACTGAAACACATTGGTTTTATATACGAACTTTTAAATCATTTACAGGTAGTGGTGGGTGAAAAATTAATTGATCAAAGCAAGAATCATACATTAAAATGTAAAATTTGCTACAAAAAAATGCCCACAAGTTATAATTAGTTGACTGATTATATAAAGTTACAAAATTTAAAATCTTTAATTACGTTACGGTACAAATACTGATATATAGTTATTAATTATTAGATTTTTCTCAATTTTTCTTCACCGTTTCTTTATCTTTATAATGATTGTAAACACACTTATTTTTTTTTATTTCCAAACACACTAATTTAGTTCTATACAAGACATTTAAATAAATAATAATGTGCTAATTTACTAATAAGTGATTTCATAAAGCTACAAAGTATTTGCGAAAAAAATTATTTTAAAAAGTTGGAGCATTTAGAATTTTTGGCTTAACTGTTTGCACAGGAAAGATGCGTCTCGCACGTTAGATGCTTTTGACACAACATCGCCAATAACGTGCTGTGAACGTGCAATGAAGATCCCCAAACAGTAAATGAAGGTGCGTCAAACGGGTTTGACCAATGCGAAGATGAGTAAGATTAATGCCTGCACTAGGCAAACACAGCACTGGCGAATAGGTCAAATCGGATTTAATATGTAGTTTACTATACATTTTGAGATCTTAGTGTATTTGCGATAGAGATGTTATAAATTGTTAAACATGCAACCTCACGTCCGAGAAAAGATCAGACAGGGACAAGAAAGCAGTAGTGGACCGGTCAACAGAATCAGCTTGATTGCTCTCTATATGAGCCGCTCAGAAGCCAATGCGGTTAAGTCCATTTTTTGATATTTTCTGATTTTTGGAAATTTTGATGAAATAAATAATAATCTAATAATCTTCTTAGTTATTAAAGGATTTACACGTTGGTTACTTTTTCCTAGGTTAGACAGCAATTTTTTTAATAGCTTCTGAATATATTATATAATAATTTCAGAAGCCATTGTGAATAAGTCCACCTTTTATCAATATTTTTTTACATAAACTTAGAAATAAAAATTAAATTATTCTTCTTCTTTCGATATTTGTTGGTAAGACTGAAAAACAAGAAATTCATAGTAACCAGGGTTGCCAGACGTAGTATTTTTAATACTACGGTAGTATTTTTTCACCAAAAAAAGGGGTATGGTACTTTTCGTAGTATTTTTTTTAAATGTGGTATTTTTTATTTTTTTAATTTTTTTTTTCATTTTCTAAAACAAAGAAAAGTGCCACTTTAGTTTTGAAGTAAAAAACAATTTTTGAAATAATCCAACAGTTTATTTTCTATTAGTCACTGTATCTAGTGATGATTGAGAAAAATCGAAGTTCGTGTAAACCAGAAGACATAAATTTCCTATCCTTTTCAACTGCCAAAAGGTATAAGTCCTAAAATTTTTAAGATGCTGTCATTATTTCAATAAATACTTACGTTTTTATTTACGCATCCTGTACATATCTTGTTTTTTTGCAGAGTTTAGACCTCGAAAAAAGAGTTTATACACTTTTCTAATTAAATTAATAAACCAGGAATTTTAAAAACTAATGTATCAAAAAACATTAATTTTCTCAATTGTTGTGTTTTGGACTTAACCGCATTGGCTTCTGAGCGACTCATATGTTAATATGATTCGTAATCCAAAGCTTCAATCCCATTCCGTTCTTGTGAACAGTGAACAGCAAATGATAACATTGGATACATAAAATTGGATACCTATAACTGCAAAAATTTTCCAACTGGCGCTAAAGGCTCATACTCTCAGAGTATATGCAACACTTCCGAGTAAATCGTGGAGAAATTTCTAACAGGCTCAAACCGTTAATACTGTCTAAGTAAATATAATACTCTTAAGTTGAACGTGAAGAAATTATCCATATTGGCAAAAAAATGACAAGCTTTTTACCAGTAAAAATGGAACAAATACTTGGGATTTTTATATCTTTAAGTATCATTAGCGATAATGACACCACAGTCGATATATCCAACAGATTTTGAACCCTCTCTAAAAACAGGCTCATGTTGAGAATATGATGTAAGGAAATGTAATGTAAAGAGTTGATGAAAAATGCAGGGTGCAACATTGGCTTTCCTTTCTAGCATAAACGGAGAAATGAATTGAGAATAAGAGAGGGTCTATGGTGGTATGCGAAAATTAGGCGTTGATTGCGTATGTAATTTGCAAATATCGAATACTTGATAGTATTAAAAAGAAAAATATTAGCTTTTTTAGCTTTAAATTATTAATTCCTTTAAATTTCACTTCTTAGAAAAATAACAGAAGATTTACCAGCAACTTTGTAAATTCAAATTAGTTTGAAGTGCCTCGTTTCCTCAATTTTCTACTTAATGTAATTTCACTATTAATATCTCTAGAACTATTTTGTTTGGGTTACATTATCAGAGATATTTAACTATATTGTTAAAAGCCTAAAATAGTAAATGCACCTAAAATAGAGGGTCTCAGAAAATACACTTCAGATCGAAGATTTAAAAATACAAGAATAAAATATTATCAAAAGATGTGCATAATGATTTTAAACTCGGCTCCCAAATCTCACATCTTTGAGTAGGGGGAGGGGGCAATTTCTCACTGGCAAAAATATTTGCTAATTACTTAGAACCATAATATATTTAAAAATACGTCATTTCAAAGTGAATCAAAGTCATCGTGAGAAAAGAATAAGTAGTGAACTATGCAAAATCTACAAAGAGTCGGATGTGATACATTTTATCAACAAATTGAAATAGGCTGGTCACACTATCAGATAGCTCGATGCAGCACCACGGAAGAAGTTTTCTTGGTCATGCCAGCAGGCTCGAGTAAAAAAGCTCGCCCAAGACTCACATAAGTACAGACAGCGTTTTCAAAGTAACCTGATGAAAAGCCAAGAGAAAAAAATTGGGAAGAAAGTCCAAGGCCCACGTTGGGCTGCCGTACCATCGAGGAAAGAAGGACAATGTAATTAAATGCTTTTAATTAATACAAAGAAAAACATTGCTACTCGTGTTAAGCGGTTCGCCAGTACTTATTTCAATATTTACTGACTTTTTCAGGCGAAAGTCAAACCATTTTTCATACTATAAACAACTTATACCCAATCAAAATGTCATAATCTTTTAAGAAATGAGTCATTCTAGTAATTTAATTTCCAAATCATCTCCATTGAACACATCTTAATTGCCATAAAACAATTTTTAATGAATAATTTAATATTCTATTACAAATATGAAATTTATTTGACATCGAAGCAAAATTTTAATATAATTCTTTCTCAATATGTATATCAACTATTCAAGATTTTTCAACGCAAATTCTCTTAAAAGGGGAAATACTTTGATTTTGTATTACTTTAATTTATCTCATGAGATTAATATTATGAACGTCAAAGTCCCTAAGGTGTTTTAAACCATTACTTTGAGAAAGCTTTTAAATAATTAGAGTAACTTAATAAAAAGCTTTAAGAAATCGTTTTTAGTTTCAGAAATAATTACCTTACACCTAAGAGATATATCATAAATGGCTTATGTCATATAACAAATTGAAATATTGCTTAAATTTAACATAGCATTATTTTAACAAGCAGAAAAGTTAGACTATGAACATTTCCAGCAGTTTGAGGAAAGATTATTGTGTTGCTGAAAACATAAGAAGTTAACTTTAATAAAAAATGTAGGAAACAAGTGTGTGCTATTTTTGTATAGCTTAAATTTAACTCCTAATTCTAATAACCTATCTGACGACTTAATCTGTCTAACGACATAATCTGTCTGACGACATAATCTGTCTGACGACATAATCTGTCTGACGGCATTTAGTTAAAAATAGCCATTTTGGAGGTTCTCAAAGTTAAAAATTTTTATGTGTTCCGTATGTCGCATGTATCATGATAGTGATAGTTATAAGCGGTACATAGATATAGTATATTTCCTACCTCCCATTAACTTCCATTCAATTTCTCTTTTTGTTTAAATATTTTTTTACTAAAACATAATATTTTTTCAATATACTATTCACTGAATCTAGTAAAGTTACTTCTATTCATATTTAAACTGTATTTTGTAAAAAAGAAAAGAAAAATTAAGCAAAACTAGTTACTGTGTACATTACCAAAACATGAATGTTGTATTTGATTAGTGAGGAATATTTTTTAAAAAATACAGAAGACCATAATATGGTTTGGCTGTTAAACTATATTTGGTCTTTATCCCTATAAAAGAACTTTATGTCCAATAGGGCATGTCCATCCAAGATATAAGTATTGAAAACTAAAAATATCTACTGTAGATGGTGGTACAAATGGAATAAAATTGCCCCAAGAGTGCGCAGCCGTAGTCCCTTCTAAGGGTAATTACTTAGATGAAGAGATTAGTTAAGACAAAATTCTGGTCTCTTTGCAAAATTATGTAATAAAATTTATTTTTCTGCCTGAATAGAGGACTAGACTCAAGCAATAATTAATTATTTTAGTATTTTTTTGTAAAATAGGAAACAGCTGAGAAAGTATTAAAATTAATGACCCACTGTGTAATATACAAGTATAGTATATGAACCGACTCAGTGCATATATGTACAGCGTGTTCCATAAAGACCACCTTTTAGTATGCATTTTTAAAATCCTAATCAAAAAGTAAACAAAAGTATGCACATTGTGGGTCAAAAATTAATCAAGAAAAAAAATTACCCAAGAAGGCATTGTTTACCCAAGAAAAAAAAAATTCTTTCGAAAGCTGAGATATTACGGTACAGAAAGCGAGAACAACAAACGTCAAACTAGATGTAGATGTGAATGCGGGGAACACAGAGAAATTGAAAGACGATTTTTAGAAGTATTTTCAAATTTCAACCTTCAATTAAAACTATTTTGACGTAGATTAAACCTGCTTTCCTTTACCGTAATTGCATCTATTCCGGTAGCGTTTTTTTCATTAAATATTAGTTTTTGAACCCCAATACATAAACTTTTAATTTTCATTTTTGTTAAGGTTTCTCAAAATACATATTAGGAGTGGGTTTTACAGAATACCCCGTATATCGTATAATTTATAGTTACCATTAAAAAGGTTTAATTCATAGCTCTAATACTGCAAAGCTGGAGTACATCAACAAACAAATATAAGTAAGTCGCTGAAAAATTTGCTAAATACAAAAAATTTTGAATCGTTTTGAATCATAATATCTTCCAAGTTTACGGCAACTTTAACATGACACGTTTACCTTAAACATAATAAGACGATACTATTGTTCAATTTTAACTGTATTATATACTATATTGTACTATATACTATATTGTACTATATACTATATTGTACTATATACTATATTGTACTATATACTATATTGCACTATATTGTAATATATACTATATTGTTTTTTCCCGAATGCCCACCTGGTTTGATATTCGTCAATTCAGGCGTTTTAGGGTAGATTTGTTGGCTACTCTTTCAGGGGCACCGTATTAGGTGGACCAACGTTGCTTCTACAGTAAGGACAGATAGTATAGAGAATGAAAAAACATCCATGCCTTGTCCAGGATTTGAACCCAAAACCTTTTAGATGCAAGGACAGTTCCCTGTCCCTATATACTTTCTTTTTTTCCCTTCCAGACGCGGATACGCACCTAGGTTAGTAAAACCCTGACCTGTATAATCCGCATCTGGCCACTACTTCCAACCAACCTCAATCCAATTATTTAAAGTTTTTCAAAAGAAAGGAGGTTAAAATTTTGTTTACAAATATACAGAAATATTAATTTGTTTACAAATATACAGAAATATTAATTATAGTTTGAACAAGAATTTTTTTTATATATATGACATATAGAAAGTGACAATAAATGAATTTTGAAAAGTAAATTAATATGTAGGAAAAAAAAAGGTTAATAAAAAAAATTTTTTTTTTGGTTCTCCATTAAAATTTGATTTCCAGGTATTAAATAATAAAAGATATGTACAGTATTTACAACATATAGGTAAGCATTCCAAAATTTATAATATATATATTTTTTTATACTTACAATTTTAGAATAATATCATTATCAGAAAGAAAATTCATTACTACTAATAATTTGGTTTTAAGTGTATTGTTAGTTATGAATTGTTTTTGCCAAGATTAGTGATATTAGTGATAGATTAGTTAAATTCGATGCACGAGTATGTCATGAAGCTGTATAGATGCATTCCGTATGATAGTGTTCTGGAGTACCCAGAATTCCGCACGTGCAGGGATCATTATCTGAGATGTTTAGATATTTAAAATAACATGGAAAAGGACCATGCCCAGTTAGAAACCAGATTTCTTGTTTTGATGGTATCGTCTTAAAATAATCTACTTTATTACTAATTTTATATAATCTTCTTTCCTTATCTGAATTGTTCCAATAATTTTACCAAATATGTGATAAAGAGTTCTGAAGTTGATTCTTAAGAAGTGAGATCGGGAAGGGATATGAGTAATTTTGCTGTTTAGTTGTCGATAATTTCGCTAGGGCATCTGCATTTTCATTACCTGTTCTGTCATCGTGTGATAAATATATTGATCACACGATGATGATCACACATCCATGAGATAAATATATTTGTATTAAGGAGTAATTTTTGTACTACGACTACTAATGTTCAACTCCGTAGCCTTGTAATTTTAAACCCAATCCAGAAGACAAGGGAACTCCTGGATCGACTATTGGGTGAAATTTGCCTTCGTAGAGGACTTTTTGATGGAGTTAACCTGCATTTGCGTTACATGGAGAGGAAGACCACGAGAACCTCCCACGGTTAGCCTGACGGTAAGGGGATTCTAACCCATGGTCCGTCTACCGCTGAGGATATTTCACGTCGTCACTGTCGTCGGTGCAAGCTGGATGCCGAATTCATATCGACTGGGATTCCAACCCAATTCGCCTCATTGGAAGGCGAACGCTTTATCCCCTGTCTTTGGGCCTCCTTGGATGAGTGGTATCGCCCGTCAAATCAAAAGAATCGTTAAATCGCTGTGCAAAAAATGGAGGTAGCGGGCTTAAATCCCGCTCTTACCCTAGATGTATCTGCCTTCCTGGATGTTCTGAGCTATCTTCCCCCCTATTTGACAAGCCTAAATTGAGCAGACAAGCCTGCAAATTTATGTAATTCCAAAAAATGTACTATATAATATATTTCACTATATACCCTGTACTGTACTATAGTATGGTTCTAGACACTGGTATAGTTCAACGTTGAACTGATTATTTAAAGATGTACAGTGTGTAGTTAACAGCGTTTTCAGACAGACGATATGATTTCGGTAGTTCGCAATCCTAAGATAAATTTCCAATGATCCTACAATAATTTGAATTATTCATTTGAGGAGGAAATGAACTGGTTTAAATCTGATGTCTCCACGTGAATATTGCTTGAGGTAAAATATTCATTGAGAAGTAAAGCGAGATCATAAATGCCGTTTACCAATTTGTCCAACGTCTTAAAACTACCATTTCTCTATCTATAAAGGGTTATTCGAAATCCACCGTCGTCAATTCAAATTATGAATTATTTAGATAAAGCATTCGATATTTTAGTCTTCAAAAGGATAGAATTGTAGGATAATCACTAGAATTTACACTAAAAATACGAAGAATTGCCTTAAATTTTAAATTACATTACGACTTTATAAACTTCTATCTCGACTATTGGGATAATATCAAGTCTTTATTTACTCGCATTATTTATACCAATCAACGTATATTTATAGTGTTTAATCTACATTTAATTTCTTTTTATGAGAGACCGGTATACATTTTTTAATCTTTTTAAAAAGTGCAATAATTTAAAAAATAAAGTATAATACATCAAATTTAAAAACGAAATTTCTCGTTGCAGTATATATCAAGTTATGTATCTAAGTAACTAAGTAAACTATCCACATGCTCCCAATTTCATAGATTTATCATTTTTAGTTTAAAAATTAAATAAATATAAACCTGAAAACCATTAAAAATGGTCATGAAGAAAAAAGCATTTAAAGCCTTCGCATCAATTAAAGCTCAGAGGCAGGAATAAGCAAAATAAAATCTTATCACTTGTTCTTAAAAACATATTTCCCCTCCTTCAAAATGGAATAATATTATTGTATTTTAAATATTAAAGCATATTCCTAAGTTCCCAATATGTTTTTGCGCCTAGATCTCACTGAAAAGAAATAAAAGTAAAGAGCAAGTAAAAAAAATAATCCTGCGAAGACAAAATAATAATTTTAAATAAACTATTAAAAATTTTAAGCATGAGTTCATAATCGCATTTTAAAGAACAGCGTCTGTATACAAGTTTAAGAAATAACTAGGACGCCAATTTGCCTCGTTTTATAAATTTTATTTTTTTTTCAAAAATGTTTTTTATTAAGTTACAACAAACAAATTTTACTAAACAGATTAAAATGCAGAAAATGTATAGGAAAAAATCATAATTTAAAACATACTAAACGAAAAAATTGAAGGTTACATGATAACGCTAAAATGTTCAAAGTATTATTAAAAGCGGCTACACTCACACATTTAAAATATTAAAACAGAAATAGTTTTTTTTGACTTACGTAACATCATTTTTTATACTTTAATTATAAGTTTACACAGTTTAAAGAAACTTATACCTAAACAAACACTTAAAGTCAAAAGAGTGATTCGAAAAAATATTACATTTTTGTCTGAAACATCTATTGACTATTTTAATCAAATCCATTAAAAAATAAATTGGGTTTTTTTAAAAAAAAAAAATTAAAGAGTTGGTTGTATTATAATGACAAATCACCCATTTTCCAAGTGTCTACTTCCCTGCATAATAAACTTGTTGCTGAAAGGCATTGTCAACTTGAAATGTCGTCAACCAAAAACGCTCTCGTGGACAAGTTGAAATTATGGCTTAGCAATTGTTGTTGTTAATTTACGTTGCACTAGAGCTGCACAATGGGCTATTGGCGACGGTCTGGGAAACATCCCGGAGGATGATCCGAAGACATGCCATCACAATTTTGATCCTCTGCGGAGGGGATGGCACCCCCGCTTCGGTAGCCCGACGACCTGCGCGCGAAGTCGAGCACTTTACGGTAGCACAGTTTAACGAGGACCAATACCGCGCACCCTCGGTCCCTACGCAGACTGATTCAAGAGGTCACCCACCCGCACACTGACCGTAGCCAGTGATGCTTGACTTCGGTGATCTGCTGGGAACCGTGTCTTAACTATCAGTTCACGGCGGGACATGGCTTAGCAATATACTGCCAAAAACATTCAATTGTTTTCAATTTCTAATTTGACCAATTTCAAATTCCTCAATTTTATCAAATAAAAGTTTGAAATCTTACTGTATCTCTCTGTGAAAAAAAATTTAATGTTGAACACAAAAAATATTAATAAAAAACTGAACTGATTTTATTTTTTAAATCACAATATGATAGAAACCTTAGCATGAAATGACTCTAGAGACTAAATTCTTCATCATGACATTTTTATACGAGCCAGAATATTATATAAATAATATATAATGACACTTCTACTCAAAATGAAGATGTTCTCCCTTTCTTTGTCATAATAGAAATCAGTGGCAGTTAACGTCATGTAAAAGACTCATTAATGTCACGAAATAGGAAGTATACCTTCCATTTCAACAACGTAAACAAACTTGGATCAATAATTCCGGTAATTTCTCTTTCTTCTGGAATGAATTCCATTATAGCTTAACACTGAGCAATACAGTTAAGAGCTTCATAAAAAATTCTATTTATTTATCAAATATAGGTTAAAAATAAGATAAAGTTAATAAAAGACAAAGGAAAGATTGCAGGAGCTTTTATGCAAACACCGATTATCCTTACCGTAAATTTCATGAGATATTACTTCCTTTAAATCGCGAATTATATTAATCTGTCACCCTAATTCGGAAGAGGGCTGTCAGATTAAATGAGTTTAGTTCAAAACGAGGCACGCTATCAGTAGTCTTGTCTGTTAAAACACTCAACTATCTCTAATTAAAATGCTTTATCTGAAGGGAACTGATTTTGCTCTTCTCAGTATATATATATATATATATATATATATATATATATATATATATATATATATATATATTTATATAGAATATATATATATATATATATATATATATAGAATATATATATATAGAATATATATATATATATAGAACATATATATATATATATATATATATATATATATATATATATATATTTATATAGAATATATATATATATATATATATATATATAGAATATATATATATATTTATATAGAATATATATATATATATATATATATATATAGAATATATATATATAGAATATATATATATAGAACATATATATATATATATATAGAATATATATATATATATATATATATATATATATATAGAATATATATATATATATATATATAGAATATATATATATATATATATATATATATATATATATATATATATATATATATATATATATATATATATATATATATATATATATATATATATATATAGAATATATATATATATATATATATATATATATATATATATATATATATAGAATATATATATATATATATATATATATATATATATATATATATAGAATATATATATATATATATATATATATATATATATATATATATATATATATATAGAATATATATATATATATATATATATATATATATATATATAGAATATATATATATATATATATATATATATATATATATATATATATAGAATATATATATATATATATATATATATATATATATATATATATATATATAGAATATATATATATATATATATATATATATATATATATATATATATATAGAATATATATATATATATATATAGAATATATATATATATATATAGAATATATATATATATATATATAGAATATATATATATATATATATAGAATATATATATATATATATAGAATATATATATATATATATATATATATATATATATATATATATAGAATATATATATATATATATATATATAGATATATATATATATATATATATATATATATATATATATATATATATATATATATATATATATATATATATATATATATATATATATATATATATATATATATATATATAGAATATATATATATATATATATATATATATATAGAATATATATATATATATATAGAATATATATATATATATATATAGAATATATATATATATATATATAGAATATATATATATATATATATAGAATATATATATATATATATATATATATATATATATATATATATATATATATATATATATATATATATATATATATATATATATATATATATATATATATATATATATAGAATATATATATATATATATATATATATATATATATATATATATATATATATATATATTTATATATATATATATTTATATATATATATATATATATATATATATATATATATATATATATATATATTTATATATATATATATTTATATATATATATATTTATATAAATCTTGTCCCTCTTTCAATTCCATATTAGGAAGCATTAAATGATTTTCCATAATGCGTAGAGTTACTAAGGTTTGTACGACTGGAACCTGCTTACATCAAAATCTGTAAGTATTTAATGCGAGACCGATGGTTTTCGCATGTCTCTTGCTGAAAAACATGTTTCAATAAACATATGCCGGAACCAACCGGAAATTTGTCCACACCCCCTCCCTTGTGGAGTGGGGATGTGAACTGTTATAACCACCAGCCTAACTTTAAATAAACCTTTTTATAACATATTATGGCTTTTGACTGTATTATTAAGGCTGAATACAACAATGATAACAGGGATGTAGCCCTGTTATTATTTATATATATATATATATATATATATATATATATATATATAAAGTGAAACAGTGGAAGTCTGCATATTTAACTAGAAATATAGTTATACTAGCAATACTTGAGCAATTGAGCAAAACATATCTAATAAAAAAATAAGAAGAACGATAAATATTTGATAAATGTATAGAGTAAAAAAAATTTAGTAAATGTATAATTGGAACAAAAAATATCTACTAAATATTATTACCATTTGATTGTAATCTTCCATTTTTATTCTTAGCATTTTATGAAGAGAGTCTATCTGGACCAGCTGCATCTGTATTATTCTTACAGCATTGTGCTGTTTCAGTGGGATCTTGTTTTATCAGATAATTTACCTTCTAATCATGCTAGTATTATGCATAAAAGTATTGCATATATAAACAAGATAAAATTTTAAAAAAACATTCTTCATGCTCAATTAGATCTGAAATTTTTACGATTTATTTTAAATTAGAATGGAGAGGTTTGGCTATATTTACTATTATATTTTTGGCCCATAAGTTTATGAATTCTCATGTGTTTTGATGTCGCAAAATGTTTTTATATGTAGCTTAAATTGATATTAGAATTTTTTAAGTAACTGCTACAGATAAAGAACAGAGCACATACAAATATGAAGATATTTGTTTTTAGTTGTGTCGTCCAACCAAACGGCAAATATTTCAAAAATACGGCATTTATAAAATCAGAAACGATGAAATAATAATTATTGAACACAGTTTAATCAAAAGTGTAAATTACAAAATTAAAATAATAAAAAAAATTACATTATTTGTCATTTTATATGAGAATTTTATATTTCTTAGCATTTCAGCATATTTTATGTTGTATAAGATCATAAAAGAGTTTATTCACGTTATGTACATGATAAAAACGAAATACCTTAATTACTTGTGATCTAATAATTGAATTTATTTGTACAGAGTTGAAATCTTACTAGTATTACCTTAAAAATTTTAATTTATTAGCGAAAACGCTATTTAAAGTTATGAAATCAGAAATAACGAATCTTGTTTGAAAAAAAAAAAAACTTTTTTTATGGATTTGAAATGTTAGCTCTCAAAATAAAGGGGTTAACCGGAATCAAGGAAATTTAGCTGTAAAATAGTTTAATCGCTTTATCTGGAACTAATTGAGTAAAATCATTTTAACAAATATTGGAGGCAATTCAAGGAGAGACATCAAAGCCTTTATGCATACTTGGAGAAGAAAATCTGGTAAAATTACCGTGCTGTATAATAAGGACATTTGTGGTAAAAAAAAATATAAACTATGGTTAATAATATCAAAGTATAAGGTATTTAAATCATTCATTAGGTAGATTTTGTGTTCATATGGTAGCAGTTTACCGGAAATTCCTGTTTTCAAAATTATAGTGCTTATTATCACACTTTTAGGGTAGAATACAAAACTACTAATTAAATTTAAGCGAATAAATGTTTTTTATGCCATGCTATAATGTATCATGATAACATTATCCAATTTTACCACATTTGTAAATTTTATCACTCATTATAAAACAATGTTTTGATGCTAATTTTTCTAAAATCATTACCAAAGTGCTTTGGAAAAAATTACCGAGCATTTTGTTGCTCCCATAGAGCCAGAAAGACAGTAATGTTTACCATTTTCTGGTAGTTTTACCATACTTTTTTCTCAGTGAAACTAATCTAGAAAACAGACATTTCAACATGAGTCATGAAGGTTTTCTTGCATAGTACTCCAATTCTTCCTACTATATTCAGCTACATAGTTTCGCTCTGATATAGAAAGGAGAAATTTATGTTTCTCAAATAAATAGTTTTAGATATTAGCTCAGCAAGATAGTTAAAAAGGTTTTGAATCCTTTTAAAACTTTGTAGAAAATTAAGTTCTAGCAAAAAATACAGTACTGTCCCATTATAATGTCACATAATCCGTACCTACCATATAAGGAAAGTTTGCAAATTCGCAAAGCTAAAAATATTTTCTGAGCTTATGTAAATTCATATAAAACTCATAAAAAACATAGTTCTCAACTTGTACGGTCGTGTAGGAAAAGAATTAACAAAATGGTAGAAGCTTAATTAAAGTATGAAGAAATTTCTAAAAATGTAGTAAACTTGCGAACAGTTAAAAACACAACTGTCTATTAATTAAATCGATTATATATATATATATATATATATATATATATATATATATATATATATATATATATATATATATATATATATATATATAAGCAAAACGTCGATATATAAAAACATCGGCATACTCAGGTTTTTTAAATAATCGACTTCGCAGATATTTGGTAATCAAACTGATTACTACAGGTCGATTATTACTCAACATGTTTGAAATCGAGATTTACTGTTGAATACTTTTTAATGTCAAATACATGTTTTTATGAGTAAAAATTACAGCGTCTGAAAGTATTCAAGTTGTCTGACTGTCAGACAAGTCTGAAAGTATTCAAGACACGTAATTTGTTATTCCGCAATACGTATGTTATATACGTATTGAAAACGTATGTTATATTCAATGTATAGTGAGTTAATAACAATGTATAGTGAGTTAATAACAATGTATAGTGAGTTAATAACAATGTATAATTACGTTAGAAATTGGACACTTAATGCTATAATTAACTTCAATTTGCTTAGAGATAACGCTTCAGGAACGAAAACACTCCTTTTTTGCAACATATTAACAATAATAAATGAAATTGCTAAAATTTCGGCATGAAAAATTATGCAGACATGCTTCAAATGTATCAAGAGAGTTTTATGCCAATTATGTTACACAAATCGGTTTTGACTAAATCAGAACATTCAACGGTCCCAATTAGATCGGATTAGTATGGCTTCTCTGCATTTAGTAGTTATTGTAACTGAGATGAACTTAATTTAGAGTTCTGACACGACATAAGAACCAAATTTAGACCCTTTGCGCTAAGTGTAAGAAGCATAACATAAATGATTCTAAAAACAAATTCTGAAGAAATAAGTTGTTTCATGAAGTAAGAAAATTTGAGTTCTAAAGTAACTGTATGGAAGTCTGAAATAAAATGCAATACATTTCAAGCGAAATCTAAATAATACTATTTTAAAGTACTAAATCGTTACAAAAAATTCAATTTTATTATTAAGAGCAATCAGATTTAAAGTTTAAAGAAACAAGACATTTTCTGCAGCATTTGAGTTTATTAGAACAATTAGTCATTAGTATTAATTATTTTATGTTTCAATTATTAATTTATTTTACAGACATTAAGACAGGATAACGAAGCGATTTTGACGCATAAACTGCGACGTATTCTTCTTAAATGTAATAAAAAAACATTGTTTTCATCTCAATTAAAATGCAAAGTTCGACTTCGTTCTGTTTTCTCTGGAATTTTAAGTTGAGAGCTTTTGTTCTTCATTGTTATTTTTAAATATATTTTTTTCGCCTTCAAAAAATATCTATCTATATTATTATCAAGCGCATTATTTTATTTTAATGAAATAAAATATACATTATATTTTGATTTATAAATTGCTAAAGAAAAAAAAATTGAATATATACATTTTACTTTAATAATTACTTAAAAACTTATAGCAATGCGGAAAAGCAATGAAAAAATTTTAAAAGAAAATATAAAATAACTTATTAAATGTTCGTTTAATTTTCATATTATATTTTTATATACACAAAAATATACATATTTGTCATATGTACATGTCATATTACATTTTCATTGTATTGAAAATTAGATATTTTCATTGTATTAAATATTAGAAACGTTGATTTATTTTCAAATTTTTAATTTTTATTCTCAAATTTTCATAGATTTAAATTAAATATAGGGAACAATAACAAAAAGTTTAAAATAGGACATGCTTGTGCCAAGAAATACGCTAAAACTGGCTTTCGGGAATTTTTTTAGCATTTAAATTCGACTTTTTAATTTCAATAAAATATTAAGCTTTAAGCACAGTTTAAATTCATTCAAAAATTTAAATTGTTAATTATAATTCAGAATATAAATATTTCGAAATGATTCATGTTGACTAAACAAAAATTAATTTTGATATCTCATGGAAAAAAGCACTGGTCTCTTGGGAGCAAAGACACATAATTTAAATTGTTTGATTGAATATTTTAAAATGAACAATTTCATATTCTTTTGAAATTAATTATTTGCTTAGATACTTAAATTATGAAGAAATAACATCATATGAATACACACTAATGTGTCTATACAAGTCCTCATTTTTGCAAAATCGTTTTCTTTGGTTTCTTTTCTTTCCTTCTATTCTTTTTTTTTTTGCCTTTTTCTGACAATTCATTAATTATTTTGTTTTTTAATCTACTCAAACGACGTCAATAAACAATATCCCTCAATTCCTATGAAATCTTTAATTATATAGATTTTTTTTTTCTTCAAAAAACGGTTTTTTCGATGTATTTAAAAAATAATAAAAAAGTAGTTAAAAATATTACAAACAATAAAGCAATTTTGGAGTTACATTTTTGAAAAGAATAAAGAAAAATATTTTCATACATTTTGTATTTTTAAAAAAAATAAAAAATGGAGCAATCCTTTAAATAAATCATTAATGCTACACACGTGTCAGTGTGCGAATTTACTTTCCAGCAGCCTTTAACGACCCGCTCTCTTTTTTTGAAGATTTTTCTCTAGGTTGTAGTTGGTCGCAATTATAATGCAAGCATTTATTTCTTTTATAATTTATTACCTGAATCTTATTTTATTTTATAAACGTCGTTGAACAGCCGACCCAATTTAGGATTTTCGACTACCAATATTCAATGCCTTAACCTTGTAATTTTGAACACAATCCAGAAGATAAGGGAACTCCTAGACCAAGTAAAGGGAGAAATTCAATTTCATGTTGGACTTTTTGATGGAACTAACCCTCATTTACGCTACATGGAGAGGGAAACCACGAAAACCTCCTGCGTTTAGCCTAACGGCAAGGGGACTCTAACCCATGATCAGTAAACCATTGAGGATATTTTATGTCAGCACTGTGGTCGGTGCGAACCGGGTGCGGAATTCGTATCGACCAGCCTTCGCTGCGATTCGAACCCGGTTCTTCTAATTGTTACCTGAATTTGAAAAAAAAAAGTCGAAATTCAAGTTTTTCCTTTATTTATTTAAGAAAATGCAAAACATGTTAAACACCGCTGGATTGGAAAACCTCTGCCACTTCTTAAAATTAAAATATATTAAAAAATGTGCATTATTGTGAAATATTAAGTCTCAGGAATACTGAAATCTTGGAGGTACTTAAAATACTTATTAATTTCATTCCTTTGTAAATAAATTAATAGTGAAACAAGGTTTTATTTTTTTCTTCTTTCAAGAATTTCAAGCACGTTTTTTAGCACGCTAGTTCTTAAATAGTTTGAATCCGGTCAATGGAGTAAATACTGCTCAACCAGAGAGAAAAAGTGAGCAAAATTTCTGAAAACTGATTGAGTTAGTCCCAGAAACTAAAACGTTTTAAAATTCAAATTGCTGTATACCATGAGGTTATACAGTTGTTTTTTTTCTGTATGCCAAAATTACACAAAAAATTTTGTTTCTAATATTAAATGTTTTCGTGCATACAAATTCAGTTCCCTCCATTATATATACATATTTTTGGTGAACATTACTGTTGATTATGTTTTGCATAATGCAGTAGAGCTATAGATCTTGGACATTACACACTGATACGCGTATATCGTTTCTTAAAACGGAAATGTTTAAAAATGTATTTAAAATGTATAAAGTTTCAAAACTGCTTAAATCTTACATGCGTTTAAAAAAATTTCTAAGTAAATGCTTTTTATATTTTACTATTAATTTTTTTCCATAGGCTTTCCAAAACTTTTTTAAGCGTACCGCTGAATAATTTAAATTCCGTCAACTTACGTTAATAAAACTGAACAAGAAAATAAGACAGGCAAAATATTTCAAATGAAACAAGCGGACATGCTCAACAGTTTCAAAACTTAAAAGGTTTTAAAATTTCCTTAAATATATTCCTCAAAGGTAAGTAATTTAATTTTTAGCTTCATAGAAATTATAGAAATAAAGTTAGTTACTTCAATAGTTTCTCGCTTCAAATTTCAGATTCTTTCGTTAATTTTGGTAAATATTATTGTTGATCATATTTTACATCAAATAATTTATAAATTTCGTCCAGTGAACAATACGGTATCAAATAATTTCAAGTATGACTTGCGTTAAATATAGAGTACAGTGAAACACAATAAAATTTTTAATTTAAACGGAATACCTAGTGTTTTAAATAAAGTTTTATTTGCTATATGTTTGTTAAAAATTTCGAGAGTATATCTTATAGAGAGTATATCTTATATCTTATTATTTACGGTAAGGATTACAATTTGTTGTGAAAAAATACTTATGATTAAACAAATATTCTATAGCAAAAACTAATATTTCATAGCCATGCCCAGTCAATATTGTCAAATTATTATAAAAGGCATGATCTTGAAAATGTCTTGCAATCTTTTAAAGTATATTTTTTTCTTCCATTACTGACACAAAAGAAAAATATTAGCTTAGTTGTTTAAAAAAATAGTAAAGTAAAATTTGAAGATATTCAATTGCAGCTTTGAAAATTAGTAAACGTCTATTTAAGTATATTAACTTTCATTTTTATTACTGAATAAATAAAATATTCATTACCGGCTTTTCTTTAATGAACTTACGGGAAAAACCCTGAAGCATTTCTGAAGCAATGTTAACTATACAAGAAATACATTGAATACAAATCCTACCTGGACAGTAGACGTTCAAGTAAAGACAATCCTCGCTTTCATTACGAAGAAAAGGTATCAACTTCTTCAAATATTCCAGCCTTCCAGAAGGCATATGTCTTAATGATTCAGTCTCATTCTTAATATCAGGATAACGCTGAGGGCAAACGGGCCCATAGCGATCAGCTGTTCTTACACCTCGCCATTGGCTAGGGTTTACAGGTGGCATAAATCGTAAAAGTCCAGTTGGAGGACTGGCATATGGAACACCAAGAAATACTTCAACAGGACCAACATTACGGTTTGGTAAATTTACCAATAGTCCTCGAATGGAACCATATTTAGTCCCAACAGGCCTTGATCCAACCCGTCGCACTCCTTGGCCACTACTACAAACCATCAAGCTCAAAAAAATGCAAATATGTGGAAAAAACATTTTGATCAATTGTTCAAGTTACTGCGAACATACTCGTACATATGTAAATTATACAATTCAGTGATAAAATATATATTTTTAGTTCTTACATTTAACTACATTTGATACATTTAACTGTGTGTAATAGCAAGATAAATGTTTAGGTGTTTTTATGCCATCTAAAAAAGTCTTGTTGATTGGCACATTTTTTTTTCTGTTATTTTTTTGCATTTATTCCACGCATCTTGTTTGTTTGGCTCTATTTAATAATTTTTAACGAATTAATTCATAACGAATTAAGTCATTCATTTTCCAAAAATAATGACTTCAAAACAATAACAATATCATGCTGACAGAGCAAGCGCAAAATTTTAATTCCGCACCGTTCTCGAACGCTAGAAACAAACGTACAACACGAATGAAAAGATTCGTAGACACATGTCTTGTGAAGATCTTGCAAAAGAGAGGAAACGAGTCAATTCCCAACGCATGCGTAGTGTTCGAGGGTTGATCGACTGCAACCCACGGGGACGGCTGGAAGTCCGTGGACAGACCTATTATTGATTCCGACCATTGGAAACCCGGTTCTAATATCCGTTTTTTAAGAAACTCTAGATAGAACTTGAAAATTCTGCCCGACAGGGTTTTCTAACAACTAAACTATTTGTTATGATACCAAAACCAATCTAAACATTCCCTTAAATTACACCAACTTCATTTTAAAGGAGATATCCGTAAAAATAGTAGTTAGTTTTGTTTTAAACTTTTTTGATCTCTCGCTATGAAGCCCGCTAAAAACTTTTTCCGAACCGTGATAAAAAAAAAAAACGAAAATAAGAGATTCCATTGTGGAGAAAGAAGTGCGCTTTTTTTCTTTCTTTAATTTATTTTTCTTTTCTTTCGAGTTAATTGAAATTTTCCTTTTCTTCGCAATCCGCATCAGTTCTATCGCTTCTTTTGAAGAAAGTTACTCTTTTTTTTTTTTTCTCTTTGAAAGTAATTCGATAAAAAGGTTTCAACTTACTGTAATTCTGGCCGATGTTTACAACAAAAAAGTAAATATATTTACTGACACTATTCATTTCTTTTTACTTTTTTTTTTTAAACTTCCAATCTAATTTAAGAGAAAATCTTAATGCGTTATTTCTACTGATTCTTGCAATTAAATTACTCCATAAAAGTTGTGATTCGAAATTTTTAATTTATTTATGACTAAAATTTATTGAAAGAAAAGGAACAAAGATTTTCTCTAAGAACGTAGCCACAATAAGGAGAAAATAACACCTAGAAACATTCGATCTTATACAATTCTGTATTTTTTTTTTCCTTCCAACTCTTATAAAATAATAAATCCAATCAATAGTTAAACAATGACTTTTTCAAAAGTCCAACTCTAGCTCTATTTTATTTATATTCTATTGAAATATTCTTCTAATCCTAAGAAAATAATAATGTTCTTAATAAGTAATTTTCAATTGTAAATTACATATTTATATTTTTAAAATCTCACATTCGTCCATTTATACAAATCTTAATATCACATACACATCTAGCTTATATATAGACATATCAAACGCAATAAAAAATATCCAAACAGTAGGGAACTATTACAAATAGTATGTTGAATTCATTTGCGAAATCTTCTGAATTAATTTCACAACTAATTTCATTTATTTTTTAATTCGATATTATGAAAAAAGGGGACATGTGTATCGTAATCTACTCGCTAAGTCGTTGCAATTTCTGAGTAGCGGCCCGTGAGAAATTAAAGCAAAAACGTCACAGAAGGGGATTAATTCAAAGGATAAAACTAGTAGCTATCCCAGACAAACCTCTTCATGTTTTTTTTTTTTAATGTGCAAGTTTAAAATCTTTTTCTGGTGCCTTAACAGTTGTAGATAACGAAATAGATTCAGATATGGAAATATCTCCAAATGTGGATTTATAAAGGGAAAAAAACTATTTCCGTGACGTTGAATATGCACACGATGAAAATGCAAGAACTGGAAAAACATACCTCTCAAAAATTAAAAGAAATCAAAATATGTTGCTTTCCAAATCTTTTCTGAAAAAAAATATTTTTAGAAGTTATACGATGAAAAATAAATTCACATTATAACTAGATATTACTATTCTAAATATTAATATTCAACTTTAATGTATCAGTAGCTTTGTTTTTAGAATGCTATTTTAATTTCACTGAAAGATCAGGATATCAACAGTTAATATAATATAATTAAAATTACATTCTTTAAAATTTTTAAAATGTAACATTAAAATCAATAAAAAGTTAGCAATTAACACTTTAGATATAATGCAAAGTGTTTAAAATTTTATATCCAACTAAACAAAGGGCTAATTTGTTAATATCGGTGAAATTAATGAAGCTTTATGTAAACAACATGTAAACAAAGCTTTTCTATTAGAGTTCTATTTAGAATTCTAGAAAAAAAAATTTAAAAATACTTCCTTTTGATGCCATGGAGTCCCTAAGCCTGCACATGGCCAACCCTATGCGTGCACATGCATTAATAATTAAAGAATAACTTATGTGTCTTAATTACTTTAAATATAAGTACAACTCAAGAAAATACGGTTTAACATTTCTGTAACTGAAAAAGATGTAAACAAAAGCAAGCAATAACGAAATAAAAATACACTTACTAAAATATAGCACCTTTCTTTCATTTAATGCTCCGAAGCTTGGCCACTTAGTTTCAAATTTAAACAAGTAAACGTAAATCGAAGAAAGTGACCTGCAAGTGAATGGCTGTAAGTTCAGACTGAGAAACGAAACGAACTGAGAAAACTGATGGAAAAGAACATTCTCTAAACGTGGAGTGTGTGTAGCTTGATAAAGATTTAACGAGCAACTACAGGTCGATTCTCTTTTTTGCGTAATTCCCCTTCGCTTCTGAATTAATCGCTCCTTTTTGCTTTTATAGGTTCAGTTGAAAATACTATAAACTATATTGTTACAAATGCCGACCGGCCTGTGAAGGGGTTAGGGAACTGCCCTTGCATGAGAAAGGTTCCGGGTTCGAATCCCGGGCAAGGCATGGATGTTCTTTCTTTTTCTCTGTACTATGTGTCCTTACTGTGGGAGTAACGTTGGCCCATCTAATATGGTGCTCCTGAGAAAGTGGCCAACAACTCTGCCTTTCAGAAGCCTGTATGACGTAGGTCATTCTACAGACGAACATTGGAAAAAATATATATTGTTACAAAACAAATTTTTTATTTCATTTGGGAAAGAGTATTTTGTTTATTGATCTAAATTTACTTAAGACAAATTTAAAGAACAACCTAAATTGTATAAGCTTTTATAAATTTCTAAAAGAGAGGTAAAAATTAGAAGTTGAAGGTTAAAATTTTGATATTTTATATCAATTTCTTATTTAAGTAAGGAAACCTTTTTCGCTATGAAGTTGCTTTAAACCTCAACTAATTAATTTATTTTGATTGCATGAATCGATGGTTTAGTTTCGTTTTGGAGCAACTTAATTTTAGTTTAGTATAAATTCAACGAGAAAAAACATTAATTGTATCAATTATAATTTTATTATAATATTTTTTGTCATCATGTCTTAGAGTGAAAGTAATTTTTGTTATATCACAAAATAAATAAATAAATAAAGGAATAAAAACAAGTTTTATTATTAAATTACTTTTATTATAAAATTACTTTTATTGAAATAACTAAATTTAGGCAGATTTTAAAGTCATTAAAATGTGTACAAATCTTACTCAATAACTCCCTTCGCTCCAAAAATTAAATTCTATGTTTTTAATAATTTTAAATATTTATTTTTTAATTAATATTTACAAGGAAAGTGTACATTATCGCCGCTCTTAATATAGTTGATAAGAATCTTTATCAAAATTTGAAAAAAATTTATTATCAGAAACTTGTATATAATCAAGAAAAAAAAAATTTTTTTTAAAAAATAATGACGAATTATTATCGAGGAGAGCTAGTTTGAAAATGTCAAATCCTGTTTCATTGCCAAAAGAGTATGTACTTACTAAGAATTTAATCTTGTACACTACTTAAATGCTCCCTAATATATCTTAAAACTACTTCAAAATTTCCAGAATGGATGCTAACTGGTTTTACTCTTTCCAGCATATTTGAAATCTGGTATCAAAATTTCCAGTAGGTAGTTTCCATATTGGTTTTAAAATTTTTAGCGTGCAGCCATAACGAGTTCTAAAATTTCCGGAATAGTTTCAAACCAGGTTTTAAATTTCCGGTATTGTTTTGTATCGGTTCTGATATCATTTTTACTAGTTTTCGATGCTGGTATTTCGAATTTTTTTTCAATGCGGAAAAAAGACACATGTTTTTTTTTCGATTTTTGCTCCGTACAAAACAAAATTTTAATATAGCAGTCAGTTTTAATTGAATCAAATATGTATACTGTAAAGTATACATTTACTTATAACATTTTTTAGAGAATATGGATCTTTATCTCAATTTTAATTACATATTCTGCAAAGAAGGAAATGTTAGAATCATCAATCAAAATTTTTGGGAAAACTCTAATCTGAAGATGTAAAAATGATTTGGAATTCAGTTGCAGTTGTGCTGAAAACCAATGTCCAGTGTCAAAACATTTTTTACTAATTTCAGACTCATTTGAGTTAAATTAAAAGAAAAAAAGCCATTACCCATCACCAAAAGTCATACCACAAAAATGTGGTATTTCCAACTACAATCGAAATTCATTTTACATCTTATTTTTAAACTGTTCAAAAGAGTGTTATTTAAAAAAATTTCTTGAAAAACATTAAAATTTCCGTCATACAGCAATATTTTTTATGTATTGTGGACATCTAGAGAAGCTTGAAAAGTACCAATTTTTAAGATCAAGACTTCAAGAAACAGTTTGATGTAAATATGTCATATTTTAAAGAAAGTATGAATTAACTTGTATTAATCCCTTCAATATAGTATATTCCTTATTTCTGCTAAAAAAATATTAATACAAGAGTTTCTACTATACATGAAAATCAAAAAACATTTCCAGTTTTCGTTTATTTATAATGTTGCTTAAAAAAAATTTTCCATATACTTTTTATTAAGCTTCATTAAGAAGTACATAAGAATCACTTTGATTTTCGAAACGCAAGAGATCCCGAAGTTTTTAAAACTGAGAGTAAATCAAAAAGTGCATAGTTATTTTTATGATTTTGAATAATGGTAATAAGTTGGATGATTAGAGTAAATTGTTTAGGAGATTGAACTCGGTTTTGCTGCGCTAAATTCAAGATAAAATCTTGCAATGTTAAGGATTCGAAATTGTATGGTTCTATATACTGTCTGAGAAGTAAAAAAATGAAAACTGTCACAAGGTCGTGGTGAGGGGTATTCATGACTGTGCCTGGAATTGTAGAACTGTAAAAAATTCAGGATTACGGTAAAAAGTCCATTTTTACCGTATCATGTTATGCAACAAAAATTCTGATATACTGCAATTTTTGTAGTAATAATAGTGTTAATCAGTGAATCACTCGAACTAAATAAATATAACCGTAAACATTACAATATAGTAGTTTATAAAATATTACAAATATCACCCAAAGTGCCACAATTATATCGTAATTTGATACTGAATTTTTTACAGTGTATGTTGTTAATGTTAAATAAGAGGGGACGATTTCAAGCATTGATGAGAAAAAGTTTCAATTGTTTTTAATAAATATATCAAAATATCTTGCAGTTGCTGCATTAGTAAAGTATGTTTTATCGTTTCATTTCTTGAGAACTTAAAGGAAGTTAGTAAAAATTTAGAAAAAATTTAAGTGAAATTGAAAATTTCACAATAATCTCGGAAATATAAATTACTTATAAAAAAGGCTGAAGAGAGAAAAACTGCTATGTTATCAGGATTCGAATTACAGTCATATTCATATCATTTGCATAGTTCATGTTTCCTGCTGTCATACATTCTCAAATTAGCATTACTGACTAAGAAATCCGGCCCAACATATCTGTGAAGTTGTAAATATCTTCAGTATAAGTTACACTTCTCTCCGATTTTTTGGTTTGAAAAATGGGGAAAAAAATTGAAAATACTTTCATTCAGAATAGTAATATGAAATATGTATATTTTTATTATTTATTTTGGTGTTTTCTAAACTATACAGAGTACTTAATTTAAATAATGCATACCAATGTGTTTTAAAACGCATTTCATACAAAAAAAAAGACGTTTTTCTTTACCTAAATAGACTCAGTCAAGGAAAAAATATTTCATGATTCCCCAAAAGAAAAAATAGCAAATCTTGCATGAGAAATTTTTCAACCTATTACAAAAACAATGAATCTGAACTTTCTTAATGCAAATATTTCGATTCTTTTCTAAAGTATTACAAAATATTCTTCTATTAGTACTACAAAATATGGTTATTTTTTCTTGCCATTATTTCTGTTTGGTAACTAAATAATTTTTTAATCACTTTAAGGGCTTAAACATTTTATGCGTTCTTCTATGATAGAAACTTATTTTTAATAGAGGTTTTAAAATTTTAAAACAACGCTTCATTTAAATTTTAAAAAAAATTAATAAATAATTTAAATAAATAAAGCATTTTCAAAATAAATGTACTATCTTCTCAAAAAAATTTTTTTTTACTTAGGAAATATTCTAAGATATATTGAAAGTATTATAAGAACAGTATTAAAATAATAATATATTAAATATTCTAGTACCACATTATTCATCAATAGATTGGACGTGAATACAGAATCATACTTCAATTCAATTCTTCGAATCGACATGGTAAATATTGAGTATAAAATCTGCATGGTTTTCAAGGAAAAGTAAAGATTAGAATTAATCAATAACTTTTCATGGAAATTTCTGGATTTCTGAAGCAACTACCGAGAATTTTAAAGCATTTGATAATTTGTAAGAGTCTTGTTTAGATACTGCACACAATTAATATTGTCGCTTATTTTCAACACACATGTAATATTTTAGCGAAATTCTTAGCAAACGTGATAACACTAAGAGCTGTTAATGTTTAATGTAATGTAATGTAATGTAGAAACGAACGACAATTATTTAAACACCTAAAACATTGAGATTTACTGATTTTTATATTTTTCATTTCAGCTCCTGGGATAATATGGAGTTTCTTTTTGAACAAATCCATTCAATAATATATGGCTGCTTGAAAGGTATTAATCTGCTCATTGCCATTTTGTTAAATTAATAAGCGTCTTAATAAAAGACTTAAAATAAAAAAAAGTGCCTTGCAGTCATTAAAAGTCATCTAGTCATGGAATTTTCCGAAAAGATATAAACCAGAACTGAGTTTAAATAATTGATTAAATAAAAATAGTGTCTTTCATTATCTACAAAAGCTCCTTTTTCAAAATAAACTTAAAATTCAGGATAAAAATAATATTCATTTGGATGATTGATTTTGAATTTATAAATATAAATACAAAAGTAATACACGGTGCTTCTAATACAGTTTGTATCTGAAACAGTATAAAAATAACCTTGTTTGTATGATTCGTAAATAAAATGTAGAATATGAGGTGTGAAAAACTGCAACACTGAACACGTGACTAATATATGAGGAATAATTTGCACATGAGTTGATTCACGCAAAAGCCATTTAGGTCTATTCCGCCACTACATTTTCGTTAAAAAGATGAATGCGTCATTAAATACATTTGAGGTATGATCGTGGTATAAAGAAAAGCAATGAAGTATTTAAGCAATTGAAATAGTTTTATCTCAGAATTTTAAATTTGTGGCACTAGATCAAGATACGTTTCAGAGTAAGCGGTTATTTACAATTGTAATACTCTGAAACACGTCTGTTTTACAAAATGTGTCCGTGGGTTAGGTGGCTAACAAAATGAGTCTGTGACCGATACGTAAACGATTTAAAAACACTTCAAGCTGGCGACTTATATTTAGATATTTGAAAAGCTCAACGGTAAGCTTACTACTGCACGATTTATTATTTATTTCATTCTTCTAATTATTTTGCCAGTTTGGAGGAATATTTTGGCCAACAGATAAATTATTACCTGAAAAAAATGAGAAATTTTAGGTACGTCGTAGGCTGACTCCGCCACGATGTCAACGATTTTGCTATATAAGAAGTCAGAGGCCGGGATAGCCAGGTTGGTAGGGCACTGGGCCCATGTCCAAGAGTTCGTGGGTTCGATCCTAGCTGGCCGAAGACTCCTCGTGTAGTAAATGTTGACTGATGCGCGTTAAATCTGTCGAGTCTCAAAGTCCTCCATGTTCTAATAACAAATCAATATCTCTGGGGGTACTGATCCAGAAGTTTCCTTTTCTTCTGGTTTTTTCAAAATTACAAGGCTACGGAGTTGAACATTATTAGTCGTAAACCCAAATTTGGGTCAGCTGTTCAACGACGGATATACAAATATAAAAAATATATATATAAGAAGTCAGCAGCCGCGATGGCTCAGGGGATAGAGCATTCTCCTTCCAATTAGGTTATCCGGGTTCGCATCTCAGCAGCATCCAGCAGTTCGAATCCGCATCCAGTTTGCACCGATCTCAGTCCTGACGTGAAATATCATCAGTGGTGGACGGATCATGGGTTAGAGTCCCTTTCAACCATGGGAAGTTCTCGTGGTCTTCATCTCCACATAACGCAAATGCATTATGGTTCCAGCAAAAAAGCCCTCCATGAAGACAAATTTCTCCCAATACTTAATCTAGGAGCTCCCTTCAGGATTGGGTGAAAAATTACAAGGCTACGGGGTTGAACATTAGTAGTCGAAAACCCAAATTTGGGACGGCTGCTCAACGACGGTTATAAAATAAAATATATGAAGTCAGAATGACTAGGAATCCATTGAAAATTATTTAAGTCTTCTTAGGATAACCTCTCATACAAGATATCTTACTTTTTTATAATAATATGTGGTTTTAAATTTTGATTCTGTGAAGTTTCTATACAATTTTTCGAATCTGAAATTATGAACAATTTTGTCAGATTCAGAGTAGATACAGATTCAAAGATTTGTCAGATTCAGAGTCAGATTATTGGAAAACTAAAAATATTTCATAACGTTCAGAATTAAATACAGAGCTCTTTGAATGAAATTTTTAAGAAAGCGCGATTTGCAGGAGTAATAGCGATGTTTGCAGCGTGGTCATCGATTTTAGATCCGTGGGAAAATGCTGTTAGCAATGAGAATTAAACATTTTTTGGATAGCAGCTGCTTGTGCTTTTGTCTAGTTATTAAACTCAAAGTTTTCAGTTAGTAGCTAGTGGTCGGTAGATTCTAATAACTTAGTAGCCATTTTATTCCTCAATCTGTGATCGATACCGAGGGGTGCTTTCCATTTAATAGACACTTTTTGCAGAACTTTTTTGGCTTGGATTAAATTGCATTTAAAAAATATCATATTAAGGATAATCTTCGACATTAAAAATTAGTTTAGCAATAAATATAATATGGATATGACAATATTATGTTAAATATACTGACTTTAAAGAACTTTATTTAAAAATATTTCTAGAGACAAAATACGTTTAATGTATACATTGCAACTTTGAAATATTTGAATTGTTAAAGAACTCTCCTTCTGCACGAATCTTTCCACCATTAATTGATGGATTCTGAAGGATCAAAATTTTGGCTGATGACATCGAACATTTTAATAAAAATTCTATTTTCTAGAGTCTGTCTTTAGTGCTGTATTTTCATTATTAAAATATTTTCAAAGAAAAAAGAACGATGGGGGAAAATCACCGCTTTTTTTTTAATTTTTTTTTTTTTTTTTTGCTTTTTTGCTTTTTTATTGCAATATGGCGAGTGGTTATTTTCAAATTTACTTTTATCAAATGATTAGTAATATCAATCGCTTGGAGAAGAAAATTTGCTCTCCTTTGGCCAATAACAATTTTTGAGCACTCGAGATTTAAAAAAATATGCTGAAAAGTATATCGAACAAAAAATGAATGATAAAAGAAATATAACGAAAAAAAAAAGAGTCAGAAATCTCAGGATATTGGAATCCGTATTTATAACCAAACAAAGTATAATAAATAAATAATAATTAGCTTTTTTTAGTTCCTCCATTGTATATTTAGTATTCTAATAGCATTAGTAACAGGTATTACTGATTACATGTACCAATAACAATTCCACAAATTTTTCTAGTAAATGTTAGAACGTGGTGAATATATCATTCTGATAACGTATTTTATTCAGACCGTTATGTGGATTCTTCTTCCCCTGTGAATAAGAAAATAAGGATAGAAAGAAAGTATCTCTCCCGAGAACAGATTTCATAATCTCGAAATCGATTCATCTCACTTCTGGTCTTACAACTCTTTTTCTCAAAGAAGCAAAATGAGTGCAGCCGAGTTCTCCCTAAAAGCCACAGGAGAGATGACTTGCCTATCAACTACGATTTCCCTTGATATAATCGCATAACTGATTCCAAGTAGTCAGTCGGCCCTGAAAGACTGCGGTAATTGAAGCACCAAATGATGCAGTCCTTCCCAGATTTAACTTCTGAGGGTGAAAATGAAAAGAGCGCTACCAAAATGAATAAAAAGGAATGGAAGAAAAGTCAGACTTTATCTGAAAATTGTGTCTCGAGTTCCTGATGAGGATAAAGACTTAGTACTACCGGCTGAATTTTGCTGTTATAGAAAAGAAAAGATTGAAGTGAAAGTAATTGAACCAATTTTTTGTGCACCTCTTTCACGTATTCGAAGATGAAAAGTAATGGAAAAGGTGGCGCGCACATTTTTCTTTTTCAATTACAAGTCAAAATATTCGAAGAAATTCTCCTATCCTTAAAATAAATAATTTTCTGAATTGTTTCGTTACAGTTCGCTAGACTCGGGTATCTTTTAATATATTCCAAAGACATTTCTTCGAAATTATTTTTGAATTATTATCATTTTAACTAAAATCAGTTACATGATGTGGCATATTCTGAGAAAATTAAAATATATAACGTGCTTCTTTTTTTTATGATTTGTATTCTTGTCTTACTTTCCACATTTTTAGCGTTTCTCGAAATTGAATGTAATCTAAAATCATTTGATCTTGGAGGTAATATCTCTTGTAAACTATAATATTTAAAATAAAATGGAATTTAATGGTCATATCTTAACACATTGCAAAAAAATAGTTAATTTTTAAAATATTCCAAAAATATTTCTTCGAGATTATTATTTTTTTATTATCATCACTTCATGCAAGAACAGTGACATAATGTGACAGTTTTCAGAAGAAGTTAAAATCTATCCCGATCTTTATATTATTTTATTATTATTGTTTTTTTTTTTACTTGTCGTATTTTCTGCCCTTTAATCGTTGCTCAAAATTGTTTACAATTTAAAATCGTTTGATCTTGAAAAAAACATCTTTTGCAAACTATAATGTTTAAATTAAAATGGGATTTAATTGTCATTTTGTAATTTATTTCAAAAAATGGGTATCTTTTAATATATTCCAAAAATATTTCTTCAAAACTATTATTTTTGTATTATCATTTTAGCTAAGAACAATAACACTGTGTGACATTTTTCTGAGGAAATTAAAATGTATCACGGTTTTCATATTACTTATTTATTCTTTGCATTTTTTTCACTTTTAGAGTTGCTCGAAATTTCTTATAATCTAAAACCATCTGATCTTGAAGGTATTAACTCTTGCAAATTATAATTTTTAAAGATAAAATGAGGTTAAATTTTCATAGTTCTAAGATTAACGCATTAGGTTGTGATATAATGATTTGAATTTGGTTTCAAACTAACTGAAATTTAAAAACAAATGGAATTTTTTGTTTTAAATGTTACTTTAATCTCAAGATGCTGCAATAAATACACATTTAAAAAGCAAAGTACTTGAGATAGCATAATTAAACAATCGAAAAATTTTATTCAACGCAAAAATAAATAGGACAAAAATGCATATAAAAATAGTGAAGAACCATCATTAAAGCACCAAAAGGGTGGTAGATATAAAAAGAACGGAAAACTAAACTTAACTGAAGAAAACAAAACTTTTGAAGAGGACATAACATTTTTAATATACGCAAGAAAAGAGAGTAAAAAAGGAAAACTAGCTTATAATCGTATTTAGACAGTCTCCTTTAAGGTTAATACATGCATAAATTCTTATTTGTTATACAGCGTTCAACGTATAAATCACAAATGAATATCAAAGGGGAAGAATGTTCTGAGTCCATTTTTCACGAAAAGGAGATTGAATCGCCATCTGTTGCATTTTGAAGGCTACTAAGTTTTAATTCAATAACGTGGAAAATCGGTTCTCCCTGACAGTTATTGCACAGTGAATGTGGGACATGCTGGGTAAAAACTGTTTCTGTCCACGTGCAAAATTCATTTTACCACCTTAAGAATCAGTTTTTGTGAACATTAACCATTCCTCCCCCTTGATCTTCAAATATTTATTACTTCGATAATTTGAAAGTAAAACTAGTTCAATTGCAAAAAATATTATTTCAGAAGAATTTGAGCAAATTTTTGCAAAAATATTTTTCTCTCCAACTTAATCTTCTTGCAATATGAAATAAAATCCACCCTAATTCTGCCATAGGACTGTTTTTTGTTCATTCGCATGAAGATTAATAGCTAAGTTTTTTAATACTTCTTTAAATATGATTGAATTGGAGTAGTATTGATGTCACATTTATTGTGCATATGTTTAAGTACAGTTTTAAAAAAAATTATAAGTAAACTTTTCTGTGTTAGGAGTAATTTTAAAACAGATTATCTTGTTAAACTAGATTGTCGTGTTGAATTGGTATCTGGAAAATAAATTAATATGTTATATAAATATTTTTAAGTTGATGCTATAAAATAGGTGCCAGTGTTTAAATTTTGTGAGGAAAATATTTTTCAGTGGCCACTGACAGTAAAGCAACAATTAAAAAAGTCAGATATTTATTTTAATTTGTCAGAAATTAATAACCTTTTGGATAAAATATCTTTAATATAAAATTTAAAACTAATTATGCATCACATGGGTCAAAACTATTTGAATTCAAATGTACTAAATCAACAAGAAATATTCAAGCCTATATTATGCTTTCAGTAGGAAAAACCTCATATAAAAAGAAAATGTATGGAATTAATCCAGATTTTTAAATTTTCAGAAAACATGCTAAAGAGGGCATTTTATAAAACGTTTTGACAACATAATAATTTTATTAAATATATTTTATAAATTGTAGCGAAAAATGTTTTAAAAAATGGAATGTAAAATTTTAACGAAACAATTTCAGTTGTTTTGGCAATTTTTTATTATTACAGTAAAAAATTTTGAATGAAGCAGCGTTTTTGATCAATATACTATAATCTAGGGCGATAAATGATGTATCTAAAATTCAATTCAATTATTTCACAAGAGTTATAAATTAACTATAAAATTAATAGGATCTCATTTTTGCACGAAAAGATATCAATTTTGCTAAGAACACACTTACGGACAAAATGTATTTTTACCCTAACATACTGACCAATATATATTTTCATTGATATTTATTGCTAGGAAACTTATTTGCGTATTATCTTCAGGAAATAAAACAGTATAATAAGGGATTATCAGTGTAAAATATTGAATAATTCTAAAAATTAAAGCTAAGTTAGGACGAAAAATGTTTTTTTTATTTTTTGTGCTATTAAAGGGATGTAATTTATTGTTTATGTACATGTAGATGTAATGCAATGTAATGTTGTGCAGATGTAATTATCCGATGTTATTTATGTAGTTTAAGGAGAACTAGAATTTTATGATAACAATCTATGAATTTAAATCTGAAATTGATTTAAATTATTTCGTAAAAAATGCATTTTTAGAGTTATAAGTTAGTTTAAAAGTTAAATGAATCTCATTTTCTCAACAATACTAAAAACACAGTTACTGACAAAATGCATTTTAACCCTAACCGATATATATATTTTCCTTAATATTTATTGCTAGGAACCCTATGTACAATACGTACAATATGCAGGAAATAAATCAGTAAAATAAAGGATTATCAATAATAAATATTGAATAATTCTAAAAACCAAAATTATAAAAAGTGATTTTAGTTTTATTAATGGGAATAAGTCCGATGTTATTTATGTTCTCTAAAAAGAACTAGACTTTTATGAGAACGATCTAAATTTAATCTTTTATTTCTCCTTTTATGTATTTGTTAAAACAATTGAACTTGAAAAATCCGCGAATATCTTAAAGAACTTAGAAAGGTACGATTTATTGAATCGGCAACAAATAAAATCCAGAATCTACGATTCCGGCGAGAAATGATTTGAAGTAGAAGAATTGAATGAGATTTATATTCAATTTTTTGAGCAAACACGAAATTCTTTAGGTCAATGAAAAATTTCTGAATCAAAAAGACTTGAATATACTCTTAAATTTTATTTCTATTCCATTCTATTTTTAAATATAGATTTAATTTTGAAAAATCTGTCATTCTTCAAAAGAAAACCATTGGGGGTCAAGATTTGACTGAATTTAAGTGTAAAAAAATGGCTTTTCAAGACAAAATATCTAATGTTAAGAATCTTTTATTGTTTTATGAACTGATAATATGACATTATTGAAAAATTGTAATCGATTGTGAATATTGGTTTCGATTTCCTGTGACTATTAATTTCAATTTCATCATGATTTTACATTCTTAAGACTAAAATAAAAAAAATGTACACTTATTGATGTTAAGGGCAAAAACTTAATTCTTGGGTATTTTTTTATTTTCTTTTATGTGTCCACACTTTTTCGAGACCTTTTCTTGTGCAAAATGAACTAATTCCTACAACAATAGTCAAATCTAAAGACGGTATATAAATTAAATTTTTTTACGATGTTAAATTGCATCAATAAATTTTATGTTCTTTGGCAAATTTGTTTACCTAATGTGTTACTGGATATCAAGAGCTTAAATCTGCACTGTATTAAACCTTTAAATATGTTTGAAAGAAAGCCTTGACAGAAATTCAGGGAGAGAAATGAGAATGGATGACAAATTTTCAAATTTATAAGTATGACTCCATAAATAAAATCAAATGCAGAAATTAATAAATAAATGCAACAGTTGCAGAACTGCTTTCTTCTGCATAACAACCATTTCCTTTATCTGTTTCGTTCACTAATTATTTCTCAAGTCATTCAAAGCGTGTTGCATCTCAAAGTTAACGATTTTTTTCTTCAGTTTTTTGCCTCTGTTACAAGCAAGAGGTCATCCATTCTAAAGATCATATCTTTAGCAAAACAATTATCCTAATGATGCGAAGTAACAAGCACTTCAGAACAAAGATTCAAAGCAGAGAAGCGTTTTTTTTTTCTATTATTCTTTTCTCAAAAAAGCAAGAAAGGCTAAATTAATCAATGTAAGCTCAGTCTTTGAAAGCCATGACTTTCCCAACGCTTTCAACTTTACCCCGCTTCTTTCTCTTTTCATATTAAACCATAGCATCGATTATACAAGTTCAAGAAGTATTAGCTTACTGACATTACGGTTATATTTGGCACTAAATTTTATGCCAAATCCAAATGATATTATGGTTCAACTTGGTTCAAAATATCTAACAGTGTTAGAAAGGAGATAAATCCCTTAACATTGTTTTAAAACAAAGGGAAGTGCATTCCCTGGAATTACAATTGATTGCAAGGTTACAAGATTCAAATAGGGACGTTTTGCTTTGAACAACACGTTAATAGATGTTAAAAAGTAAAGTTGTGTTATACTTATTTCCATAAAAGGCATTAAACAATCAAAGGTAAATAAAATTAGTTATAAAGTGTCAATACACTTAACTTACGTGAAAGAGATAAAATGGTGAATTTTCTGTATATGTTTCTGCTTACTATCTAGTTAAAAAAAATAGTAATTTCACAGTTTTGCGGGGCTATTTTGTTGCTTTACAGATTTCAAATTAACGTTTGGCTGAAATTTGGAAAAGAAAAACAATAACCAACCAACAAGCAGATTTATAAATTTGACTTCGTAAATAAATACAAAACACAGCAAGAAATTAAATACAACAGTCGAAGAATTGTTTTCCTTTACGCGACCAGCAATTTCTTAATCTATTTTCTTTATTAATTATTTCCAAAAACATTCTGAGCGCGTTGATTCGAAAAGTTAAGTTTTTTTTCCCACTATCAGAGCAAGAGGTCATCCATTGTGGGATCGCATCTTTAGCAAAACCATTATCCTAATGATGCGAAGTAACAAGCACTTCAGGACAAAGATTTAAAGCAGTGAAGCGTTTTTTCCAATAATTCGTCTCTCGACAAAACAAGAAGAAATGAATTTATCGAAGCAAACTCAAATTTTAAAAGCAATAACTTTTAATTTTCTAATCCCACTTCCCCGACAACCCTTCCTGTCTTGATAAACTGCAACAGATATTTCCAGTTTGCCCTTCCGTAAAACTAATCCATTTGGCACTTTGCCATTAAATTTAAGTGTACGAGTAAAGTGATAGGTTTTTATTTTACGAAAAACCACTCCTGGTTTAATGTGATGATACTTATCTGTGTCAAAGAAGAAGGTTTTAATCATCCAACGAAATCTAACACAAAGAATATGAGAAGAATATTCATCAAGCGATTCTTCTGAAATTTTTAATCATTTAAATTGATCTCAGAAAACTGTAATCTTCTTTGAAAGCATCTCATCTTCGTTCTCAATTTTTGGAAGGCCTGATGCTTTCGATCTTGTCTCAAATTTCCGAAATCTAATTTAGGTGATTGTGTTTTTAAGATAACGGATGTATAAATGAAAAGATTCTTGGGAAGTAATTTTGGTGAAAATTACATCCATAGACATCTCCTCTTTCATGTATAATTTTAGTTTTGTTGTTCGAATAAACTATAATCAAAATGAAAGCATTTTAAAAGCATTTAGTTCATCTTTCTTCCAGCTCCTTCCTTTAATGTTTACCACGAATGCTCTCGAGTTCAATATCCTATTGTTGTGTAAGTAATTACTGGGGTTTGTTATTGTCTTCGATGCGTTATTTTTAAAGTAAAGAATAAAATCTCAAATACATTAGCCTTTTTCGTGTATTGATTAAAATATAATTGTTTTGAAATTAAAGCCATTATATTAACTGTATTTAAATGTACATAAGCGTCTTTAAAATATATGTATTTATAAAACCTGCTTAAAATAACAATAAGTCTTTTTTTTAGAGTAAATTAATATTTTTTTCGTAGAACTCTTCAACTATATTGAATAAAAATTTTGTAATTATTTTAATAGTTAATAAAATCAAATAAAGACAATCAAAATAATTTACTTACTTAAGATTTTCTACTGAGGTTGTACTTCGGAACAGTTTTTTTTCTCGTTCGAAGAAATGTTTTTTCGTAAAAACAATAAAATTAGTGATATTATTATTATGAATAAAGAGAAAAGTAACAGGAACTTTAAAGGTACGTTAAAACACATGATTTTGCATAAGTGTTAATATTCATAAGACTATGTTGTCGTTTCTGAGGACACTTGTACAACCCAAGCTCACCAGCCATTGGCCATGCAAATTCAGTCAGGAGTGTGAATCTTTCGTTTCACAACTGAGCAAGCACCGCAAGGGTGAAAGTACGCCTTGGCCTTGAGTCCTACGGATAGATAACAGCATCACGTGTGGTTACTACCTCAATTTAGATATAGATCTGAAATGGAAAGTAATTTTCTCCAAATTTCTTTATGCATGATACTGCTCAGCGACCAACCACAGGACAGATTTTATAAGTACGTATGTCTGTAGGACTCGGTGTGTCCGGATCGAATCCAGGCCCTCCGATCCGGAATCCAATTCTCCAACTACTGGGTTACCACGACCCGAAAAGACTATGTAATAGATAATGGTTATAAAAGATAGTAGTATGTTGTTAGTTAATGATAGTTATGGTGAGCTATAGATCTAGCCTCACTTAACTTCTTTTAAAGCTTTAAGTTTATTTAACACCGTTGGCAACGTTTGGTTGACAACTGTAGTTGTGATTTGGTTTTTCACTTCTTCAGCTTTACCTTTTCATTCTCGGCCGTCAGATCAGATGGTTGTGTTCTTGTTTTAGTTAATAAATTTAGTTTATGTATGAATGATATTTATTACTTTATGCATAACGTTCATTAGACCCTCGAAGACACGGGGGCCTAAAAGTGGCGACCCAGACGTGATTTGAACACGCAACCTTCTGATCGGGAGTCAGAATAAATAGTCATAATGGAGTAAAAATAGTTATAATTATTGTGCATGTACAAAAACATTTGATAGTTATATTACAAGATTGGAGTAATTCAATTGATAAAGAGGGGAATTAGTTAGGATTATACTTTTAATAGATTTGATTTTCCGCATGAAACCCTCTTTCATTTTGCGGTAAATTGTAATTTTTCAGAATACGGTTCGAAATTTCAAATTATTTTTTCTCATTCATTTCTTTTAGGAATGTGGTATTTAACTCTAAGGTTAGAGCCAGTTAAAATGCACAAATATTAACGTAATAAAAGGAAATAGAACCGTGTTGTGAACTAATTCGTATACAAAGTTAAAAAAAATAATAAGAAAAATAAAAATATCACTAAGGCAGCAATCACTAAAAGGTCATTAAATTCATTATAAAATGAAGAAGTCGGATCAGGTTATGCTGCTTCAAAGGCAAGGTTAAAAAAAATAAGTAATAAGTAGTAAATGCAAGAAAAGAAAAAAGGTGCTATAAAAGAAATAGTGCAATAAAAGAAAGAAAACTAGAACAGGTTTGAGCTTAAATATAGAGATTAGTGGCACGACTACAGGGTGTTTGGAGGAAAAACCCAAAGGAATGGAATTAAAAGTGGAATTTAACAGCACAATAATAAAGATAAAAGAGATATTCTGCCCCCAAACAGAACAGATAGGAGAAAGTACTTGCAACAAAGCTATTTGCATAAAACACATGAATTGGACAAAATGGTATATTCAAGAGAAAAATACAAAAGAAGGACATAAAAAAAAGAAAGAGAGATAGTAAATGAGATCGTGAAATCCGCATTCATCAACAGCTGAAATCATTGAAAAGATACATAATTAAGATACAGACATTTTCACGATACGGACAACAAAATACAATTGTTCTGAAATTTTTGAGTTAATGAATCATATTTGAAACGAAAATCGGATTGTATACACCTGATTTTTGTAACAATATACAGCGGATACTCAGATTTATTTAACTGTATCATTTATATATTCAGCGTCTATTTTATGTGTTTTGAAAATAAAAACTGTAACAGTCGTATATTTGTAAAAAAAGGAAATTAGTAGTAAAAAAATATTTATACTAAATTAAAAGTTTCCCCAGATTTTAACAGCATTGATTTTCAATTAACGAAAATCAGTTAAATAAAATAAGAAGAAAAACTTTTTTCTTCAGATTCTTGAATCAATTTTATGTAATTTTGTTTCAAAAATAAAAACGCACCACTTAAAATGCTGAATTTAAAACAATTCAGTCGTTAATTTTGTTTTAAAAAGCTTTTTAATACCATGAGATGCTTGTCTGATGAAAGCTTTTTCACGCATTTTTTGATAATTTGACAAATAAATTATGGAAACAAATGTAAAAAAGGAAGAAAAAAAAAGAGATTATATAAATTTAGTAACTTTGTCTTTTATACATTTTCCCAATTAATTAAATAAAAGTCAATTTAGGACCGTTTGAATTTAGTTTTAAATATCTCAAACGATTAAAATAATAGCTAAAAAAATACTGTGAAAGTGTGTGTGTAAATACTGCGACTTAAGAATACTTTGAAAGTTTCAAAACAAATTCCTATAACTTTTTTACCGTTTAATAATCATTAATAATCCTATTATAAAGAAAGAAACTAATCTCTTTGTGTGCTGTACATCTTCTTAACACGTTCTTCCCTCCATCCTCATCACCTTTCAAAATTTTCAGACTGTGCTGCCATCTTTAAGTGACCTTCATAACTATATTTCTTTATTTACAGGTGGTTTGAATATAAAGATCTAGTGGGAAATAACGCTTTGAGTCAAAACCACCAGGAAATTAAAATAGAGAGAAAAAAATGATTCTTTTCCGTATGCGTCTGATTTTCGAAAAAAAATAATGCGTGACTTTTTAGGAATGAGTGAGTATTACCTATTATAATATAATTCAAAATGTTTTAAAAGAAAAACATGTAATTATATAGAAATCTTTCTTTAAAAAATGTAACGATCGTTCGATAAAAACAAATAAAAAAGTAAGATATGCAATTTAATAGCAAAATTCAGAATCACTCTGAACTCCGGGTGACTTAAATATTTTTTTTTCTGACAGCAAATGCTTTTGGTATATATCTAGTCACATTGTTTTATCGCTTGAAACTAAATTTCGAAAAATATTTTTCCTAATTCACCCTAATTAGTAGTGCTAAGACTCTAAAATGTATAAAAAATGAATATAAAGTTTCAAGGCTTATACTTTTCTACTCTGCAAGGCACATCTTCCTTGTGTAATAACTCTACGGGATTTTTCGTTATTAACCAGATTTTTTCGTTATTAACCAGATTTTTTCGTTATTAATTTTTTACAACTTAGTAATTCTCAAAATGCAGTAGACCGCGATACAATCATCATTTTTGTAAAAAATGGTCATAATCCGTACTTCTTTAATTTCGAAACTCATCCAAAGATAAATTGCTGCAAAATATAATTTTATAAAAAAATAAAACAAACAATTTTCTAACAATTAATCTAATAATGATCAAAATATGTAATTTACTGTGTGTTACACTAAATTTTCAGGTATATTAACAATGACATGACAAGATAACAAACAAGTTATTCGCATATAATTAGATGAAAAACCTCTCTTTTTGTGGACTCGGAAAGAAACGAAGACACTTACGAAATGTCAATTCGAACACAAGTATTAACTTCGAGAGTCGGTTTTTGAATTATTCATTTGATAAAAATATGTAATTAAATTTTCGAACAATAAACACATTTCGTCACATCAAATATCTGCCAACATATCCCTTCATCTGTATAGGCTATGCGTCATGTTCCATTTGAAAATAAGCATAACTAATTTTCAAACATTAACACTTATATTTATTGATTTTTATATACTATATAGAGATATCTTAATATATCCTGGCATTTATATTAAAAGAATTGAAATTTTGAGATTATCATAGAAAAGTTCGTATAGCAACGCTACGGGAGGCCCACCACTAAGGGAACGGGCCTATTTAATAAAAATCCCAAATTTTAAATTGTTTGGAAAATAAACACATTTACAAGAAGACAGAATGATTTGTCTGTGTATCATGCTGTTATCTTGTTAAAATTCCGGAAAATTGTAAAACACCCATTTAGAGACAATTATTGAAACAGTTTTATGTAAAATGTCACCCTAAAGAGAAGTGTAGCTTATTCATAAATTGTATCAAGCACAAAAAAGCTGGTCGTTTGACATGAAAGCTTGAACCACAAACAACAATGGCTATTGAGTGCACTGCGAAGCTGTATATGTAACATTGGCCAGACTAAGCACGTTTAGTGCCATTTACTGATAACTAATCAGTGTGGATAAACTAATCAACTTGTGAAGTTAACTAAATAAACTAATCAACTGTGGGTAAGCTACCTTGATCCGTGAATCACTAAGGATTGTAAGTTTTTCCTATTATTTTTATAAGTGTTGTATATCAAAACTTGAATAATGATATGATCTTAAAATGTTTATACTTTTAATTCACGTGTCATTGCTTGGCTAAGCAATGTTGCTCCATGATCCGAGGAAAAATATAGGGTTACTTAACAAAACTAACCATTGTGTTAAAACGACTATTTGGAAAAATAACTTAAGTTGATAGTATATAAGTATGTTATATATTTTCTATCTTAGGGAATTAAATGATTAAAACAAAACCTCCGACTTTTGTAACTAAGAAATTTACGTATTTAAAGAATGAAAAGATTCCCTATGATGCCATGTAAATGAAAAGACATTTCTCTCATTTACGAATCATTAAGACTCAATTCTGAGTCTCAAAGTCTCAAAGAATTCATCAATTCAAGTTTCATCGCCTTCTCAAACACCTGTGACATCACGTGCTACTCATACATAAATCACAACAGACATTGCTGATATAAATCAGACGTGATAAAAAGGATCATTTAAAAGAAAAGTGTGCCATATTAATTTCCGTAAAAGGAAATTTTACCTTTTTTTACAATAACTTTTCTGCTTAAATACTCTTATTTTTCCTTAATGTATATATTTTAATAATATGTCGAAAGAATGCATAAAGATCTTATCTTGAACTACAGTGATTAGTACCAAAAACGTGTTGTTATTTTTAAAAATCATTTCAATAATGCTATGTACTTCTATCTCAAAACCTGGAATATAGTCTTTTGGAATTTCATGCTAAAATTTTTATTTTAAAATTGTAAATAATAAGTGTTTCAGAGGTTATCAAAAATTGTTTTTTGTCCTCAGAAGCTATGATTTAATAAATAGCTAAACTGACGGGTTCGTCCACATTTATTTCAAATTGTATTTTGATATAATAATTCATAAGATGTTTGTCCCAATTAGAAAAGTGTCGGAAAAAAAAAATCAAGATTTTTTTTTAAAATAACGTTTAAAATCTTAACTATCGGAAGCCTACACACATGAGGTATCTGTAAAAAAAATCTCTTTTAAAATCGTTAATAAATTAGCAATTTTTTTTGTTCAAAACGTAAGTAAATTAAAACTTTTATCATATTGTATATTTTACATCCGTAATTACGAATAGGAATATGGTGATTTTGGAATTTCATTCAGAAATAATTATTTTAAAATTATAAATAATAAGTGTTTCGGAGAAGGGTTTAAAAAATTGCTTTTAGCCCTCAGAAGCTTTGATTTAATAGATTGTTAAATTGACGGATTTTTTCACCACTCACTTTAATCGAATTTCATAATAATTCAAGAAATATTTGTACCAATAAAAAAAGTATCGAAAAAAATCAAAATTTTCTTTAACGTTTAAAGTCTAAACTATCGCTAGCTTACATACAAGAGTTATCTGTAAAAAAAATCGCATTTAAAATCGTGAAAAATCGTTAATGTATTAGTTAATTTTTTTTTTCGTTGCTCAAAACGTAAGTATATTAACTCTAATCATAAATTACATTTTGCATCCCCAATTACGACAAAGATACTTTTATTTTTTTATATACTTTTATAAAAATTTCTCCCGTTAGAAAAACATTTTTCTTTGTCATAAAATCGTCTAATTAATGATTCATTCCTTAAATATTGATGTATTTTAATTATTTATTTATTTTATTCGTAATTATGGCTGGTAGATAATTTCGGAACAGGAACCAGGGGGGGGGGTTTCAATGTATCAATTTCATGAAAGGATTGTGCGCATTCAAGATAAGTAAAGCTTATAATGTTTAAAATAATAAATAGATATAATAGATATCGTTCTAAAATTAGAAATAATAGAGCCCTTTAAAAATAATGCCACAGCTAAAAAGAACCTCAGTTAAAAGAACAACAAAAATTAGTTTACATTTGCAGGTTAAATTCCAAAATTTACGTGAAAAGTAATTTTGGTAGAAAAAGTTGGATTTTTAATAAAAAAAATTTTTTTTATCCATTTATAAAGTATACAATATTGCTTCTGGATCATTATATCGGTAAATGTTCTCCGTGGCATCACTAGCTCTTAAGTACTCTTTTGTTTAAATTTTTAGTGGTGAATAGAATTTCGAAATAACAGTAGCGCGTAATTTCATTCTTCAAAGCGAGGGTGGTTGAGGCAAGTGGACATGTATATTATCTTTAAAAAAAAACTACTGTTATGGCCCTAAATTGCATGATCTGGGTAATCAATTTCATTGACCAACCTTATTTCATTCGCATAATAAAAAAAATATATCTTCAAAGTATTATAAGATGATTATTCAATGCATTATTCATCAATTACATCAAATAATTATAAATTTATTATTCAATATATTATTCATTAATTACATAAAATTTTATAAACTCTAAACTGTGCTGTTACTTAAGTTGAAAGAGAAAATTAATTAAGATTATTATTCATTGATTTGATCTCATGAAATAAATACAAAATACTATTTTATATATTAGTTATATCATTTAATAATTTTTTTTCAAAACTCTGGTATATTTGTAGAATGTTTGGTACGTTTTTGAAAAGCAGATCCTTGAAATGAGAATTTAATTTTGTTCTTATTCTTTAAATAGATTTAAAATAACTTTTCAAGAAATGAAATACGTATTTGTAACGAAATAAAAAGATATATTTTTTCATTTTCTTTCAGAAAAACTATTTTCAAGAACGCATATATTTTTTAGTGCACAGTTTAAATGTAAAGAAATCTTCCTCTTTCTAAAGAATGAATGCATACTTATCTCTTAATTTCATATTTAAACTTCCATTCTAAGAAATACTTTAAAATCTTCGATAAAAATATACCTTTTAAGTTAAGCTTTTTATTCTACCTTTCAATACCATAAATATTCTAACTCTCGAATGAATTTGGGGAACTTTTCATTCATTCAATTCAACAATTTTTGCTTTTTCTTTCATTCGTTAGCTGTATGTTCTTTGATTTTTTTTAAAAATTTTATTTGGGTTTTAATCTATCTTCATTGAGCTTTTAGAAAATTAGAAAAGAAGAATAAAATTACTGTCAAATGAATAGAGTCATTTTTCTAAGAAAATAAAATAAATATATATTTATTGTATATGAATGGTAAAGAATAGTTCTGTCTTTCTAAAGTTTGAATTTCTTTTTCTTCTGTAATATTAAAAGTTTCAAGATGGCATATCACCGGCTTTTTGTTTACATTAGTATATCACCGATTTCTTTGTTTAAATTAGTCTAACTAAGAATGGAAAAGATTTATAAATTATATATATGTATATATCTTGTACTTAAATGAAGAATTGAATGTACCGAAAATTTGATTGAAAACAAAGCACAAAGAATTAATAGCACAAGAACCGCAAAAGGACGTGCTGTGCCAAACAAACGGTTTTAAAAACAAATCAAAAGAAAAATTAATGCTAGAAATTTCTCTTTCTAAAATACATTTAATTGATAAAAAGGTACCTTGCGAAACAGGTGCTTCTAAAAGAGCTTTCTGTTGAAACGACATTTTCAGGAAAAAACTAGGTAATACGTTTTCTAACATCGTCATTCAAGCCGACAGTGTTTGTCACATTTTTCATTGTTCATGTTCTGTTTGTTTTGAACATACCCACCAACTCCTGAATTTGGCTAACTTTATATTGATGATTTGAATATTTCCTGTAGTGGTTCATATATTCGTGTCATCGAGTGTGAAATTCATCTGCCTATCAATAAGATTTCAGGATGATATAAGTTAAATAGCCACTTCCTTTCAACTACTAAAAGCTCTTGTATATATTTGCCAGCTTACCAGATTTATTTCGCCTGTCATTTCCATTCATAACATTATCATACCTATTGTGACGTATACAAAAGTTTTTGACAACAGATTCACTTTACGGTCTCACATTCTAGATCTTAGAAAGTGTATGTGTCACGTGCTCTATCAAATATTTAATGGGGTGCAGATCGAAACGCCTTAATCAGACCCTAAAAAGCGTTAGTATTATGATGGAAAGATTTCACCTGTGCAGTCTATGGACCTGCAATTGCTTGAAATCTGAAGCGATTAGATACCGTGCATCATATTGCCTTGCGACTATATAGCGCCGTATTTCGAACATCCCCAGTTGAAACTTCATATGCTATATGTAATCTATTCCCCTCTGGATTTCCAACATATGACTCTTTCTCTGCCATTTTACTTTCGTGTCACGTCATCTACTCTGCATCCTCTTTGACGGGAGGTTATTCCCCTAAGTTTACGACGATTACATGATGCGCGATTCTCATATACAAACTAATGTTAATGCATTCAGACATTCGATTTTTGCGAATCGCTATCTCAATCACATAATCAATTCATCAGGGGGACCGAAAAGCGATGTCGTTTCGGTGCATTAAATATTCATTAGTCTTATAAACCAATTAATTTGTTTTGAACCATTTCAATTCATTTTTGATCCGGCATTGAAAGGTTGTCGCTAACGAGGGTGATTGATTAAAATTAAAATCTTGACAACAAATATAAAGTGCACCGAAACGACATTACTTTCCGGTCCCCCTAGTACTACGCCTGACTCCAAAAAAACGGAGAAAAAGTCACTATCGGCTCTCGAAGTTATAAGGCGCTCTATAAGGCACCTAAAGAAGGCGTAGATCTCAAAAGGATTCTCTTAATTAGCAATACTTGCGCGGAGATGTATAAAAGCCGAATTAAAAATTCTCGTATAAAGCTAACTTCATGTAATATAAGGAGAAAAAGTTTTCATTTTTAAAATAGACAAATTTTTTAGATCATATAAAAACATAAGAACTTTTTCTCTTTCTTAAGATCTATACATATGCAAATCAGTAAATTGTCTTATAAATACGCTGCTTAGATAAATTGTAATTTCTTAACATTTTATGATTTAAATTTTAAAAGTAAGTAAAAAAGTGATTTTTTTTTTCGTTTTATCGCTTTGTTCTGACGAAAATTTTTTATTCTTTTCGTAACTTCATTTATTTCTAAATCTTTAATGGCTACTAATAAACGTAAAAATTTTAAGCTTATTTATGTATCATAGAAGAGCACATTTACAATCCGTTTCACCAGAACTAAGCAATATTTAACTTTTTATTTATCTTGTAGCTTCAAAAGCTGTTGTAACTTTAGAACTGAAACATAAAAAGTTGCTTTAAACAGCTTTCTTTGAATTAATTATAAGAATTCAACTCGAGTACTAAAATGCAGAAGCGCAAATAAATACATAAAGATTAAAAAAAATGTAAAAGAAGAGAAAACAAACAAGTTCTTTTCATACACTGATGGAAACAGTAACTTTTATGGGCACAATAAATTTCATTTAACGTAATAAAATGTTTACTACTCAAATATTCTTTATTCAATTACAGAATTTCAGAAAAGAAAGTATAACTTATGTTAATAACATGTTTAATTTTTTTTACTTAAATTGCGCACAAGTTTATTTATCTTTCTTGTTTTAGTAAATATATATTAAGAGTTAAATCATAACTTTGTAATTATGTTTCTAAAAATGATACAGTTATCCAAACAATTGAAAGTTTATGTATTTCTGCATCAGAAAATTAAAACTAGTATCTATTTTAATAATCGGAATGAACCAATTATTGCTTTTTGCAAAATCAACTAAATTTAGCTTTTGTCAGGGTAAAATATTTAACATCGCTTGTATTTCAGAAAAAATTATTGAATTTCTATAATAAATAGTATTATGATAATTTTAATTTCACACGGTTAAACATAGTTTTTCGAAGTTCTTTCACCAAGGAAAATAAAAAAAAGCAACAGTTTACGCGTCTAATGCTTAAACCAAAGCTATAATTTTATATTGCATATGCCATATTACTGTAAAAAATTATTTGGGCTTTAGAACAAACAAATAACTAAAACGTTTTAAAAGTAATTTTTTTTTAAATCTCCAATTTGGTGTCATTTTTGTACATAGATGAAAATCATCAAAATCGATGTGTTATTATTCTTTTTTGCAAATTTTTATGGCCCAGATGATACAGTATTGGAGGAGTAAGTTTTTATATGTAAGTTGAACTACAAACTCTTTTCATTTTCTCAAAACTCTTGCTTTTCTCCATAATGATGTTTTGAGTCATTTTCAAAATAAACATTAAAGCTAGGTTCTAGCTGAAGAAAGGCTAAATTTGAAATAACAGTCATGAGTTACTGTTGCAAACTCAGATCAGTTTTGAAAATACCATATTATTTGCAAAAAGAATCATTTATACCCTTGGAGTGAAAATGGTATAGATATGCTTCTACAGAATCATTAACTCTGTGGAACAGAGTTTATGCTTCTACAGAATCATTAACTCTGTGGAACAGAGTTAATGATTACTTCAAAGCATATGATTAAAAATATTCGAGGTATTAAAAACGGTTTACGTATTAATAAATTTGGAAAGTTAAAGTTGGAAAGTTAAATGCAGAGTAATTAAAATGAAATTAACGGTATTCAGACGATTCAGATCTGGTTCTATTGAACGGATCCAAGTGAAATTTCAAATCCTCGTTTTTCAGATCATACGGCCAAGGTTTATGTTTCGAAAAAGTTCTCAACTTTGACGATAGCTTGCGTAATAATGAAGTACAAAAAAAATTAAGACTTCAAAAATCAAAGAATAATAGAAAAAAAAATTCTCCTTTGCGTTCTAAACGCAAGAAATTGCATTTATGCAGCATTTTTAAATGGTAGTTCGTAAGGGTTAAAATTCGACACATAAAGAGTCAGAATGCTTATAAATACTACGAAATAGATAGTTTTCTCTTCTATAAATGTTAATGGAATGTATTGTTTTGTGACACAAGGAGAAACCACTGTACTGTAACAAATTCATACGGCATCACGTTTTCACATAACATAAACAACAATAACGTTACAAACATAATCAAATGTATCGGATAAGACAAGGAAATTAATGGTACAACAGTCAAAGTGGTGACGCTACTCCTAACGCAAAGATAAATTTATTTTTAGTGTAATGAAATCAAATTTTGATCAGTTTTTAAACCTTTTTCTGTTTGTAATTCCTGGGAATAATTCTGACAACCTGGGAAAAATAATATAATATATTCTGTGCAAAAAACCTCGCGTAAATATTTAAGAATGGAAAATCACAAGTATCGCTTAGATTTGCTAGTTAGTTAAAAGGCACACGAGTGCAGGAAACGGCTATACTACGCCATAGTCAAATGTTATAGTTAAATCACCTGAGAAAGTTAGTTTTATAAACTAAATCTGTCGCAAAATTGAAATAGAAATCAGAAAAGCTAAAAAGAGAAAGTTCAGAAAGGCGCCAAATTCACGAGAAGTATATAAACATCCTATGGGAATTTAAATTCGCGATTTTCAGTACATTAGGATTATTTGTATAAAATCAACTTTTAACAATACTTTAAAGTTTATTTTAGGGACACATTGCTTCTATTTTTACTGACTAAATTTGAGTCTCATTTAAACTACAAAGATACAAAAGCTTTCTGATTAACAATATTTATAATAAAATTACCTAAAATACAAATAAATTCAAAAGCTTCCATGCATTAGAACGAAAATTGCGACTTAAAATAAAAGGATGTTTGATTGATTGCTGCAAATTTAGCACAGGAACCATGTTTTGGCTGTACCACACCTTTGAATAGACTTAAATTAAATTAACTTATAAAAGAAATAATGTTTTGTCAACAATTATTACTACATACAGTGGCGTGTTAAATAGTTGACAAAAGTTCATTAACGAAAAAAATCAAATCTTTGTTTTAAAAAATGACAAAGTGTTCATAGATCTTCCTTAATTTTCCATAAGTTTTTGATGTGACCGCAAGAAATGCTAATAAGAAAATATATTTTTTAATGTTGTCTTCTTTTTGAGTTAATTACACTATTTTATCAAATACTAATATAAATAACAGCTACTTAGCTTAACTTTTGATCTTTGGGATCAATATTAACGATCAAATATTGAAAGCATTTGTCAATTCAATCAATTTTTCTGAACGAAGACCATCCATTGGAGACTTACTTGCTTAACGCGCATAAAAGATAAGTGGGAAATAATGTGGAATCGATTATAATGGCATTTTTCTCATTATTTTTCATGAAATTAATTAAGCTTGTCAAAATGAAAATTTTGATTTTGCCATAGCAGTATCTCTTTTACGAACAAAAACTACTCTTGGTATCGTTTCTTTTTTCTCAAAATTCTCTCATCCGGAATAATTTTTGTCGTATAAGCTGTTGATGAATAAAATCGTTTCCACTCTTTGCCCCCAAACACATAGTATTTATGATTAACGAATAAAATTACTTCGTCACTTTGAAAGAGTTTATATAGTTTTGGAAGTTATATAAAATCTCAATATATTTCAAATTATATGTTTTGACGCTTAATAATAAGAACTTTTGAAACAAAATTTGTAAATAAGAACGATATAGTTTTAATTTGATCAAAAAGAGAAGAATCTTAATTGAGCTGAAGATTTTAATAATGACTGAATAAGTTCTGTCTCAAACTATTTCTTTAACATTTAACGTTAAACTTCTTTTTTAACGTTACATTAATCGTTATACCGGAATAAGCATTATTTCGATAGATTATAACATATAAGTGCTATTATTTACGCTTTCGATTATTATTTTGGTGGTGGTAATATAACAATCAGATATTGTATTATACGAAAAATAGTTTTGAATTTCACTATAACTCAAAAACGCATGCAAATTGTCAAAAATGTCATTATCTGTATGTTGAAACTAATTATTTTAACGGTAGTCAAGAACATTTTAAATAAATTTTATTAAAATAAACATTAAGTCATAATTGCTAATACCATTAGATTATTAAACTAAAATCTACAGTAAAATCTACAGGAATTGAAAAATAGTACTATAATCTATCGCATCTAATTTCCAAGTCTCTATTTTTATTAAGCATATTTTTCATACTTTTTTATTGTTTTGCATTATTTTAGGTAAAAATAAGTGAAAAATATTATATTTCGCATTTTAATAATTCATGGTTAAGATATACAGCAAGAAACACTGGTGTATTTTTCTACGTTACTGGTAAAACCTTCCAAACACGGCTCACTATCAAACAATAATTTTTCAATTTTGCACTCATTTACAGTTATTCAGATATAAGAGAAACAGTTATTCATCATTGAAATTTCCTTAATTTAAAAAGTCAATTGTTGATAATTTTTTAATATGAATGAAAAAAAATCAAACTATATTTTTCGGATTTTATATATTAATACAAATATAATTCAAGTAATCTTACAGATTATTTTAGAAATTATTAGACTGTTTTTTTTCATAATTAAACTATACCAAAATATATTTTTGGTTGTAATTAGAGAGTTGGAAGAAATATATATATAAAGGACACTAATGTCCTATCTGCGTCGAAGGTTAAAGTTTAGTTAATTAGCTTGTTGTTATACCACTTTACTTTCAGTTAAATTTTCGTAAATAATTGGATTTTTTTTTTAAAATAATGAACATTCGGAAATAAGCTAACTCAGAACAAAAATTATTTTGTTCAATTCCTAAGAAGATTATCAAACTGTCGTAAAAACAAAATATGATCAATTCGCGTATAGCACAACAGCATGGCTAAAGCTGGCACGAGATGGTAAGCGATGGTAAACTTAAATGATCTTTTATTACCTCCCATAGATGCCCTTTTACATCATTACATTTTTTGTAAAAATTAATTATTTATTACTTATTTAAAATTAATTATTTAATTAATTAATTAATTAAAATTAATTACTTAATTAATTATTTAAAATTACTTATTTAAAAAATTTTGAATTTCTACTTGCACAATTTTTTTCGTCAATTAAAAAAATATAATTTTACCGGGTAAAGTGCAATATTTGAGCAAAATTGGTCGAAATAGTTCATAAGAAATCGAATTTTATATATCTGACTTTCCTGAAATTCAATTTCTCAGGAACTGTTCAACCGTGTTTTTCAAACTTTAGTTACCATGTAAAATTATTTTTTTAAATAATTCTAAATTGTTTCGACCATTATGAAATAAATTAATAGAAAAAATAATCTATATTTACTAAAAGTTATTTTTTTGCATGGGATTATCTTTGGATAAACTAATTTTATAATTGTGTGCAAAAAATTTTCAATTCGCTTAGAAAGTTTTCGAGATGTAGCGAAATACGCAAAAAGTAAAATTAACATTAAATGTAAAAGCTTTGGAAGTTCTCTCCTGACCAAACAATTGTTACCATATTTTCCAGATTGCGGTTATGTCTTATATTTCTAGAGTAAGTATTCCGAATCTGTTGAAAACAAGATATGATTTTTCAGAGAAACTACGTCTTCGTGTCTGATTTCATTACTTAAAATACCGTCTGATCATATTAATTAGTATACTTTAGGTCCGCCCCTCAAGCCTTTAAGATTGAGTTCCAGAACGTGAAGCTCCGATCATTCGATCAAAAGTTATTCACGATGGTCCATTTTTTTTTCGTGCACTGCTCTTCGTCTACCTGCAACAGTGTTGTGGACAAAAATGCATTGATTGTGATCTTTGTAGTTCTTATGTAACATATATCCTCATACTGGTGATATTTCGAACTTTTTCAGTGTCTTACTATCGACTAGATATATTGATTTTTTTTACTGGGTTTTATTTCGTGAAATTAAGCTTGTCAAAATAAAAATTTTGATTTTGCTGTAGCACTATCTCTTTTACGAACAAAAACTACTCTGGGCATCCTTTATTTTTTCTCAAACTTTTCTCATCCGAAATAATCTTCTTTACGCAAGATGTAAAAGAATAAAAATGTAATCCTGTCTACTTCTTACCCCAAAATAAAAGTATTTGAAAACTTTAATATTATCAGCCTTAATACTTCTGATAGGTTAATAGTAATGAATAATTTCAAATGTAAAATAAGAAATAATTGTCTTTTTTTAAATTATACTTCTTGTACTCAAAACAAAACCTTTACAAAGAGTTGTACGTCTGAGAAACCAAGAATGGCAAAATTAAAGCATAAAATATATGGGAGAAATGAAATATTTTTGGAAGGGAGCCAACTGGGAAAACTCCTAGCCTATCTTTTGAATAATGCTTTTCCTTCTGCGTAAAAGCATGCAAAATATTTGAAGCTGTTCTTTGTTCGAACATAGCTTTAATGCTTTGTTCTAAGAAATTTTTCGATGATAAAGTTCTGAAATAAAAGAGGTTTGCTTATCAGCTTTCGCATGGACGTATTTCAGAGAACACCTGAAGTACAAAAAATATAATTTTACTGTACGATATTTTATGTATAATAATATTTTTATTTCGCAGTCATCACATCCGAACTTGTATTTCAGTTACGAGACGTTTTTGTCAGTTGCACTTTTTTATTGAGTCGATATTTCATTTAAAAGAATGATTCTAAATTTTAAAAAAAGTTTCTAGAACGTTTTTGGCAACAGAACTGAATGTATTTTTTTTATTGCCTGTTCTCAAAAAACTCCGAAAAACTTTTTCCATTCTTGAAATAAGGTAATTTCAAATCCAATATTAAAATAATAATTTTAATTATAAGAACTTTCGCTTAATCATATTTAGCTTAATATATAAGTTAAAACATTTTCATTTGAAATTATTTAATTTTATTGCCATTGGCCAAAATTACAGTAGAACATCACAGCAACAAAAAAAGGAAGGAAGGCAAAAGAAAGCAATATAAAACAGAACAACAACATAAAATAAAAACCGACTTGGTGACAGAAAAGTCTGACATTCTTATTCTATTCTAAATTATAATTAACACAAATAAATTGATTGATATAGTGGATTTCACTAAGATTTGAATTTTCTCTTCAGAAATATTGCTTTTCCTTATTTTTTACATACAAGGAGATAAGTTAATGAACTATATATAAAGAAAAAACTACAAAAATAACTGAGTTCAAACACTTTACTCAAATTTCTAAAGTAACGTCAGGCATTCTGATTTAGATTGTAATCTTGTCATTAATAATTATGATGCAGGGCAGAAAAATAGCAGCATTTTGCAACATTCATTAAATTATTAAAACATCGATGATTTTGGAATTATTTACGTTCATCTTTTTAGCAGATATTAAGCCTAGAGCTGCCAAGACCTATTCACCATCCCTAATTTTAAACCCGCGTCTGTTTTTATTGTTATTTTTAAAAGAATCAAAAATTTTCAAAATAATGCAAATTAAGGTACTTCAAATTAATATCCACGTATATGTTTCCTGCAAAACTGCTTTTATTCATTTATGTGCCATACTTAAGGAAAAAGGCTAAAATTATCTCATTAGCAAAATGGCCAAACACAATACATTTAGAACGAAGTTTTAATTGCTGAATCATAAAATGTAAAATATGAATGATATTACCTGAATTATTTGATTAAATACAAGAGATCAATGAATGTTATAAGACAAAAGCAAAAATCGAGGTATTTTTTTTAAAGCAATTGGAATGACATTGGATCCAAAGTTTTAAACAATTATGTCAATAAAATGTCTCAAATGTGTGGGGTTGTGATCGCTTCGAAAGGACTTTACTGTGATTAAAAGAGGATTTAAGACAATAATAATATTATGTATGAAAGTCTTGAATAAAAGATTATGCGAGTATTTATTACTAGGAATATATGTAGGGGTTGGAAAGAAAAAAACAATTAATTTATTGAAATTAATAAGCAGTAGTGTCAGTCAATGAAGTTTCATGGACAAGCGCACCTCATCTCCAGCATTAAATTTCATGAAGACCATGCTGCAAGTAATTATACAAAATTTCTTGCTAAAAGCTCTCAATTTATGCTAAAAAATAAACTTTGAAAATGGATATTAAATTCGGAACTATAACGATTAACTATAATAAACCTGTGAAATCAATACTAGATGTTCTAAAGTAGACCGGCAATTTTAAAAATTTTAGAAAAAGAAAGCAATTAAGGTTTAAAAAAAATATTGCATCAAATGCATGTGACAAATCCTGAACTTTTTCTTATAAAAATCTCAGTTTTAGTTCAAAAGCTTTCTAATAGAGGGCACTGTAAGTTCCTTATATCAATTTTACGTTGGGTTTAAATATATAACAATTCTGTTCTTCATTAATGGGGATGTCCGAAGTGGTACTAGCATTAGCCACAAGGGCATATGGCTAATGCTTACCACTTCGAAAATATTATAATGAGGTTTTCATTCATAGGCAGTTTTTGAAAACTGTCTTCTTGCAACATCGTCTGTCGAAATTTCTTTTGAACTAAACGTAATTACAAAAAAAAAAAATTAAAAAATTCATTTATGCACTGCCTTATCTTGGTAGAGGAGAGTCGGGTAGCCCCGCCCACTTAAAGAGTATTGCTTATATTTCTGTATAATATTGAGTAATAATCAATATTTTTGTATGTTTCTATTGTTTTATCATCTAATTAAATAATGCAAAAGGAATAAACCAAAAAATAATAGTTTAACTTAAAAAAATAGAAACTTAAAAAAACATGTTTTTCAGCTCTTTTCAAAATGCGTCGGGTAGCCCCACCCAGTTCCAAAAATTTTGTTTTTTGACTGTTTTTTCAGGTGTAAATGAAAATGACCAATGTATTGACAATAGATAAACCTCGTATTTCATTTTTATCTCAAAATTATTTTATTTATTACATATTTATATACTAGTGAATTCTATCATTTAATAACAATCATTTAATAGCAACAATATTTGTTGTTAAAAATGCATATAACATTCAAATTTGAAGCAATAAAATAATAATCTTTGCAACCGTACATTTATCGACGAAATAAAATTGGGCCATGATACCCGACATTGATGTGAGCGAGGCTACCTGAAATCCAAATTTTTTGTAAATTTATAATTACTCGAACAATTTTTCACATATAGACTTTTTTTAGTAGAAAAAATTATTTTTTTAGTATTAAAATGATGTTTAATCGAAGCATTCAACCAATTTTTCTTAATTTCATGACTACTGTATTCAACATATTTTCAAAACTATTGTTTACCATGTTAACAGCTGCATAAATACTTGAAACCTTGAAAATAATCTTTTTTTAACATAACAATTAATGTCCGATTGCCCATTGACTTGAAAAAATATTCTATGCATATGAAATTGACAGTGGGCGGGGGTACCCGACTCTCCCCTACTTATTTTTATTTTCTGAAGAATTGCAATATTTTTTCTTAACCTTAATCGTCCTACTATAAATTTTTGAAAACCATTATTCCAATTTTAGACTAAGATATTTAATGAGTCTGTCTAAGTCACATAATGAAAAATGATAATCGAATAAAGTATCTAAACATTTTTTCATAAATCATGTTTGTATTCTTTCACCTAGCTAAAATGAACTCAATTATTTCTTTTATTCATTTGCTAAATTTGTTTTTGCGCTCCATTGTACTATATAATAGCTCAAATTATATAAAAGTAATTCCTCTAAATAAATATTTGCAAATTTTATTATTGCACTCAACATTTTTACATACACTCTATTTTGTTTCATAATCATGAAAAAAAAACTTGTTTATATTTGTAAAAAAAATAACAAGATCAAGAAATACCTTATTTTTTTCATCCTACTATAAATTTTCTTCTTTTTTAAGTTTTTTGAACATCAAAACATGACAATTTTTCTTCTGTATCCTACAAATCTTTTGTTTTTATGTTAAGCCAAACCAACACACACAGCATTCTCCAAGGAATAAAACAAACTTTTTTTCTGCAATATGCACTCAATTTTTTTGTGAATGCAACATGTGTAAAATGGATTGAATTTAAGCCTCTAGAGGCTCACGGTATATAAGAAAAGCTTCAAATGAAAATAATACATCTTACTAAAGTTATGAAAAGTGAAAAATATATGTTTCCTGAAATTTTCGTAATCAAGGACATTCTAAAGAATACATAATTCCAAGGTTAAAGGATATACTTTATAATATTTTATGTATTAAAAATGAATTCTTGCTTGTATAAAGATTAAAAAATATATATATTTATTATTTAAATAAGAAAGCAAAAGCAATATTAATAGTTCTAATAATTTTACGTAATTAATAACTAAGACCTTTTAAGGATAAATAAAATTATTTCAAAGTAATAAGTTATTCCATTTTTTGTAAGAAAATATAAACTTTTAAAAAATGATTTTTTTTAAAAAGGTGGTTTTTAAGATTTAAAAATAATTAAGGAAATGTTTTTGATTTTTATATCTTCATTTTTCATATCTAAAAATGAAGGACATTCTAAAGAAATCATAATTCCAAGGTTAAAGTATATACTTTATTAGATTTTATGTATTAAAAATAAATTCTTGCTTGCATAAAGATTAAAAAAAATAAAATATATTTATTATTTAAATTAGAAAGCAAAAGCAATTTTAATAGTTCTATTAATTTTGCCTAGTTAATAACTAAGACCTTTTTTAAGGATAAATAAAATTATTTCAGAGTAATAAGTTATTCCATTTTTTGTAAAAAAAATATAAACTTTTGAAAAATGTTTTCTTTTCAAAAAAAGTGGTTTTTCAGATTTAAAAAAAAATTAAGGAAATGTTTTTGATTTTTATATCTTCATTTTTCATATCTAAAAATGGCTCGTTGTTAAAACGAAACCTGAGTCTTTCGAGAAAGCATTTTAGAAACGTTTGGCTACCTGACAAACCATAGACATTGAAAAATACTTTTTTATTTAGTAATATTTAGTATTTAGTAACAGAAAATACTTTTTTGAATTTTGAGTTCTCTAATACGCATAGAAGCATTGGAAACATTATTTTTTGTAAAAAGACACAAGCTTTATTTGTTGCAATTTCTTTTAAGATAATGAAAGTAGAATGTATAATATTGTCAAAGACGGGAATAGAGTTTTTTTTTAAATTTAATAGAGAAAACGACGATGAAACTTACAATGGTGTTTTCAACAGCATAAATACATAATTTTTAAACAAATTATATCGCTAGCTTTTAATTACAGCTACTTGTTTAGGTATGGGGTATCAATGCGCACATTTACCTAGTTCAAATGAAGATTGGAAGGTTAAAGTTTATTGGCACAAGAGCCAGAGATAGTTATACTGCACCAGTCTTTAAACAACAGCTAACTTAAGACTACAGCATTGGCAAATTAAGGATATTTCAGAGCGGGGGGTGGTAATACGAGTATCTGTACTATTAGTAATATAGCAAAGAACAATTAACAATTATTCTGAACAAGTTTTACAAAATGGAGACATAAATTTGAGTCTATAGTAACAATAAAATTGGAATAAATGTGTTTTTAAGCTTATTAATGTTTCTTTTAGAGTATTTTTAAAGTAAAATATTTAAAAAAAAACTACATTTTTGACAATCCCTAAACTAGTACTTTAAAAGAAAATGTTATAGTAATCAAATGGAGTTCCATTCTTATAATATGTGTTAAGACGAGGCATCATATTTAAAGTGGAGAAATATCTATATAATATTTCTGGAGGTATTTACTAAATATTATCCAGGATATGCATCAATAATAAAAATTATATAAAATGGATTCTTGAATAAAATGATCATTTTATTTAAATCATATCACCCCCTCGTAACTCAATGTTTCATTTAATTTTTTTGAATTATAGATTTTGTAATTTTTGTGTTATAATCCATAAAGCGTAGAAGTAAAAATGCTCTATCGATCACGTAAGCTGTTTTAACTACAAAACTCATATTTCTACTGGGTAGCACTCACAGCATAACTTCATAATAAGTCAATAGCATTTGGGGATAATTTTTGTTATTCTGGGGAAAATCACTTACTTTGACTTATAAAAACTGCAGTTACAAGAGTGCAATATTGCTTAGACTGAATCCAGTTCTCAAAGCAGATCAGCCAAAAATAGCTGCATGAAAATTAAATTTAAAAAAAATCCGTATGAGGTGAGCATCACTGTAAAATAAAAAGTTATAAAATATTTATTATTTTCAACATCCAGTATATTTGAAAACATTTCATACAATTTTATCACTTAAAATTAATATTTTTTTAACAAGCAATTGTCGGTGTAAAAAATGTAATTAGAATTTCAAATTAGTAAGATAAATTAAAAAAACAGTTGAACTGTTTAATTGTATTGGATTTTAATTTATGACCAAAATGGGAAAAATAATGTATTAAAATATCCTCTCCAAAATAAAAATGCTTAAATTTATCATTTTTCATTGAAAAAATGTCTAAAGTAAGTTATCAAGTTCTATTAATTTAAATAAAATATTTTATAGCGTTCGTAAGTTTACTTTCTTCTAAGCTACATTTTTCGAAGTAAAAATCGCATTTTATACCATTTCTTAAAGACGGGTGAAACAAATATGCACTGCCATACAAGCAAGGGAAAAAAATTCCTATTACAAGTTTTACAATTACGATGAAGTTTTAATAAATTGTTTGAGCTTCGAATCGATTCGACATATTTCAAGTTTCTTTGAAAATTGAACTATACTTTCCTCCAATTTATTAAAATTTAAAGTGTACTTGTCACTAAGAATATAGTTAAATGTAGGTTATTTTCTATTTACCCCAAAGAGGAAGTTTTCTCCAAAGTAACGTAATTAAAAATGTCAGGTCCACTATCACAAACTCTGCCTGACATCAATGCATTTTAAACACGAAGTAAAGTAAATTAGCTTCATATTGTTTTAGAGTTTCCGACAGCCAATAGGAGATTTTAGGATTGGAACTTGAAGTGAAAATCGATTATTTAGGAAACCTCTAGGTACGCCATAATTCCGGCACGTCTTTTGAAATGATGCATTGATAAAGTTTAAGTAGAATAAGTTTAAGAAAATGCTTTAGTAAACTCCGCTGTTGGTAAAGATAAAATCTAAGTTTTAATCTCAGGATTTTAATATTAGGGACAGATATTTATACCATAAGTTAGCAGCTGGTGTCCAGAAGAATTGTAATATATGAAATATTAAATACTTTTTTGATCTGATTGCGCATTATAATCAGAACATTTAATATTATGGATCGTGCACTATTGGCGTAACTTTAATTGCGTCTATTTTTACTAATTTGGATATATTAAGCACCGCGAATGCGTCGATTAAACGCAATTGATACGGTGGGTAGTGCATTTGTTAGCACAGTTTAGGCTGGGCTCGATTTTATCGTGATGAAGGATGGGTTAGTGATCGGAGAGCACTTTCTCTGGTCATTCGAAATCACCTGCAAGGAAATACACCGAGTGGTCCTGGATAAATTCACGCAGGGTTAAGCAATTGAAGAGCGTGCTGTAGATTTCGAGTGATTACTACAACGATTTGTTCTCCAACAGTGCATCACTAATATACGCCAGTTTTTCCATTGAATCAGCACTAAGATTGATTGATTGATTGATTAATTGAATGTAGGTAGGGTTTAGTGGCTCAAGCTCCAAATAAGGATATGCTGTGCCAAACAATACGTTAAAATTGTTCAAAAGCTTAAGTTGATACAAAAATTTAATTGCAGCGCAATTATTACTCATAAAATAGTACAAGAAAGCGAATATAATCAGATAAATAGTATAAATAAGTACAAGTAAGTGAATATAATCAGATGAATAGTATGAATAAGTACAAGTAAGTGAATATAATCCGATAAATAGTATGAATAAGTACAAGTAAGTGATTATAATCAGATAAATAGTATGAATAAAATCAGATAAAAGAAATTAATACAGTATCAAACGCACGAAGTAAGTAAAATGGTTCGAAGGTGATAAAATGCTTGCGAAAGTAAATGAAATTGTAGATGTATTAAAACATTTATAAATAGTTAAAAAAACTAACATCTGGTAAAAATGCTAGGAGGATGAATGTCATTCAACATATCTTGTATGTATAAAATAGAACTCCCAAAAAGACGTTAGACGATATGTCGGTTCGAAGAAGTCGTTAGTAAGAAGAATTTATTGATATATATATATATATATATATATATATATATATATATATATATATATATATATATATATATATATATATATATATGCCCCGCTTTGATTACTGCACGTCTAAAACTAAGTCTAAGACAAAGCTATTTCGTTAAAATTTAGAAAAATTGGCTAAAATCAAGACAACTTAGTTAAAATCAAAGCACCAGGTAAATAAGATTAAAGTTATTATACAGAGAAAAAATTCTGGTTAATACTCTCGTATGATAATGACATTTGTTATTTAAAAATTAAGCATATATCCGGAAATGAAACCAAAATATTAAACCATTAATCTGGTAGTCCTTGCGTTCGTATGGTAACTGTAGACCGAAAATTCTGGTTATCAAAATTATAGTTCTTATTGCAGATATTTTGTAAATTAAAAACCGCATAAATGATTTTTATTCCATATTCTAAGGTATCATTATGAAAATACAAAATTACCAAGTCATTAAAAGATACTTCAGTAAAAATTACCGTGCATTTTAGTGCTCCCATAGAGCCAGAAATACTTTAAGTTTTTCAATATTCTCATACTTAACATAATTTTTTCTCAGTATTCAAAAGGCTTGAGAACCAAATTATTAATAAAAACTGTAGTTAACGGTAAATTAAAATATTTGGGAGAAGTTCAAAGTATTCAAGGAAAAGTACAACATTTGGGTGTGAAAGGTAGACAAATTGAAGATACAGCATTAAAATAGTATATAATAAATACTATACATAAAATAAGATAAGTAAGTAAAGTCAGTATTGAAATAACGTCGTCTGCTTGATTTATATTTATAGCACTGACTCAAAATTTGTTTAGTTGTCAAAATTTGTTGTTACATGCTGCTCACTGGGGCACTTGTTCACGATACAAATGAAAAGTGACCATCAAACAACACAAGTTTCAACAAAAACACATTCCGTGCCTATGAAGCAGAACAAAATGTAATGAACTGTATTAAAAGAAGTTCATGATTATGATTTAAGCTATATTAACAATCTTGAAAAGGGTATATTTAAGATAATTTAAAAATATATTTTCATTTTTTCCATGTTTCGAGCTTGTGGTTTAATAGCAAGCAAATCACATATTTTATTTTAACAGATTTATTTTATTTTTCATATTGAATTCATAAAAAGTAATACTCTATTTTCAGTTCTTTATAAAATGAGCACCTCAAAGTTACTTGTCACACAAGCGTTTATGAAACAGACTGAAACGTAAAGTATTATATAAAAAAGAGACACATATTATTAATTTAAGATACATCATCAATCTTCGATGAGATATATTAACAATCAATATTTTTAAAAAAAGTTATCAGTAATTTTTCAAGCTTTTGTTTCAATAGCAAATAAATAGCACATTTTTTTCAAAACTTATGCTATATTTTATGCCAAAATCTTAGCAAAATGCAATAAATTATGCAGGAAATAAATACTGAAAGATATGTTAATTTTCAGATCATAATTAATGTCGTGATAAAATTTTGTACATTATGATGCTTAAGTGAATTAACCGACTTAACCGACCGAATTAACCGACTTAAACCAAATTAATTTTTTTTGTGTGGTAGTATAATTTTATTAGCATAATATGTTTACTATTTCATTGTACTACAAAAATTCTCAAATTTAAGTAAATTTAATTTTAAATCCCTTAATTTTTTTTAAAATTTCAATTGCACTTTATGTTTTTTCCAAAGGGTTAGCCTCCTTTTGCTTACCCCTTTTTTCATTTCCTATAACATTTAATTCAACGTTAAATTTGTTTAATTCATTACTTTTATTTATTCAAATTTTATTTTCATATGCGCTAATATATTCTATTACCTTCAGAATTTTTTCATCATTTGAATTTGAAGCAGTATAGTCACTTTTGACTCTTGCATTATCAAATTTTAAAATCAATTATGTTTTTTTAAGAAAGGAAAAATGGAAAATACTTCTTCAGTAATTTCTGATCTGATCATTTATTGCATTTAGGACGATTTCAAGACAGTAATTATAGCATACTTTCTTATCTAAACTAACAAGCAAAATAACAAAACTAAGATTTGAACAAGCTTTAAACAAAGAAGGCAATCAACAAATAAGCTCTTTCTTAAGTGCCATTATACTCTTTTATGATTTGGCACTCTTTACTTAAACGGTTTACCTTTTCTTAATTCTCAGCCTATTAAAGATGAAAGCACCTTTTAACAATCCTCAACCTTTTGCAGGATAGGAAAGATTTTCGTAAACGATGGAGGAGAATTTGTGAAGGTATTATGAGTCTTATAAGTGATCAATAATTCTTTTCTAAGACAGGAACCTATATTTTCGGCTTAACAAATTTGCTCAGCGTAATAACAAGTTTAAGTAGGTTCAACTGAGAAAGATGCTTAGATAGGTATTATAAAATACCTTTTAAATTTATTGAATCACTTTAAAGGTATTCTGATGCTTAGATTTATTGGAATATGATTTGTTTCAACTGGAAAAGTATTGCTCGTAATTATCTTGAATATTAATGAATTGAATTAAATGTAGGCACAAAGTAAAAGAAGTTCATGTTGCACAAAACAAACGGCTTTCAAGTCAAATGGAAAGGTAAGAGTTATACAACAAATCTATCCTACTAAAATACAAGAAATTACGGTACATCACCACAAAAATACATTCAAAGGAATTGTAAATCAGATAAAAGCAACAATAAACAAAAATTACAGATTAAAATACGTAGGTAATAAGGTACAAAGTGAGAAACAATTAAATAAAAACAATTATAAACAGTTTAAAATATCAATAAAGCGTAGAAGAGCACCGATTTTAGGATAGTAGTACGTATAATGGGCTTCACCCAACAAATCTTTTATAAATAAAATTGAGCTACCAAAAAAATTTTTTAGACGATACTGGTTAAAACGCTGGTAGAACAATTAACTTTTTAGTCAAAACAATTCTTGAAAAAATGCACGAATACCCCTGAGTCACCACTACTCCAAATATATGTATTTTGGAGCAGTGGTGGCTCAAGGGTATTCGTGGTATTCAACCTGCTAATTGCGAGAAAATTATTTACTGATTTCTTTCACCTAATACGATTAAACAACTAGATTTTTAACAGCACCAATTAGGTCCACCTTATGAAGCCAATTAATTCCGTGCAGTACATACTATAGTCGAGAGAGCTAATCTGTCAATCTTATGACCGGCTGTATGAGGGTTCAAATCCCAACTTTGACACTACAATATTTCTTCCATTCCTTCAACACGTGAAGAGTTTTCAGTGTCTTACACTCTCCAATTGGTGACTGTGGACTTTACTTTTAGAATACAAAACTCCCATTCACACGACAGCATCTGCTTAACACAAAAGTTTATTGTTTCCCACCCCTCACGATAGATGGCACCACCAGATAAACTAATTAAGTCACATTCCACAGTTCGCTTGACACAATTCTAATATCCATTACCTTGCGAGCAGCCTAGCTCCAATGTCCTAATAAATCCGGTTTAAAAACCGTATTAGTTGTAAATACTTACATAACCGTATATAGTTTTGCATTTGTGTTTTAATCATACCAGTTGTAAACGGTTTCAAAACAGTAAGGTAAAGAAATGTTCCTAACCTTAAACATTATGGTAATTTGGTTGGACAGACTGTTTGCGGTTATTTTACCGAAATTTTACAATGAAAAATCCAACAGAGTAGACTCCAGTTTTCTTCAATTTATTTCTCTCTGGAACTCCCAGTATATCTGGGTAAAAATTAACAAAGGAAAATCAATAAAAAGATCTTAATTCCTATTTATACAAACCTCAAACTTTATCAAGATTAGTAGAATAGAAGTCTGTTACTCATTAGTTAATGCTTAGAGATAAAGTTATTAACTGAAGTTATGCTCAATTCGATAGAAAGCAAAAGAGAAAAAGAACTAATTGTCTTAAGTTTCATTTTCTTAGAATAATTCTCTTAGCTTTTAATCAACCGGAAAGTGATATTTGCTAAGCATACTCATATTAATTGTTTATTTCTTTCTTAAAATATTCTTAGAATTTGAAAGGAACGTAAGTTACAGCATATCATTAATGTGAAGAATAGAAAGAAAATAATGTGAATAACAAAAAAATAGAGGAATGGCAATTGTTAATTTTTTAATATAGTAGATCCCGTTTTACACTACTTTGAATTTGATTCGGTTTGCCAAAAAAAAAAAAAAAACAATAAAACCATTTTTTTCTCATACTCAAAGTTTTTATTTTACTTCAAGCATTTTTATTTTGTCGTTACATAATCTTAAAGATCTTTAGCTAGTTTTTACCTCTCAGTTAATGAAGTGTAGGATTTTTTGTGCTTAATTTTTGCTTTAAAAGTCCTTTATAAAAATATTCTTTTCGAGAATAAAATTATTCCCCAGTGTGAAAAGATTTGGAGTAAACTTCGTATATTTGAGAATTTGTCTTGAAAAATACTTTTTTTTTTTCAAATGAAAATTACTTTCACGCAAAAAATCGCTTTTTTTATAAGCTATCATTAAAAGAAGAAAGAAGCTTAGTCAAATAATTTCTTTTCTCGACATTTAGTAAAAATAAAACTAAAAACAGAAAATTAAACAGGGTGCACTTTAAAACCAGTTTCTTATGACTTGCATTTTTCTAAATTGTTTAAATAAAGCCCAATACAAAGCATTATCGACTGAAATTTTTTTGTTATTTAAACTTTGGAGTTATAAACTTTCAAAAAATTCGTATGTTTAAGTTTTTATTTTTTAAGATCTTTTAAAGCGATTTCGTTAAAATTTTGTTTTTTACCGGGAAAAATTATGTGTGAAAATGTATATTAATGCAGTTAAATATATATTCAACCATTATTTAATAAAATAATTACAAAATATCAATTCTTATTTATAATTATTTTTTCCCGGGATTATCTTTGAATAAATAAGTTTTATTGCAAAGGTTATTGATTCGCTTTAAATGTTTACGAGATTTTACGAAATACGCAAAAAATAAACTTAACATAAACAGAACCAAATCTTTGGCCAGTCACCTAAAAAAAAATTTGAAACTATATGCAGTCACATATTTTAGTTTTTATGATGATCGAATTCTAATTTTGATGTTCAAGAATTGAAATTTGTCACAGGAAATTATAGTTATTTTGAGAACTGTTTACAGGGACATTTTAATTGACATATTTTAAAGACTAATCATTTAACACATTTTAAATCAGTGAAATTTGCACTTAGTGTGAAATTCCACTAATTAGAGCCAACGTCCTCAGGATTTCAGGGTGAAGCATATGTTTGAAACCCTTTCAAAAAATAAGGTGTTTTTGAGGTTGTTTTGAGGTTGACAAATGTAAAAAATACACCAGAGGTAGAAAAAGATGTTATGTTTTAAACAAAAAATAACCTCATTAATAAAATAACCAAAAATAACTCAATTTCAATCTCATTTACACCTCACAAAATCAACCTCATACATAACTCAGACAATAATTTTAGTTTAGATCGGGTGAAATTATTCACACCTTAAATATACGTATTTGCTTGAATTGTAGAAAAAATAATCCGTACACCTCAAAAACAACCTCTCTAAGCTGGTTGCTCTAAAGTAGATTTCCATCAACCTCAAAACAACCTTAAATGTGAATAAACAATTTCATACGTATTGATTATACACCTTGAGATATTGATATTTTAAGGTTCTTGAAATCAACTTCGAATAAACCTCAAATCAACCTTGACACCGCAAAACAGCCTCAAATGAACCTCAAATATATCTTAAATTTCTGCAAGGGAAGGCTCTTTTTACATGTTTTTGCAGCCATCAGTTTTATATGCACAATTTAAATGTAACTCACGTGCAATTTATGTTGTTCAATTCCACTCAGAAACAGTCTATATTTGAAAAACTACTTGCGAGTTTAATTCTGTTTTTTGTTTTCAAATTACTGTGAGGGATAAGGAAACGTAAGTAAAAAATTGAAGAAAATTCGTAACCCTAAATCACTGAAACAATTAGGAGCTTACAAACACACAGTATGCATTGAATTGGATGTGGAACTTCAAATTAGGCATGTTGCGCCAAACTATAAATGTTTTAACATCAAACTGGTTTCAATGCATTAGAAAAGAAAATAATATACAAATACAATGATAAAAAATTTGCATTTGATTTTGCCTATTTAAAACAAATTCAAACTACATACTTATATATCATCTTTCATAAGGTACTATTTCCCTCAACAGTTGGAAAGATGTTTATAGCGCGCATAATTTGTCATGTAAACATTGCTTTGAATTCATAAAAAATAATAAGACTGGTAAATACAAATTTTTTTTAGATTCTCAGAAAAATTTGTTCAGCGTTCAAACATATTAATGGTACATTGCACTATAATCTAGTACACACCTAATAAGGCATAAAATTGAACCATTAAACCGTTTAAGTGTAAAAAATGACTCATTAAAATTAAGTTGAAGTACAATAAGCACTAAGGAAGTACAATAAGACAATAAGGAAATTGAAATGGTGTTGTGGTTTGATATTCGTCAAAATAAAAATTTAACTTACAATTAAAATTTTTGGACCATTATTAAAAAATAATAATAAATATTTGTTAAAAATTATTTTTCCACACGGCATTATCTTTGGATAAGCGAATTTTATAATTGTGTGCAAAAAATTTTCAATTCTTTTAAGAAGTTCTAGAGATATGCGAAGCATAAAATTAACAATAAGGGGTCAAAACTTTGAAGCGCTCTTGAAGCGAAAGAATTTTAGTAAGCATAACATTTAAATTATAAAACACAAAATATAACCAATTGAAGATTATAACATTGATGATTATCCGGAAAAAAATGCCACAAAAATATTTACTATAATCAATTTTAACATTGATTTTAGCACAAATATAATTGAATTTTTATTGATGACAAAATTTAGAAATTGCAAGTTCTAAAATTTACATTTCAGAATTTTTGTCTCCTTAAGGCTTCTTTCCTAGTTATTAGAATATACTTGTTTCATAAAAAAGTGATGACAACAAACTAAAGTAGCCAAAAGAAAAACGATCCTAAAACCACAAAAAGCCTCCAGCAAGAATCTTTAGATTGGATAAGTTCTTTGCTGAAAGATAAACAAATAAGAAACCTAATACTGTTTTCTTGTATAAACAATGTTTTTCTAAAGTAGCTCTTTCAAAATAGGTAAGAAGAATAACAGAAGAGACGCATTATATAATAAATATATAAAATAATAAGAAAACAAACAAAAAAGCTTTTCGTATCAATTTTTAAACAAAACGATTCATTGTTTACAATATGACACAATGTTACAATATAGAATAAAATCTGCAATTTTACAATTGACTTTGTCATACTTAGTACCATTTTTTAGACAAAATTCACAGTTTTACACAACATTACACGCATTGACACAGTTTTACAGGAAAATGTTTTCCTCTTAAGCGGATATCTACTTTCCTGTTCCCAAATGAAACTTTTATAATTTCATAAATTTGGAAGTTAAGTGTGTTAGTATGAACCATAATGGGAACCCTGTTTATACTTTGTTACAAAATTGACTAGTAATATAAACTTAACATGCTATACAATATTTTCTCCATTAACCCCTTAACGATCGGTTAATTTTCAAGAAAACTGTCATAAAAGTGCCTATTTTGCCAAATACACGTATATGATTAGTGCTGACATCTAGTTTAAAATAAACTAACTATCTACAATTACCTTAAAAATATCCTGGTACCGCCATCTGGTGTGTAAAATGCGAAATAAAATGTTTTCCGGGCAAAAGGAATGAATTAGTTTTATTCTAATTGGCGCGTTACTACTGAACACTCCAGCCCGGAAATTTCACGGGAGCGAGAAATAGAGGACGAAACCTCACCCCGTCATTTTCACGGGAGCAAGAAGGAAGGGGTTAAAAGCTGATACTAGAACAACTTTAAAAAAAATAATAATTGATGTCGTTGTAGCCGATATTCCGCTATTTCAAATAACTTTATATTTTGTGAACAACTAGGTGATGAAAGCATACCTTACAATACTTAAGAGTTTTATAAAATAATTTTTAAGCTAGAAAACCAAACTAGAGGAAAAAATTTTAAAGCTAATAGCATTTTAAAAACTATTTTTTGAACTCAAAAATATAATTAAAAATCTAATCTATATCTGTTTAAATTATTTATCTCTAGTGGTTATAGAAATTCCACCAATTTATAAATTTTCAAGGAAATATGTAACCGGAGTAGGTACCAATCTGCTCCGTAAGCAACATTATTTATTGATTTTCAAAAATGTTTAAATGACTATCGTAAATTTGGTTTTTATACTTTAAAATTGATATAATTCAAATCAAATGAATTATTACAAAACAAGAAATCAATTACTTTTATATAAATGATATCATGAATGTTTTAATCAAACCTTCTAATATAGTATTCCTAAACATTTAGTGCCTAACAAATCTGTATAATAGCTCAAAACTTTTTTGTATCCAATATTTGCAATGATTGATACAAAGATTTCCTACAAAACTTGAGTATTTTTAAATATAGGTTTAAATACTATTTATTTTCATTTTATTACGTGTGTTGTACAGCCGAGCAATTCAAAACTGAAGTGAAGGCAGAAAAGACGAAATTTTTAAATATTTTAATTGATCAAAATAAATTCGACTGAAAGATAAACATCTAAAGTACCGCCTTCCCGGAATGCTTAATTTGGAGTTGAAATTACGCATTCGCCTTTTTGGAGTCAGTCATCGGGTAATGGTTGTTTACTTATGCAAATGCATTGCTCACAACATTAAAACGGAACAATAATTTCACCATAGACTCTAGAGACGCATTTCCTTACCAAAGGACTCATTTATGACTTCATTAGTATATTTAATGCAATTTGATTGAATTAAATATTCTGAAGACATCATTTATCACTACTTAAAATTTCCTCATTTAAATTTTAACTACTGAGGGTGCTACATTTGGTAAATAGTTTTATTATTTTGAGATCTATTTAGAGGTCGAACAACGGTTTTCTAAAACAAAATGAATCAGACTCATTTGAATAAATTTTATCGAATTGAATAAAACTTTTGTCTAGATTATGTGTACATTTTTATTTAAGTTGTCCACATTCAATACTGATGATTGAAGAAAACAGAATCCAAATCAGGTTTTGTTTAAATTACTACGTATTTATTGAATGGTGTGTAAACAACAACAAATAGAAGAGAGAAGGCCCCAGTACAGATCAATTTAGTAGTCCAACGCAATGAATATAAACTGCGCAGTGGTGGTTACATAAAGTTGTCATTAAGTTTGGACTACTAAAGGATCAAATTTATTGGTCATAGTAAACCGTGTTGACGCCTTCTCTCTTCTAGAATATATATATATATATATATATATATATATATATATATATATATATATATATATATATATATATATATATATATATATATATATATATATATATATATATATAAAAGTTCAAAATGAAGAAAAACATTGGAAAATTACAGACATATGAAAAAAAAGGGGGGAAGAAAAATAATAATAAAAAATAGCAAACAACTGGGAAAGAAAAGGATAATTTTTTTAAAAGAATCCGGAAAATAAGAAACATAATCTTTTCATCAGCCCACACGATTATATCCGCAAAAAAGAGTGCTTTCTGATATTGTATCAATAAAGCCAAAGCAAAATGTTTTTCTTAAGTTTCTTCGTGTTTTCTTTGTATTTATTTATTTTGCTGTAAATGTATATATATATATATATATATATATATATATATATATATATAAACTTTTATTTTTGAAATAGATAAGGAGAGAGCGGTTGAAAAGCCTAAACCCCAAACAAGCACATCTTTTCTACAAGATATTACAATGGGCAGTTAGACGATAAAAAATACTCAGCCAAGAATGAGTTTCAAATCCATGAGGCTGATATTAGCTAACAATTATTATCAAGATCATTGCACACCGCGACTATTTTTAAAACATTCCAATAACCTTTAAAAGGTTTTGAATCTTTATATAAATGTACCTTCAATTAAAGAAAATATATTTATAGAATTTAATTCCCACTCAAATGTATTTTCTAAGAGACATACATTAATGCTCTGATTCACTAAAGAGAATGAAATGATATATGCATTTAATTACGAAAATAACTAAATAAGTAAAATCCATTAGCACAAATACACCAAAAATAACCTCTAGTGTATCTCTTATTTACAGACGTCTGCTAGAAAATAAGTAAATTTTTAAATATCTTCCTTGTTAATCAATATGATTGCATTTCATTCTATAAATGAGCCAGCAAAATTTCAAGTAATAATTAAAGTATTCCCAATTTCAATTAATAGTTAAAAAGTATTCCCAATTTCAATTAATAATTAAAGTATTCAATTAAAGTAAAGTATCTCTGAACGAGTTGTTGCGGGAATACTTTATTGAATATCATGATTTGATAATAAATTTTATCACTGAACGCTTACAAATTTCTTTTACCTCAATACTTTTTATAATCTCTCTGATATCAATATTAACGTAAAATATTGAAAAAATACAGATAAAATGATTCATCTTAAGATTTCTTTACTTCATTAGCGCTTCAGATGTAATAAGTAGTTATGTAAACATAAGTAATTGGTTTAGTTTTATGAAAAAAAATAAAAAACAAGATCGCTGCACGAAACAGGTCATATGATTATATGAAGGCCCCTCCTGACCTGTTGTATGAAAATTTTATTAAAGGGAGTCGAGGAAGATGTTAAAAATAAGCTGAGTCAGTGGGCTATTAATTAGTGATTTGTCAAGTTAATTAAAGAAGTATAGTTAAAATTCAAAATTATTTGGTGAAGGATAGGAGAGTTGAAGAATAGAGCAGGTTTATGGCAAGAGTGTATTGGAATAGAATTTTTCTTCTAATACTTAAGCTAATTAAAAAATATATGTTTATAGAATTTGATTTCCACTCGGAATATACCCGGAAATTTAAAGAATATGTTTATTGAGAAAAGATTAAATATGTATTTACGAATTAGAAATTATAAAGCAAGTAAATAAAAAATAAGTAATAACTGCTCCGCTTGGTTTAAAAGATCATATTAAGTGGTAAAGAGTTAAAAATTATTCATTCTGAAATTAAAAGACACGCCATAAAATAACGTGAACTGAGTGGCGTACACGTATGTTTAAAATAACTATATATCATAGTAGGCAAATTTACTTTAAATCTAATGTACTAAATCAGTAATTATCAACTGAAGAAAAAAGTTTGTAATTACTTAAAATAATGTTTTAAAAAGTGGTCATTTCTTTTGTCATGATGCAACATGAACTCATTCATTTTCCAACACAAACATAAGGCATTAAAATAATTTTAAACGAATTAAAAATAAATTCCAATAACTTCATATATTTCAGATTTTTATAACTTTGTAAAAAATTAAAGCTTTGTTTAAAACTGCATTTTCATTTCATTCTAAAATATTGGTTTTTTTAGCTCCTTTTTATGGAATTTTTGAAACCTATTTTTCTTATCTTTAACATAAAGCATTTTTATTAACATAATATTTGTTCTTTTACTAGTTCAGTCTCATGAAATCGTAAAACATTATGAGCTCTAAAAGCTGGGTAAAACTTTGTAAAACAGCACTTTAAAGGTCATTAACAGTATCAAAATGTAGTTTTTAACTGCAAAAGGACAGAAGATTATCTTATTTTTAGTACTACATATAAGCAGTTCTGCTAAACTGAAACACGAGAAAGCGAGAAGTTTACAAGCACTGCAACCGTTTATGCTCAATAATAATAGAGTGGAATTTTATGGGTTATTAAAACTCGTTGAATTCTAAAGAATTAAATTTAACTTTTTTAAAGTTTATTAATCACTTAAAACTTATGTATGTTTATAAAATTTATTTATTACTCAGAAAGTTTTTCCCCTAAAATATACTTGCTATATCTCTAAATCATTTTGTTGAAATAAAATGTTTTCTTTTAAAAAAGGATTTTGTCTCAAAATACTCGACTTTTTAAGCCAATTTATTGATCGGTTAACATCAATTCATTCGATTCCTTTTACAAGTTTCACTCGTCTTTTTCTATTATTATAGGTCGCGTATTTTTTTTTTCATTTATTCAATTTTATTACAGGGGTTGAACAGACCCAATTACGAGTTTAGGACTGCCAATGCTCAACTCCGCAGCCTTGTAATTTTGAACCCAATCCGGAAGACATTGATCAAGCATAGGGACAAACTAGCCCTCATGGAGGACTTTCTGTTGGTACATGGGAGACGGAAACCACGAAAATCTTCCACGGTTAGCCCGATAGTTGGGGGATTCTTACTTATGATACATCTAACACTTAGGATGTTTTACGTCAGCTCCGTGGTCGGTGAGAGCTGGAAGCAGAATTCGTATTAATTAGCTATCGCTGCGATTCGAAACTGGGTGATCTTATTGGGAGGTGAACACAACCTCCCCTGAGCCACCGAGATTCTAAGTCACATGTTTTATTTTAGAACCGTCGTTGAACAATAGACCCAAGTTTAAGTTTATGTCTACCAATTCTGTAACCTAGTAATTTTGAACCTAATCCAGAAGACAAGGAAACTCCACGATCACGTAATGGGAGAAATTTGCCTTCTTGCAGGACTTTTTTGATGAAACTAAACCAAATTAGCGTTACATGGAGAGAAAACCACGAAAACCTCCTATGGTTAGTCTGACGGCAAAGGTACTCTAACGCATGATCCGTAGACCATTGAGGATATTTTAAGTCAGCACTATGGTCAGTGCGAGCCAGGGTCGAATTTGTATCGACGAGCCATCGCTGGGATTTGAAACTTCAGTTTGAAGATCCCAATGTTGTTGCCAAAGAGCCACGATAAGATGCGAATATTTAGTTTAATGTCTGAGATATCTGTCATGTCGGATACAGATATCTAACATTATCTGTCTGTCGTACAGATAATGTTAAAGCAGAAGTAGCAGATTGCGATGTCGAAAAATGTATTGAATGAAATAAATAAGATCCTATTACTCAAAAAATAATTAAAATTAAACATTCCCATTAATAATAAATTGCTTATTATATAATACATAAGAACTTAATAATAACTAAAACAAATGATGCTGGTTCACAGAAAGTTCCAGTGCTCGCCATTTATCTAATATCGCAAAACTCTGTATTCTTTCATTGTAATCATTGTATTCATTCAATTTAAGCTTGCACTAAATTATAAAGAATAATACTTTTCGAAGAATACGAAGGCACTGTAAACCTAGACGTTTATCGTCAAAATATTTTTCAGGTTGTTACCTTTCTTTTAAGGTTGTAAAGATCGAAAAATGAATGGTTATTCTTAAGGAACCTGGCTTACACACTCGAAGAAAATTCGAGCCAAGAGAAAAACAACCTATTGTAGCGCATTTAATTACATCATATAAATTTTCATCCCTACATCCTAGGGTTAATTTGCTAGGTGCTAAGTGAAATGAAATAATGCTATTTTAAGAACAAATATTCGGACAAAAATTAAGCAAAATTTCGCGAAAGAGAAGTAGAAAATAATTTAAAAACGTTTCAATTAAATTCCACAATTTTTTTCTCACAAATGCGCATGAACGCAATTATTTTAGCAATAAAAAAAGTATCATAAATGTTGATCTATGCCTAAAATACCTTTGTATCAAATTTTAAATACACAGGAACAGTTTTAGTAGCCCGGATATAAAAATCGACATGAAAGATTAAAAATTTTTTTTGTTCTTGTCACTGAGTTGCCCTTTATGTTTAACAACAACAACGAGGATTGACATTTAAAAAAAAACTGCCAACCTAAAGATGATACAAGCCATTTCCTTGAAATATTTTTATTATTAACGCACATTTGCATCAGGGAACTTTTTTTGGAGGGAAAAAAATAAATAGTTTTAATGACATCAAATTCCATTTGATTTTGAAAAATATTTTAACAGTGGTAAAACAAATTAATATAACAATGTTAAAGACGAATGCAGAAGACTATAATATTCAGCACTATAATATCGTGCCGAAAAAAAAACTCAATTGTAACTTGAGCAATATATTTGTGATAGCGTTGATAAAATTTTACTCATTGTACCAGTCAAATATTATCTTTAAAGGCTAAATTACCTCTTTTAATTATTTGCTTTATCCAAATTATTGCAATGCAAACAAATACTTTGCTTATATCACGACTGAGAATTTAAATCTCATGAACTATTCAATGCTTTATTTATAATATACATATATATATATATATATATATTTATATGTATATTATAAATGTATATATGTGTATTATATTTCGTAATATGAACGACTTGACTCTTTGGTTCCGATCTAACGCACAAAAATATGCTATCACTGAGATTATTAAACGTACCCTGGTAGATATAATGACACCAGACGATCTCATGGATCCTCTTCATATGAATCAAATTTAGATCTTTGCACCAAATTAACATCTCTCGGGGTTGCATAGCGACCACCTGCCCTGCCACAAACAGCTAAATGCTCTTAATGCTTTCTTTTAATTCTACTCATTTCACTTCATTGCTATTTATTTGTTTTTAACTTTGGAACCCTTTTGGTTCAATGATATTTTTATATTTTAATATTCTGGAAGCCTGTTGGTTCAATATCAATGCTTTCAATGTTTTATCACGTTTAAATTGCTTTTGCTTGTCTAATTTACCTTTTGATCCAATGTTTTTAATGTTTACAATCTTTCACTTACCTCTTTACCCTCTTGGATCCAATGTTATATACTGTATTCTTTTTCAGACTGTTATTGTCAGTAATATTCAAAGATACTTAAGAAATCATGTAATGCTATATCAAATTCGTTTCTATTCAAATCTTAGGCATACAAGTCATTGTCTACTAAAATTATAGGATGTCAACTAAAATTTAGGATAAGCATTAAATATTATTATATTTATTTATTATTCATTTATTTTGTTTTATTATTCATGTTTATCATTGTAAATTCTCATCTTCTTTTGTTTTCAAACTGGAAATTGTTTTGTATCCTTTTGTTGATCAATAAATTTTCACCCCGGATGCCCCCGCTAGGGGGCGGGACGTATATTCTTGTTACATTTAAAAAATAAAACACCAAAATCTAAAATTTTAATTTCGAAGCTGGCATGAATTATTACACACAAAAAAAATTTTTTTACCTACAATGGAATGGCAGACTCATATATTATTAATTTAAGCACTTATTTAAAATATATTTTAAAAAAAGAGAAGGCCAAGAAAAAAACAGTACTAGCAAAGAAATGTATAAAAAATAGAAGTATATTTTATGTTATTAAAATGTTCCTTCCTTCCTCTTACTAGTTCTCTCTTGGGTTGTTGCCAAGAAATGTTAAGTAATATTTATTTCGAGTGCTCTGTTGTCGAAGGTTGAAAAACTGTGAAGCGTGAAATTCAGAAACCATCAACCATTCGAGTGTAATAAAGTTTACTTTACCAATATAAATGCATTTCTCGAGGGTTGTACTGTTTCAAACATATTTTTTTTATTTGATTTATTCCACAAATCAACTATTATTAAATCATGTATTTTATACGAGTGAAGAGAATAAATGTTTATTTTATAATAAAGAACAAATAAAAGAGTTCGAAAGATACCTTTATATTTCATTTTAGTGAATTGATTTTGTTTTCATTCTTCTGAACAGTGAAATACAATATTTAATGATGTCATTCTTATGAGTTTTCAATGTTTCAATTTTTAATAAGGGACTTTTGGTGTATGAAATAAAAACAAATCGCGAGATATATAAGTATTCAACTTTTATCTTCATAAGAAACATAAAATAATGCCATTTCGAACACAAAGAATCAAATCTTTCAGATTATTTATTTTAATGCTCAGCTTGTGACAATATTTCTCATTTAGTTCTTTCTGAATAAATAAAAACTGAGAAATTTTCGCTTTTGTCGAATAGCAAGCATTTTTTTGGCTAGAAATCAGATTTTTTTTTTTGAATTTTTTTTTTATTTAACAGAAATAACGGGTTGATTACGCAATTCACTTACACTCATTTCCTCCATATCGTTGTTTTTTTTTTTGCAGAAATAGCGGATTGATTACGCAATTCACTTACACTCGTTTCCTCCGTATCGTTGTTTTTTTTTGCAGAAATAACGGATTGATTACGCAATTCACTTACACTCATTTCCTCCGTATCGTTGTTTTTTTTGCAGAAATAACGGATTGATTACGCAATTCACTTACACTCATTTCCTCCGTATAGTTGTTACAATACGACTACGATAAAACACTCGAGAAAAACAATTATATTTAAAATTATTTATTCTCAAGAAAAATGACTTTTAAAACTTACTTTAAGAGGTGCTAAATGTTTAAGTATACTTCAAATCATAGTGTGGATATCTTTTAAATTTATAGAACTGCAAGTATGGGAAAACTAAAAGGATGATTCCTGCGTCTAATCAACACTTTCATACATTCTTTAAATACCGGTCTATAACCTTTTGGAAACACTATTAGCAAAATAAATTGCTCCAAGAGAACTCTGAACGTAACTTATTCAAGTGTTTAACTCATTGGCATTCAACGTCATTACTTAATTTCATTGCAATTAACCTTTGGCGAGCAAATCTGTCTATCTACCATAATGAATTCATAAAAAAAGTCTTCACATAAAATTACGTAATTTACCAAATCCAAAATGGTAGATAACAGAAGAAAATTACCTAAAAATGGAAATATTTTTCCCTTTTCCACAGTATGAAAATGTAGGAATATCATAAAATAATAAAAAAATCGTACTTTTACTATTATTAACACTGAATAAATAGAATTAAATACTTGAGGTTATCCCCAAATTAAATATCATGGGGATAACACCTCAATAATTCCAACAATAATACTTTTGAAAGCACCGTGACAGTACAGGAATAATATTTTAGTTATTGCTTCGATTCGAATGTAAAATGATATAAAATCTAAGGATTACGGAAGAGATATTAAGTTTTTTTAACGCTTCATGAGCAAAACTATTTTTGAAAACATTTATTATGAAACCAAAATTAGCAAATTAAACAAAAAAAATTCACTATGTTTATTCAAATAATATTTAAAATATGCACTCAATCTATAAAGTAGATAAAATAGAACTGCAAAAAAGACTAAGACGATGTCAGTTAAAACACGAGAAAATAATTAACATATGAAGAATACCGACTAAAACTTATCTAGAATACCGACTAAAACTTATCTATTGGGGAGGAGGTTCTCCTAACAGCAAACGAAGATGAGTAAATCGAGTGCGACCAATGTATGCCGCAATCGAGGCTAACTTAACTTATGTATGCTAGCTAAACTTATGTATGCCGCAGACGCAATACAGTCAAAGGATTAATATCTGATTTAATGGAGTTAAATTTTTTATTGATTTGAAGCGGTCCCATTAGAATGGATAAAAAGTTGACTTCAATGACGCATGCCAGATGCGGCTATACTGCACAAAACTACTCTGAGTTTACATACTTAAAGTATTATTATTAAAAGGTTCTGCATATCTGATCAAAACCCTAAGGAGAAGAACTGCACTAGGAAGAAAACGTTCATTTGGGCATTTCGGGACCAAGCCGAGTTTTATTTATTTCTGGAAAAGTTTTAATTTCCAGAAAGCCAAACTCTCTTTCTTTGAGAAAAATCTAATCCAAATTGCAGTACCGTTGGAGGAGAACTCTCTTCTTAGTAAAATAAATAAATGCGTAATTTGCATCTATAAATGCTTCGATTTTCTGATAAATGAATCTTGTAAAGCACATGTACCTTCAAAACCAACAAGTGCTGAAAAGCGACTGTTTCCTTGCAAAATTGCAAAAACTTTGCAAAAACTGTGCACCATAAAAACTGTGCACCATATACCGATCATAATGTCTTAGATATTGCAAGATTATTTTAAAGTGTAATTTTGTTTTGGTAGAATTCCTGAAAAAATTTCCATTTGCAAAACACACTTAATCCGATTATTGCTTCCTCAAAAGGTTCCAAGGTTTTCTATATCCTTCCATAGAAATGAAAAATAAATCAGGGATAACTAAAAAATAAAACCGAAAATTTTCAGATAATGACGTAAAAATCATGTTGTTTCAAACAAGCACTAATCAGCTTAGAAAATGACGATTATCCATGCTTTAAAATTAACTCTATTATGATGCCATGATTTTTTTACAAAGAGCTGATTGACATTTTTTTCTAGATTTTTTTAGCTGAGGATTGTTGTTAAGTTCAGTCTCCTCGATTAATATAAAAACTTTCTTTGAAAATTCCGCGTATATAATGTATATTTAACTTTCAAACATTCGCAGAATGTTTTTGAGTTTATTTAAAGATAAATATGATCTCAAAGAGAAAAAATATATTTCTTGTTTTATCCTTTTGACGCAGATGGGACACAGGTGTCCTTATATATTCTTTTCTTACATTCTAATTTAAAGCAAAAATACATTGAGGAATTGTTTAATGATTAAAAGACACTCTGCTAGTTACTAAAAAATCTCTTAGATTATCGAATTATATTTGCCCTAAAATTCAAAAAAATAATAATAATAATAATGAAAGGCAAAAACAATGAAAGGAAATTTTTTTTCATTCATATTCAAAATTTTATCGATAATTGATTTTGTAAATTAAAGAAATTTCAATGATGAATAGCTATAATGTATAATAAGTGCAAAATTAAAAAGAAATATTGCTAAGGAGTGAGCAGTGTTTGGAAGACCTTTAACACGGAAAAAGACGACCGGTGTTTATTGTTGTATTTCATAACCGTTAATTATTTAAATGTTAAATATAATATTTTTCATTTATTTTGACCTAAATTAATGTTAAATAATGAAAAATGTATTTAATAAAAATTCTGCATCAAAGGGTTAAGTGCTAAGGATAATTAATTCTAGGAAAAAACTATTTTTCTAATTGTTTGGGGGAACTTGGTACAATGCATTTTAAATTACAGCTTACAGTAAAATTTTAATTGTTAATCGATCTAAGTTAATCGATCTTGGATTGTTAATCGATAATCTAAGGAATATTTTAGAATTTGTTAACAATATACCTTGAATTTTTACTTAGAAACTTTTAACAAATAAAAACTTTTATATCGCAACTACTGTAAATTACTTCAATGAAGTTCTAAAATTTTTACTAATTATAACCCTTGCAGATAGAAACAGTGATTAATTTCAAAATGCATTAAATACCTTCACAAGGTGTTTCGGAAAAGTTCTATGAAAGGAACCAGAAAATAAATCAGAGAAATATCCGTGATATTTTTCTCCCTCAAAATAACATCAGTTCGTTACTGTAAACAGTTGACAATGTCGATGAAGATCCTGGAATGAATCATTGAAAGCCCTGTAAGGATTAATTGAAATACAGACGTCTCACGCCCTTAAATGAGTATAGCATAAAACGGTAACAGATCTTACGCTTAGCTAAATCTTAGTGAATGATCCATCATTCCTAATTTCCAATTCCTTTGATGTCCATCGGCTATCTTACAACAACACTGACCAGCTGGATATTATCAGTTGCTGACTAAATTGATTTTGTTGAAATTAAATGTTGTTATTTTTAAAATAAATTCCTTTTTTATTATAGTTAAAACAATAAAAATAAATACCCTTGCGACAATTTGTTTAGGTAAATGAGTATTAGACAAGCTCAAAGTGAATTGCTGATGTATATTAAGTACGTAAAGAGTATTCCTTTCTTAAGAAAAGAATATTCCTTAAGAAGGTAAATTTAAGTACACGTAAAGAGTAATCCTTTCACCTAAATTTTTAAATTAATTTTCAATTATTATTTATTATTTTTTATAACTTTATATAACAATACTCGAGCATTTTTTAATTTATGAGATATACACATTTTTACACAATTTAAAAGAACATAATTTTATTGGACAAAATACAAAATCTGAGCAGAATCGGTAAAGTAGTTCCTGAAAAATTTTAAAATACTTTTTTTTTAAATCCAATTTCTCAGGAACTCTTCCTTCGATTTTGTTCAAACTCTGCATTTGGCCTTAAAAATTACATTCTATAAAATGACATAAAAATTTGTATACCTTACGAAGTCAAAAATATTTTCAGCCATTTTTAATTAAAATAATATTAAATAATAAATGATTATTGAAAATTATTTTTTGCGGGGAATTATTTTTGAATAAACATTTTTCAACACCCTTGAAAAGTCCTAGAGATATGAAGAAATACAAAAAAAGGGAAATATAACATTCAAATTTCCGACAGCTCTCCTGACCAAACAATTCGGACCATATTTCTCAAATTATGGCTACCCCCAACATCTTGTAGTTCAGAAATCTTAATCCGTCAAAAAAAAAAGAGTATGTTTATTCAGATATCAGTAACAGTATGTACTTTCTGAGTCTTTTTCCGTAATTTTTAATATCGCCTGCATTAATTAGCATATTTGACGGCACGAAGAAACGTCTAGATTAACCCCTTGACCCACAGATTCTTTGTAAAAAATAGGCCAAAAAAAATCAATTTTTTTAATGCAAAAAAATTGATTCCACTCCTGATTCAACTCTTCTTTTGGAGGACAATTCTGATATGCTGCGCTTTTGTTCCATTGAAAAAGGCTATATTTTATTCTTGAATAAATAAGTATTATAGCTTACAATCCTATGTAAATGATAAATATCAATAAAACGATTTCTTTTCTTAGCTTTCACATAGTTATTTTCAATTCTCGATTATATTCGAGAATGAAAAATTATAGCAGCATTGAATACAACGCCGCTCGAATTATTTCGAGTGTGCACAGTTTGGACTCTTTAGCTCGCTCGAATTAACTCGAGCGCACAAGTAAATGGGTTAAGTCCTAATATATGAAAAGCAAATTATTAGATCAAAAGTCAGTCATTATTTCTCATTTAGTTTTTTTCGCAATGTGCATGAACATTATTAAGTGAGTAATTCTAAGAAAATCTTTGAAGTAAAATAATTCAATTTCTTTCAAACGCTTAGTTTCTTGGTTAGTTTAAATAATTTTATTAAAAATCATTAAGAACCTGTGTAAGATTATAATTTCAAATTGTCAGTCTGACATGGAATCACCTTGATGAACCAAAAGTGGAAAAAAATTACTATAATCACTTATAGATTACTTATAGATTATTACTTATTAGATTACTTATAGATTATTACTTATTAGATTACTTATAGATTTTTACTTATTAGATTACTTATAGATTATTACTTATAGATTGGGATGAATTATGGATCCCGATCATACTGCTTCAAACTACTTACAGAAGGTAATGAAAACAAACAGGAATGGAAGCTACATCTGACGCAAAAACAGTAGTTAAAAAGACTACAAAATAAAATACTCGAAGTGTTTATTAGAGCAGCCCATTGTTAGAGCACCTACATTTGTGAAAAGAACTCGAATTTAATTGAATGTAGAGTTTAATGGCATAAAGTTTATATTTATATGAAGAATATGAATAACATAAATATATAAAACTATATCGATAACAAAGATCACATTCAAGTAATATACATAATATAAAAATATTTCTCTTAGAACCAGCTGAAATTCATTTTGGTGTTACATTAACATTAAAATGTTCTTATTTAAACTATTTTAATTCTAATGAGCAATTCCAAGAAGATCTTTGAAGTAGAATAACTGGAATTCCTCTCAACTCTTAGTTTCTTAATTAATCAACACTTTTATGGCGGCAAAGCTCTAAAATAACGTTTGAAACGATAAATGTCTTGAAGCAAGGAAACATGAAGCGCGATTGATATCGTCCCAGAAATGGTTCCCAAAACTGAAATATAACTGCTCAATGGTCGAGAAATCTTATCAGTAAGCGAACATTCTACCTGGAAATTAGATTATTAATCATTTAATGAGAAAGTGCTTTAAAGTCTCCTCTGATTTTAAGAATGAATCAATAATTTACTGAACTATAAACTGCATGATTCAATAGGCACAATGCACTTAATAATTTAACTGTTATGCATTCAAATATATTTATTAATACGCCTCATGGGTTAAAGGTAAGCGGATTTAAAGTATTTAAATATCTTTTGATATTCAATAAACATTGGTTTACAATAAATTGCAAGATTGTTTTTTACAAAACAATTTTGTATTTTTTTAATAAACTTTAGTCATTGTAAAGAATGGGCACTCAAACATCACGAAAAAAAAAATTTTTCGTTTTTGACGAAACTGTTTTCTAGTATATGCTCTGAGACAAAATTTCGTGACAAAGTAAATATTATCTCTTCTTCGAGAAAATGAATTTTGTCAAAATTAAAGAAATAATTCGCTATTATATCTTTTTTCAACGTAACGTAGTACTTTAACATAACTTAAAAACGTAGTATTTAATGTAACTACATCTCTAATAATCAATGTCATCCCAATAACTTAAGGACAGACAGAACAGAATGATAACTTATAACTATGCCCGAAGAGAGATTCGAACCTGGCATTTTCCTGGTTAGGTCAATTCCTTGACCACCATATATCTGGCCAACTCGTTTAGTCTCTTTAATTTCAATCCCCTAGTCTTTATTCTAGTTTCGATATTCTAGTTAATCTCCCACGATGAAGTTTCGAGTGAAGGAAAGATTTTCGTCATATATTGAGAGTTCACCTTTCATCACAAACCACGTGATATTGTGACGAAATTATTCTCGAAATTGACGAAATACAGCTCAAGGATAGCTGAATCATCAAAAGGGTAATTTCTGAGAGTGCGTCATATTTCTCCATTCCGGAGAGTGCGTTTTATTCACATTCTTCGTATCCATATATATATATATATATATATATATACATATATATATGCATGCTCCGATAAGGCTGACACATGAATGATACATCAGAAATTCTCATCACTTTCAGTAAGTTTTTTGAATTATAAAGCAACAAAAAGCGAGAGGGGCCAATTTGGCTGCACCCATCCTTCTAATGGTATATTGAATAGGTTTAATTTACTTTAAATAAGATGCCAGCACATAATGTTTTCACACTAAGTTTGTGAATAGCTTTTTTATGAAAATTTTTGTCATGACTGGAAAATTTCCTTTCATGTCACAATTGCGATATTTGATTTATAGCAGTCATCTGACCTATCTATCTATCTGATTTATATCCTACAGTAAAAAAAAACAGATCTATAGCATTTTTTATTATTTAATCATTCTTTCCTACTAGAATAATATAATGGACTTTATTAAAGAATTTAGAGGATTGCTTAAGTTGTTCAACAACGATTGAATTGCGAAAAGATTGAATTGTACGTACATAGTTTAGTGGACCATTAAGCTTTAACACACCAAATTCAAGATATAGAAAAAAGCCTTTAACACTTGCTCGAGAAAACAAAATCAACTAACAGGGAAACTACGCCTAGAACAAAAACAAACGTAAAGTAGGAACTAAAAAGGAACAAAAACTAAAAGAGAAAATGTCTCAAGAGCACTGTACAAGAAAAAGGCACATTGATTTTACCTCTAATACATTGATTTTAACCCTAAAGCAAGAACATATGTTTTTTCATGCCAAACTAAATTTACCATTATTTTTTAATGTAGTTTGAAACTTTGATTAATAAAATAGATTTCTAAGAAAGAAGTTAAATAAAAATCGTGAAATTTATTTAATTAAAAATTAATTAAAAATGGACGCGTCTTCTGTGAAGGTACAATAAAAAATTGTAAGTTTATTCAGAGTTTTTGTAAATTTGAATTAAATTAATACCAAATGAAGTTACACAAAAAAAGATATTTCAGGCAAAGATACATATTTATGAAATATATATATTTTTTAAAGATTAAGCTAACCAGTATCTGCCTAAAATTAAAAACACTGTAAGCAAAGTTTCTGAACGAACGTTCGAAACTCACCTCTTTACTTTTCAAAATAAAATTAATTCAGTTTGAGAATATCTGAGATGGATTTCTGCTCTCAGAATATTTAATTGAAATGATAAAGCAGTGAGTTTTCAAAGATCTGAGTTGAGTTGAATGTAGGGTATAATGGCTCAAAATCCAAAGGGGAACGTGCTGCTCCCCACAATACGTTAAAACAGATCAAAAAGTAAAGTGCATACTACAATTTTATCTTGAGAAGTTCGAACCACAAGTTCGAAACAAATTTAAAAATAAAAGTAAACAAATAACATTAAATAAAGGAAGAGAAAAAAATATGTGATCAACATCATACTTACTTCCTTTATCCACTTACGCCTTCAGTTTTCATTCTCCATTTAAAATCGGTAGGTTAAGGTGCTCAATTGTGGAAAACACATTATCAGACATAAATTATTCTTTCTTTTAACTATCAAACAAAATTATCTTTTTAAATTCGTACTTTGCGAACAAATATATTATTCTCATGCTTTGCCGAAAAATTTAATTAACATTTTTATCGGTAAGAAAATTGAAAATTTAAGAATTTATCATAAAATACGAATTTTAGCCACGATATATAAAATATTTTTATTTCCTTTACAACTTCGCATCAAAATTATTTAATGTTCATAAGATATTCTTCCATAAACGATCGAAAGATGGAAACTTAAATAACATAAGAGGAAAGCTGATCACTTAAAAGCAATCGATTAATGAATCTAAACATCAAGGTAAAGTATATAGCTTCAGAAATTTACATCACGTAGCCATCATTAAGTCGTACCATACGCAAGTCTCAGACTACCTCTGTTAGTCTTAAATTTCCCAAGGGGATAAAAATTCTCTTTTTCTCTCATGGTAGTGATTCCAGTTACCGGTAAACATAAAGTATTTTCTTCTACTATTTCATGTATTCGGCTCTCTATTTCATTTAAGAGTACTCTTCAATCCCGTAAATAACATAATTTAATCAAAACTTTGTTGGAAAGAATATCGTTTATCCAGCATTTCTGGGAAAAGCATCTAATTTCAAGAAATCGATGCAATAAATTTTAATGCGCTGTAGTTCTTTAATATAACTGAATTATACGAAGCAATCAGAGCATGAGAATTTATATTTGAAATAACAACAGCTTATGTACCGTGATAGACACATTGAAAAAAGTATTTATAGAGAGTCATAATTAAACTGATAATTTATTGGTAAATAAATATATTTGGGTTTAATAATATTTATTTGAGATACTGGATATTCGTTTTAATGAAATAAAAATAGATTAGCTGTTAAAGAGTTATTAATGAGGAAGGGTTAAGGTATTCTTTTTTCCACTAATATTCTTTTTTACTTTTATTCGAGGCACGTCCTGTTTTTGTCTGCAACAATTCTTAGTGAGTCTTGAAAGTCGTTAAGAATAAGGAATATTTTCCAAATCCGAGCCCAGAGTTTTAAACAACTGTACATTTTTATGGCCCGAAAGTCAAATCTAGCTATGGTTCGTGATTATCAAGATAAAATTCCGTGTTTCTCTTATGCGCATCAAATTTACTAGATAGAAATAAGTAAGTTTGTGCTCACATAATGGGATTGAAGCAGAATGGTTGCTTACAGAATATTTAAATAGATTGGATATGCATTGGATGTGAAGTTTGGTGGGACAAAAGTTGCTATACAGTTCTAGACTCAAGAAAAAACTTTAAAACATCATAGACTGTAAGATCAAACAATGAAATGTTACTACTGACTATATCTGGTGCAAAAACAAAAGGGAAAGAAAATAATGAGAAATCTAACTTAGCGACAAGAGACCTACCTGCTTTTATCTGTACATCATAAATTTGGGTTATGTTTAACATTCAAAGTGGATGAAACGAATGGAAAGAGACGAGTTTAAAAAATAAAATATGAACATGTTTATAAATCTATCTAGCCAAACCTGCCGATTAACCAAAAAAGTTATCATATTCATTTATAAATCTTTTCAGACACTCAAAAATTTCAATAGGGCCGAATATACTTCAAAAAAAATGCTTAAATAAGGAAAAAAAGGGAAAATTATCCAACGAATAGAATTAAAACATTATAAATAGGAGAAAAAGTTTACAAATTAGCAAGTTTGGAAAACGGTAAAAATAAACGGTTTCGAAAAATAACGGCGCATTTTTTGGTATGTAATTCCTAAGTCGTTGCTAAGTTCTGCAATCCTTAACATCTTATGATAAAAAATGCAATTACAGTTTCAAAAAAATGGAATTGAAAATAATGTTTGTAATTGATTTCTTGAGCAAAAGCTATAGAATTGAATTGAACAAAGTAGAAAAAAAATATGCTGTGACAAATAAAAGGGTTTAAGAGATATGAGAAGGTACAATCGATTTGTGTTTCGAACTGATTAAAATATATAAAAAAAATTAAAACGCACGTAGACACATTTAAAAAAGGAATAAGTCATATAATTACAATTATTAGAAAACTGCTTCATGCCCTTTAGAGTATCAATTAGGTAGAGAATTTCAAAGATGTTACGATGAAGTATTTTTTTCAACAAATCCTCGACAATGAAAAAAATTTCAAATCAAATTACCGTAAAATTTCAGGGCATGTTACGGAACAAAAAATCTTATATATCGTCATTTTTACAGTAATAATTACCGTAATACCATTGCATCACTCTAATTAAATAAATATTACTGCAAATTTACGGAATAATTACGGAAATTTTCGGAATTTACGGAATAATATTACGATAAAAGGAGTTTTAGAAATGATAATCCCAAAGTTCCGGTATTTGATACCGTAATTTGAACCTTAATTTTTCAGCATAGGTATTGTACCTTGGACCACGGTAAAGTTTTGCTACCCTAGTTAAAAAAATTTGCATTCTGTACATGAAGTTGATACACGCAAAAACAGGCAATTTTTGCTGTGTTGGCGACCATTTAAGGTTTTCTGGCGCGTTCCATAAAACCTACATTTGAGAACATCTTTAAAGTAGAAAATCACTATTCTCAAGATAAAATACAATATCTTAAAAAAAAAGAATTTAATTTTTAGGCCAAAAAAATCTAAACCATCTGTGCTTGACCTTCAACCAGTCAAATGTTTAATATGAATAGCAGATTCACTTAGCCCAAACATATTTACCCCAAGGACATTACTTTTCACAACAAGAAAAAAGTCGTTTTTAAAAGTTTATAAGATACTGAAAGTTTATAAGATACTTTTAGTAGCTTATAAACTTTTAAAATATTGTTTAATATTGCGTTTCAATTTGATTTAGTTTAGATTAAACTCAGGCCCTTTGAAAACTAAGTATTAACTGCTTAAATACTCAAATCCATTCAATTATTAAGCTTAGAAGAAAAGAACATGGAATGAGTGGAGAAATATCAAAAGGTTCAAGGTACAATATATAGTTTTCTAACATACAACACCATGTTGTACCTTAAGCCGATTTTCCTTCCAAAAAAAATATTTACTTTTTGTAGCACTTGAAAAAATTTGATCACAAAAATAAATTATATTCGTGAAAAATTTCTTAAGTTTTTTTTAAATTGTTACTTTCAGCATGAAAAAAGGTAAAAATTCGAAAATGGTACGATACTTTCCCCATCCGTCAAATAGAAATGACAAAATAGATACATGGCAAACGATGTTAAAACATGGGCAAACGTTTTAATTCAAATAAATCCTCAAAATGTCATAAATCCTCAAAATGTCTAAAGAGAGGAGAGAATTTGAGAAAAAGAGAGGAGTAATTACTTCCCCCCCCCCTAATAGCCCACAATCTAGCTATGGCTTAAAAGTGCACCATAATGTCTTACAAATTTCTTCGAACAGTGCCAAAATAACTCAGATTATTATGGAAATTATTCCTTACTTTACTTTATTACATACCACTGTGGTCCAATTTAACATTTTAATAAGATTCAAGAGATTTTTACTGTAATATAGTTCAGAATTTTGAAATAATGGTTCAATACTAAACCAGTTTTTCTTAGAAAGAAGCAGTTGAATAAAAAAACATGGTTTACAGTGTTTTTAACAATTTGGTTCAGATTCAATGGATCAAAAATAACAAGAAGATTCAGATTTTTTTTCTAACTAAGACTTGACTGATCCCTCATAAGATTTGAATAATTCTTGCCATTTTAAACTATAAAAAAATAAATACTTAAAAACTTTTAATTTTTCATGATAAACATGCATTTCACTGGGAAACTTTCTTTTTCCGTTGCATGAGATATTTAACAGATCTTATATACTCTCGTATCGTTGATTTCAAATCTGCAATTAATTTCTTTCTCTAAGCTACTTATTTTTTAAATTACATTTTTAGCCTAGCTTTTATCGAAATGTACAAGTTTAAAAACGTCATATATAGTATGGTGACGCGTAAATATATTTTTAAAATATTTTAATTAAGGCGTAAATATAACGAATTTTTTTTTTAATTCTTTAGCTTTATGAGCAAAACTAATTTCAGATTTGAAATTTCCACTCCCGAATTAGACAAGATCAAGTATTTGTCGCATTTGTATAAATGCAACAAACAATTAGTCTCCAATGTTATTATTAAAATGTATCGATGTTTATTTCATGAAAAATAACTATAATTACTATTATCTAAAATGCATGAAAATAAATATTGTTTATTATATATCATATAAAACGTGAAAAACTCAAGGATCTTTTAGATATTTTGTCTTAATCTTCATTAGTCTAGAAAGAAGGAGCAATTGAAAGAATAAACTACAAACCACAAATCTTATTATATGTTTCTTTTCGCAAAACGAAAATCTGTCGATAAAGCTACCAGACTAATTGTATTTGGTCGAATAGCATTTTAACGACCTCTAAAGAGATTCTTACTAATCCATTGAGAAATAAAAAATGGAGAATGTCATTAAAAGACAGCTTTAGGCGGTTTGAAAGGAAACCAATTAAAAACAGAACTCTAGAATAGTGCTTCCAATTACTCAAATGAGAGGGATGGATGGGGTTTTAAAAAATCTGAATGATTTAAAATGCTTGATGTATGTTTTCCTCATAAAAACTTTTAGATATGAAATAAAAGTATTGAGTTAATAAGACAATGTAAATATATAGAGAGTATCAATTATTAGATGTTTAATATCCAGATTTATACAATGTTTTAATAAACAGTTTGAAAATATCTATTCATAAAAAAAATCAAAAAAATATTTGTGACAATTTTAAGCACTGCTATATAGGAAATCAGAGGTATGAAAACCGTTCGTATGTAAAAAAGTTCTCATACATTTATTCATATATTTATTTGAAGAAACTCAACGATGACTAGGAATACAACCACTTGCCAAAGTCATGGTTTTAATTTCGAAGTTAAAAACGAATCTTACAAGTTTACGTACAATCCGATAGAGGGATTTCAAATTGGCAAAGTGATTGTATAATTTATATACTTAGTTTTGTCTCTATAATGCATTCCAAAAACGAAGCACTTGGTAATAAAGATTTATAAAACTGTTAAGCAAAACTAGATCGGCATGTAATGAATATTTACTAGAAAAAAACTAAAAGAGACTCCTACGCTCTAAGCATCTTATAATACTCTAAACAAGATATCCGACAGCATAATATATTTAGGACAAATTTCACACGCTATTTTTGTCAGAATTATTTTTTACTTTTTTGAAGAAAAAAATCAGATAAATTGTAACTAAACCATAAAATTCTCTTTAAAGAAGTGTGCAGCAAGAAGATAAAATCATTATATACGGTTTTGTTGTTTTGTGTTGAAAACAGAATGTAACGTTTAAAAGAAGCATTATTGTACACCATATTTTTTTACAACAAATTCAGGTACATTCGTTGCAAAATCTGCATTTAAAGTGCTTTCTATCTGTACCAATTTTAAGAATCTTTTTTTATTTCTGTTGAATAATTTCTGCAAGCTTACTTTATAAAAAAAAGCCTATTTTAAATTGTAAAGTAGCTACAAAAATTTATGTTTATATTTTCGTGAATAACTTACATAATACACTTACTAAATTTAACATAAATTATCTTGTATTCCATGTATCATATAAAACTTCCTTGTAAAAAATGAAAAATACTCAACAAAAAACTACTTTTAACAAAAAAGAAAAAATAGGCAAATTTGTGGGCTGGTTCACTTATATAAATATCATACAAAGTATATGGTATTTAAATAATTTAGTTATCGATTAACACGTTAGATTAAGTATTTTATCTTTGGCACATTAGATAATAAAATGAAGAAAACTAAATACAAAAAATTAACTATCTAAGAATACTAAATAATTACTATTTGTTTGTTTTAATCTAGTTATAGTTGCTAACATAAAAGTTATATTGTTTGTTTAGTAATCCAATCTAAACCCTTTACTCCTGAGTATCTGAAGCTCTTTCGCCCTTATTAAAGCAATAAGTTAAATTTAATAAATAAAATTTGGCGTTTGTTTATATTTTGTGAATAATTTATATAATACATCTATTGCATTTAACAAAAATTACCTTGTATTCTACGTATTCTATGTATCAAAAATAAATGCAAAAGTGATCTAATGTTCTGGTCCGCTTATAGATATGTCATATAGAGTATATGTTTACTTTAAATTATTTATTTTAGTTACCTTTTCGCAAGTTAGATTAAGTATTTCATTTTTGATATACTAGATTATAAAATGAAAAGTACAGAATATGAAAAATTAACTATTTAAGAGCACTAAGAAATTACTATTTGTTTGTTTTAGTCTCGCAAAATTATAGCTGAAAAAAATAAAAGCTATACTGTTTGTTTAGTAATCCAATCTAAAACCAATTCTCTTGAGTATCTGAAGCTCGTTCGCCCTTGTTATTTGTCTACGAAGCAATGCAAAATACTAAGCAGTTGTCTAACTCCGAGGGCATAAAATCTCGGCATTTTCATGGCAAAGGGACACTGGGGTTTCAAACTAAGATGTATTGGGTTGTGGCTGGCAGGGAAAAAAACAAATCTCTGACTGATTTTATTTTGAAATCTGCTTTACATTCTTTTATTTTCAACGTGTAATCCTCTCTAGAGATCGACAAGCAAAGAATATAAATGTTTTAATTTAAGTTACATAAAATCAAAAAATTAGTTTCCTCCCTCAATCTCAAAATCAATGCTATTAATTTCATTTCATGTCCAATTTTAATTTCACTTTTTACAAAAGTTCAAAATTATTTAGATTTAAGAATAGTTTTAAATTCTCTTGAATTTGGTCACATTTGCAAATTAATAGAGGCTCCGAACAATTCTTTAATTCCATCATAAAAAAGCTTTCATATCTTGAATGCAAAACTATAAACTAAAAAAACGTTTTACAAGGCTTGTTTATTTGTTAGTATGTAACAACTTTTTTGTCATTTATTGAGTAAAACAAGCATCAGGAATTTCAATAAGAACTGAATAGAATTTAAAGCTCAATAACATAAGGCCCACAATTGGACATGCTGCTCTAAACAAACGGTTTTAAAATCCAATCGAAAGTGAAATGCGAACTGCAGATTTATCTAACTAAAATACATAAAATTGATAAAACATTACATGACGAAACAGTGAATCAAAAGTGAATAAAAATAGATTAAATTGTAAATACAGTCAAATAGCTATATGCAATATAAAATACCAATTGCACGCAGAAGCACAAACATATTAGGATGAAGGGTTTCACCTAACAAATCTTCTAAAGACTAAACAAAGCTACTAAAAAGAGGTAAGGCGATGTCAGTTAAAAATTTGAACAATTGATTAAAATATGATAACGAGTAGGCCGAGGTAGCCTGGTCGGTAGGGTGCTGGGTCCATGTCCGAGAGTTCGTGGGTTCAAACCCCGCCGACCGAAGACTCTCCGTGTAGTAAAGTGACTGATGCACGTTAAATCTGTCGAGTCGCAAAAGTTCTCCTTGTCCCCATAACAAATGAATACCTCTGGGGGTATTGGATTGGAGATCGATCGTTCTCTGATTCAGGTCAAAATAACGATCTGTGGATGAATGAATGGGTCCTCCCTATAAACGGGTGTGACTTATAGTGTGGCAGAAGTCGAATTCTTGGTCATAGATGGCGCCACTGGAAAACAAGAACAATCGCACCCTCTCTGCCTAAACAGGCATGTGTCAACAACAACATAATAACGAGTAACTGTAATGGAGAGGAGGCTCTCCAAACGCATATGTCGTTGAGTCATTCGAGGGTGGCCAATTCAGAGATGGATTAACTTAACATCTGCCACGCAATACAGGTGAAACTTTGAAATTTTATTCAAAAAAAGTGCAATTCATTATTAATATTAAAATCCCACTGTTGCTACCATGTTGATGTAATAGAGCCGCTGTGGCTCAGTTGATGATTGCTCGCCCCTCGATGACGTAATACAGGTTTGAATCCACGCGGTGCATGATTGATAAGAATTAAGCTCCGGCTCGAACTGACCACTGTGCTGAAGTAAAATATCCTCAGTGGTAGAAGGATCTTGGGTAATGAATTCCTTACCTTACCGTAGAGGCTTTTCGTGGTTTCCCACCCCGTATAAATAAAATGCTAGGTAGTTTCGTCTAAAAGTTCTTCACGAAGGCAAGTTTTTGTCCAATGCTTAAACCAAGAGTTTTCTTGCCTTCTGGATTGGAATAAAAATGACAAGGCAATGTAAAAATGTCATTAAAAGTATAATATAAAGAAAGTATTTGATTCAGTATTTTGTAAATATTATTAAATCTATTAAATGCCACATATGGTATTAAATGAAACATTCAAGTAAAATTTTAACAATCCGTTTAATTATTTAACGTTTTCCGTTAAATAATTATGTGTCTTTTTAGAGGATTTTTTCCCCTATATTTATTCTTTTCAACATTACAAACAAAAGTTTTTAACTAAATACTAATTAGAATTTTTAAACAATTTACCAATAATTAATATTTTAAAATGAAACATAGTGTGTGTCAATCTTTAACGAATCACAAGTTCTTTTGAACGTAATTTTTTTCATACGAATTGCATTTTTCACACATTAACTCATATGTATTTTAAAAAATAACTTCGTCTAATGAAACTTTAAACTACTGATGGACATATGATATCAAGATAAGAAAAAATGCCATTCATTATTAATGATTAAATATCTTTCTTCCAAAAGAATTTTAAAATATAAAGAAAGCTTATTAGTTTAGAAAAAAAAGTTGTTTTTATCATAAATAAACGAGTGTAATTGAAGAAAAATGTTTGTATTTCATTTTGAATCATCGCCGAAATGTTTCTAAAAATTTCGCTTAAAGCTTTTAATATCAAACACTTCAGAGAAAAGCGTGACACATTCCTTAAACTTTTACACCCATGTCACAAAGAATATATAATTTACTTTTTTATGATTCTTTGTCAAAAAATAATAAACATGTCTTCGTGTTGTTTTTTATGTTTCAAAATTACATATGCTTGACACATTTTTTTTTAAAAAATAAATATGTTTTGTGTTGTCATAAGAGCGAAACCCTCTTAAGATTTATTTTGGAAGTAATTTTTTCTTGCATTTTAAACATAATTTCATAGTAATCAAGTTTAAATCCTTTGAACTATATTTAAAAATGCAGTTTATACTAAAGAAATGTCTTAAAAAAATTTTTTCTCATTTTTTGCATAGATTAAAAATGTACAGTAATGTCTTTACAAAATAACTTATATTTAAATATTAAATGATCGCAATGACAGTAAAGCAAATTTAACTTTTTTTATTCAATTAAAAAAGAAACTATATACCATAATCTGTACACCTAGCGTTGAATTTTGAAGAATTTATATAATAGCGTTCAGTACCATTTTTTTAAAATGAGCTGTATCTTTTCTGGATTGACGCTGCTCATTTTTGAGCATATTTTTGTCAAAATAAGAATTTAAATTGAATTAAATTGAAATTAATTTAACACGGAGTTTATTTTCTTAATCCTTTGACAAAGCATATTTGGTAAACTTATTTCTCATACTTTTTTACTATTTTGTATGAATTTAGGTCAAAATAAGTGAAAATATTATATTAAAGAAAAGTATTAATTTTTTATTACGAAGTACAGCATAAAACATCGGTGGTTTTTTCTGTATCAAAGAAAAATTCTTTCATGCACAGCTCACTTCCAACAATAATTTTTCAAATTTGCAGTTATTTAGAGCTAAGAGAAATAGTTATTAAGCATTAAAAGATTTTAATTTACAAAATCAATTATTGAAATTTTCAAACTTATTATTTATTTATTTATTTATTTATTTTTTGGATTTTATATTGCAAATATAATTCCGATAATCTAACAGTTTTTTTAGTAGCCATTAGACTGCTTTTAATAATTGAAAAATACCTCTTGTAATTATAATATTTAATTATTCGCTTGTAATTATAGGGTCAGGAAAAAACATATAAAAGGTGCCAAATCTGCGTCAAAGGCGTTAGGAGCGAAATTCGGTTGAGCTCTGCCAAACATAAACAGTAGTATATAATTTGGATATACTGAACATACGATTTAAATAATCTAAGTCACAAATAAAAAAAAAAGAATAAGGCTGCTTAAGATAGTTAAACCCATATTTTTCTTACAAAGGCAAACCACTAAACGAAATTTCTTGAATCTATCCATTACTAGTTAAGTTTTGATAGCTATTACGAAACAAAATTAATAGCCTAAAGAACATCTACACTGTTAGATTTTTCATTCTAAAATTAGGGTGAAATTGCCAATAGCAGTCTGTCAGTCCAATTAACCGTAAAGTTTATGACGAAGTACATTTTTAACCCTTAAGGTTTTGACACCGTTTGCAACTAGTATGGTTAGAAAACCATGAATACGAAACTATATTTTTTCTTAACCATTTACCACTACCGAGGCTTCAAAAATGTGAAAAAGAGATTAGCCTTCTCCGCTATAATATGTACCCATCTGCAAGGAATTAATTGGCTACATTTAGTGGGTCTAGTTGCTACAGCAAAATTCTAGTCGCTTAACCGTAATATGTGACAGCAGTTGATAAACAGTTTTCTCACAGCTAACTGTTTGAATATCTTATTATTTATGATTATTTTATTGCCATGTTTAAATATGGTAAAATAACAATTAAATACATTGTTGTTTAACCATTTTTTCTGAAAAATTTCCACCAGTATACAGAAAATCAGTAGACTACATTTTTAGGGACAGTTGTATGATTTCCTTTACCTAATCAGTAGTTAATTTCTCAATATATCAGAAGCAAGTTACTACAATAAAGATTGCAAATGATTAAAAATTTCATCATTAGATTAACAGTTATTTAAAGTAACTCTTCAGCTGAAAAATATATGTCCAGAAATCATTTGCCTCCATTTTTTTAATAAAATATTTCTTTTAGCCGCATCTCGTAATATTGTTTATTTCTTAAGTTGGCAATGGTAAAAATAACGTAAACAATCTATTGATATTTTGGTAATTAGATCTTTCAAAATATGGAGTTCTCAGGTTAAATAGATAGATGGTAATAGTGTATCTTTTTTTGATCTTTAAACGAGCTAACCCTTGAAGGAAGCTTTTAATTTGAACTTTTATTTGTTGATATTTGATAACTTTCGTGAAACAAAATTAATGGTCTAGTGAACTACTGAAGTCTACATAAAAATAAGTAGACTCCATTTTTTAAGACAAAGAGTTAAAGAATTGAATTGGAAGCTAGCGATTTAACTCATTTGTACAGCAAAAAGAGTTTCTTAAAAAATACAGCAAATGAATATAAATATGCAATCTACATAAAATATATTAAGTAGACTCCATTTTTTTTTTAAAAAAATTGAGTTACGCGACTGAATTGGTAATTAGCGATTTAACTAATTGGTTGGTTGGTGTCGTGTCATGAACAGAAAATAATTTTAAATATGATCAAAGGTCCTATATACAACATCTGCAATTTGAAGGCAATTTTCTTCATATAAGTCCGCCCACGGATTATCACTTATTTGCTGCAATTGCGCCAGTATAGCGGAACAGTTGAAAAGATGTATGGGGGTTAGTTCTATGTCTGGGCAATTTTTGCAGAGGCAGTAAGTCCTTGTTCCGTCACCATGAATCTTCATCCTCCTAAAGTGTCCTGTCCAGAGTCTTGTTAGTCTGCTGGTGAGAGTTCTATTGGTACTGATTTCAGGTATTTGATGTTTGATTTGGATTTTCCTATCATTGAATTTTGCCTTACTCTGATATTGATATCACTGAGAGTGACATGAGTAACTTTGCTGGTGTTTAATTGTCTTGCCTCCTTTGCCAAGGCATCAGCCAGCTCCTTTTCAGTAATGCCAACATGCACGGGAATCCACTGCATGGTGCACTGTTTCTTCAAATGAAAAATCTTACGAAGTGTATTGTGTGTATTTATAATTAGCGCTGAAGGACTCCTTTGAATTGCTTGAAGAGCAGCTCTACAATTTAACTAATTTGTATAGCAAAAAGAGTCCTTTCAATAAGGACTGCAAATTAATAAAAATTTTGCAATCTGCATAAAATTTATTAAATAGACTCCATTTTTAAAAAAGGAGTTATATAACTAAATTGGTAGTTAGCTTTAACTAACTTGCATTTCAAAAAATGAGTCCCTTAATAAAAAATCGCAAATTATTAAAAATTTTAGCATTAGATAAAAGGTTATTTAAAGTAACTCATTTTTTGCAGAAAAATATAGTTTCTAAAATCATTTTCCCTTTCTTTTTTCTTAATAAAAAAACTGCTCTGACAATATTGCGTATTTCTTACGCTGACAATTAATTGATTACTTAGTGATGAGATCTTTCAAAAAATTAAATTACCAGTTAATGGCTTCACGGGTTGAATGCGTAGAAGGTAATAATATTTCTTCTTTTCATTTTCAATAAAATATAAGAAAAAAAATCAAATTTCTTAGATGCAGCTGTTGGAGGAAATTTTTTTTAAGAAATGAACAATGTCAGTGTTGTAATTCGATTAAGCTTTTGTCTTTTTATTTTCTTCTTGTCAGTTTTTTTAATCGAATTAAGAAAAATAAAAAGAAGACATTAAAAAAAACATAAGCTGTTGATCAAGAACAAAAGTTTTATTAATTGCTCAAAAAGCACTCTAAGACGGGCTCTGTCACATGATTGATTATTCTTTTTTTTTCAAGCAAAAAAGTGCCACTACTTTTCATTTTATATCATTTTATTGTGAAAATACTTTTTTACTTTTTTGCGAATGTTTCTCCAAAAACTTTTGTTTGCTTAAATGATATTCATTTAAAAGACAATGAAATTCTCATTTCAAAGAAATATTTTTTTACAGAATCTTACATACATTTGCAAAATCACACTCGTGAAAATATCACTAACTTTGAAAAAAAGTTTTTTTGAATAGATTGCTGGTAATACAGATAAGTATGCATTTGAAAACTTGTCCAAAAAAATAGAATTAATATCAAATATAATATACCGTGAAAGCTAATTAGGGCAAGTTGGTTTTTTCTAGATATTTTACATCTAAGTACATTGAGAAATAAATTATTGTCAAAACTGTCAGAATATGGTAAGTTTTACAGTGCTTCCGGCTCTGTGGGAACATCAAAAAGCTCGATAATTTAAATTGAAGGGCTTTGATCGGGATTTTGATTAAATTAACCATAAAATAAAGTTTGACAAATACGGCAAAATTTGGTCAATTATGATTCCTTTAGACCTATCATGATTCATTAAAACCTATAACTTTGGTTAAATTTACATTTCAGTTTTGTATGTTTTACTAAGTGTGTGGTAATAAGAATTGTAATTTTGAAAACTAGAGAACTTTTCGGTATTTTTTTACAATATGAACGAAAAAAAATTACCAGATGACAGGTTTTGGGTTTTATTACAAGAATGTTTTTTTTAACCAGAAATGACATTACCATACAGTACGATAATTTTACCAGAATTTTTCCCCGTGTTGGTTGAACAAACTTAAAAATAACAAATATTTTGGGTTTTTTCTTAACAAACAGCCTCTTAAGCTTAGCCTCCGTAGTGAGTCTTGAGGAATTTAATCTTTTTTTAAACGGATATTGTTAAATTGATGAATAGAATTAAATAAAATTTGATTTATTTAGTGAAAAAAAACAAACTATGAAACCCAAAATTTTCTTTGACGAAATAGTTTGGTTATTATTATTAATATCCGATAAGAAAAAGCATCAGAATAGTAAATTACCCTTAAACATAAAAAACATCAATATTATAGGAATACCGGGCAAGTTAATACTGAGCAATGGCCCTTAACCTTAGAAAACATCTGCGTAGGAAATACCAAGAATATACCGGGAAAATGCCTTCATATCCATCCGATATATTACGATATTTGATCAAAACTAAGCAATTAAAAAAGTAAATTTTACTTCGCCTAAATTCGTATTTTAATGAACCTAAAAGGAATTATCAAACTCCAAAAATTATTCTGAAACATTTCACTTGTAAACATTAGAAATCTAAAATTATCTTTAATAAATCAAAGACTATGTTCTCTTAAAAATCTCTCAAATTTTAGTTCTCACCACTGAATCATATCAATAAACAAATTTAGTGCAACTCTAAGTGATAAATTGAACCATGATTCCATTTAAATAAATTGAAATTATTTGATTGAAGTATTCAATAGCACAAGGTCCAATCCATTGAAATAAAACCAGAGTATCGTGTTATCATGTTTGAAAAGTATAATAATATGATTCAACTTAGCACAATAATAAGGTTGAAGCGAATTTGAACTGTATATACACATAAACTTTGAGCAGTGTACGTAGAATGTTTTATCACCAGAAAGACGCATGGGGCCAAATTCACCACCATTCCTTGTTGTTGCTATGTAATTTGAAAAATAACTTACTGAAAGATGCGGCCATCTCATTTCTGACTATCCATAACTTGATCCAATTTAGTTTAAGTACTTATTTCATTATTCACACGTTAGCCTAATAGTAGCGTATATATATATATATATATATATATATATATATATATATATATATATATATATATATATATATATATATATATATATATATATAGATATATATATATATATATATATATATATATAGATATATATATATATATATATATATATAGATATATATATATAGATAGATATAGATAGATAGACTTAGAATGACAAGAGAAGTCTGATTGTATTGGTATGCATCCCTTAACCCCAGATGGTTTTGGGTATAAAGTAAGGTCACGATGAACGATGAAATATGCATAACATATTCCCTAACAATTAAAAACCAAATTATTATCCATTATAACCATTAATATAATCTGTAATATTTCTATACCACAATCTTGAATTGAGTGCAGAATTGAATCTATATTTAGAAATTCCTTCAACATCTGCCTAACACATTAGCATAGAATTCGAAAACTGTTATACGGATGCTGATGTTTTGATTTCATTAAGATTCTCTATTTTTTTTCTTACGCTTTCTTTTCCGTCAACACATTTGAAAGCATAAAGCTAAGAAAAACAGCCTTGACATTAAATTTAATCAATTAATAGCCAATACATGGATTCCTTAGCTTTTCTAGGTGAAAACTATGCTAGCATACGCAAGAGAATCGCAGTTTTGAATTCTTGGCGGACGGAGTTGTCCTGTGGATCTCAGCTCTGCAGCCACACCCTCCAGGCCATTTTCTAAATTTATCAATTTGTATGTACGCAAAAATGAATCATTTTCTTTTTATTTTGGAGATCCATATAATTTCTGAAATAAAGAATTATTATTTATCATAATTTGATTCTTTAGTAAGCAATTTATGATTTTTGATTAATAATTGCTTGCCTATATCAGCATTTATATGACGGTTTTCGAATTCTATGCTAAAGTGTTGGGCAGATGTAGAGGAAATCTCTAAAAATAGATTTTATTCTGCACTCAATTCAAGATTGTGGTATTAAAAGTTTAAAGATTATATTAATGATTTTTATTTATTAAAAGAGTATTAAATGAGATAATGATTTGATTTTTAAATGTTAGTAAATGTGTTATGCATATTTTAGCATGAGAATGTCCTTTGGTTTATATAGGGTACCCCATTTTTTTTGAAAAAATGAAATATTTCAACATATTTATAATTATTATTTAATAGAGAAAAAGAAACTCATTTGCTTAAAGAACTAATGTATAATTGAAAAGCCAGTGTTTCATTTAATATAATGTTTTCGTTAACCAAATCAAATAAAATACATTAGAATTTCGATGATAAAGTCAACAACATATTTTTATGAAATAAATTTTGTTTTTTTATCAAGATTTTGAATGTTTAATTAATGTACACAGAAACAATCTGGAAAGGACCAAACTAGCCCATTCAGTCTTCCTAGGTATACAGCATTGTTCAGTTTTTCTAACGTTAAACAGAAGCATATATTACATATTTTACTCATTAACACTAGAAAGACAGAAACTTAGTATATACCTATATTGCCCAAAAGCAGACAAAATGGCTGGATTGTAAAAGAATAAATAATGTTTAAAGAAATTTGTTTAAAATTAATTTTTAATATTTTTCTTTATATTATTTACAGTTATATAACAAGTTATTAGTAAATATTAGCAATAAAAAAATTATATGTTGCTCAAAATTCTAAGAAATTGTGTCATTATATACATTATTGTTTTTCTAATTGAAATTAAAAGCAGTCAAAATGACTTCCTTAAGCAATCTAGTGTTAAATTCAACATTAAGTTAATTCAACATGAATAAAATACTTTGTATATTCATCAATTTAAAATATTTTTTTTCTTCAGAAAATCATTAAACTAGCATTAATTTAGAACTTCTAAGCATTTTACCATAGTAACATTCATATTAATGGTTTCATCTCTATACTTCGACAAGTAAAGCATTTCAATTAACGACCCTCAATTTTCTCATCTTAGACAATTAGTGTAGTCCAACACATTCCTAAATATCTCTAATGAAAACCTCTCACCAACGATTACTATGGTAACCAGATGGTTAATCCGAGAACCGAATGTGAAGGATTAGAAAATGACAGAAGAACGCATTTATCGCAAGGTTTAAACCCGATTGAGTCATTCGGTGCTGTAGAACTATGACAAATAATCTGAAGATAGTTGATATATACAGCATGTACTTTCTTAACTACGATGATTAATTGAACAGGAAAGACATCAAATTAGCTATGGTTTATTTGTTTAATATATATGGTGTAAAAAGATTAAAAAATATTTTTTTAGAGAATCATATGTATACCCTATTTAGTCACTTATTAATATTTGGGAATATTTTTTCCTTTCTTTGATTCATTGAAATGCATTTTATGGAACAAAATTTTTCAAATTTAATTTTTAAGGCTTCTGTTATCTTTATAACTTTGTTAATCAAAATTTTTAATATTAAATTGAAATAGAAATCTTGAAAAACTTTAAACTTTAAATAATAATATTGGTAAGCTAGTTCCATTGAAAACGTTTAAATAAATGAAATGAAACAAACATTATTCTAAAATTTTAGTTATGAAACTAAAGCATACCTGCCAACTTTTAATCCCTTCCATTATCATTTTTCCCACTGGTATTAAAATGGAATTAAAATTTCAATTTTAAGCAAAAAAATAAGTTGTGTTTGAAAAAACTTAAGCTGACAGCCACGATAGTAACGCATACTAATATATGTGCTTAATTTTTTAAGAATAGTGGTGATCAAAATCATTTGAAAATTAAGTTTAAAAAAGAAAAATAGTATATATTTACTACCACTTTAAATATAAAAATAAAATTTTACGCCAAATGCGTAAAAGTTGGCAGGTATGCTAAAGGGGGAATTAGTATTCATATATTTTTTTATTACTTTTCATTCCTAATGGAGAAAAAAAATAAAAGGAAATATGAATTGAAATGTAAATTGAATTTAAAAAATCTTTTTATTAGATTCGATTATTATTTTTAATATAAAAAAATAGATGCAATTCTTCGAAATGAATCATTTGTTTTCAATATCTTTTCAGTAAATTAATGGCGAATGAAAATTATAATTTGGCTCATTGTCTATGATTTTAATTGTCGTACTTAATATTCCTTAATCACTCCATTCAAAACACATTTTTATTAAGCATTTAAACATTACTTAATTTTTATTCCTAGTCTTTCAGAATATTTCTAAGGCATAAAGAATAAATTCGAAAACTAGTGACTCAAAACCGTCACCTATTCAGTCGTTCTAAAAAACAGCCTCTCTCTCCTAACCATTCTCCTCTCAAACATATATTTTCTAAAATATAAAGGCTTCTTTTTCTCTCAAGGCTTTGGAATCACAGTTGGTGATGATAAAGTTTGAAGGGCATTCGGGCAATTTCATGCTTGCCCGCTTTGCTTGTGACGCTATCATTTGGTACAATGTTGTATTAGAGGAGACGAGTGGTCAAAAAATAACCTCAATTTTTTGAAATTTGAAGAGATGAAGAATTTTATCCTATATATCGCATTCCTTTAGTTTCTTTTATCCATTTTATTAGCTCTTCTTTTCAGATTTAGTCACGGAATGTTCGGATCTTTTAGAGAGATTTCTAATGGAAAAGAAATGTATTTCGCTGAAACATTAATAACGTCACATGTTGTTCGCATATTTTTTCACTCTATCTGGTATTTAACAGGGGAAAATGTAAGGGGTTTTAATAACTTAACATTCTCTAAGATATTGCATAGCATTGCGTAGCATTTTCCCCCTATTTATATCATTAATTCAGTAATAATTCATAAAAATTCATCCATTGTAATTATTTATCTTCCCTATTATTTTTAGCCATTGTTCGGTGATATATTGCATTGAACGTGGAGTTTAAACTGAAAGAAAATTAAAAATTACTGTACTTCGTTACAAACGTTATTATGCAACCAGCGTACAGTATATTATCATATCCGAACAACTTTTCCTTGATTTACGCATGCGCAGTGATATTCTTAGCGTTTCGAAACCGAACAATACCAAAATCAAACAGGGAAAATCATGAAAAAAAAGATAAATAAATAAAAGGTGTAAATATCATTGGGTGCCTCAGGATTGTGAAACCCATATTTAAAGGAGAAAAAATGTTAACTCTTACAAGTTTGTCAACTTATATAATATATACATGAAAATAATGGAAAGCGGATATTTTTTAATGGCTAGGGATATAGAGATCACAGTATCTCACCAAGAGTAGCGAACATATGCTGATATATACGCATTTTACTGTTCGTTTCTAGCAGAGAAAGATATAGAAGAATAACTCATTTGTTACACTGTTACAGAGGAATTTTTTTCGAAGAGAGTAAGCTCAAAATCTTTCACAGTTACAACAAAAAATTTAACATATTAATTTTAAATCATTTCATAGATACTATTCAATAGATTTATTGAATATATTTTTTAGATTATTGCTATAAAACTACGTTGATGTAAAAATTTTATATAATATTTTTTTAAAAATTAGTCATTTCCATATTCCTACCTCTCCATAGCACGTGGAAATACATTATACCCTGATTTGCCCCTCTCTGCCACTGAGGCTTTTTTTGTCCTGTTTTTCATCTTTCTTCTCTCTCGGCTAGTGTGGTTTTTCCAGTTTTGTTTATCATCTTTATTTTTCCAATTTTCGTTGACAACTTCACCTTTACATTCAAGTCTGGCAAGTCTTGAAAATGAGCGCCTGTTTTGGAGCGCTTGAAACGTGTCGACTGCTATTTCCAATTTGCATATTTTTGATGCGAATAAATTTTTTAATCAAGAAATACTGTGCAGTTTGCTTAAACATTTTCGCTTTGTACCAATATGTACCCAAAAAATTATCTTTTACGTGACCAAAGTTTGATAAAATCTAATGGAAATTTTTCAGAAACAGCTTCGTATTTTGAATTACTGTATTTTGAATATTTTTGATGTAAAAAAAAATTAAGGTATATTGACCATAATAAATTATAGTGTACACAAAATTACAATTGAGTGCGTGAAAATCTGCTCATTAGATCAAAAGTAATTAAATGATATTTATTTTTCTCTAGCGAAGTGTACATACATTATACTTGTAATGGAGTAAATACATTATACATAAGTCAGTGTTCTAAATATTCAATGAAAGAGTCATGTTTTGGAAAAATAAAGTCAGTTTTTCTGTTGTAAAAATAATATTCCATGCAAGCTTTCTCAAACTTTAAAATTTCCATTGTCTCACTCTCATTATTTTCCAACATTTTTTCTTAATTTTTCCAACACATCCTATTGACTTTGAAAATCTTTACACAAGGTGACGTTCTTAGTTGCTCAACTAAATGTTTAAAAAAATTTTGTATTTAAACAACAGAAAAATTTACAGTTTTATATTTTTAGAATAAAAGGGGAACAATATCATAAAGGAAAAAAAATAAGTTAATCTAACTCCCTATCTCTTTAACCAACACTTACGAAAGTGAAAGCATTCTGCCTCAAAAAGTGTTTTATCGTCATTGTTACTTGAGAGTATAATTAAATAATCTAGAAAGCGTGAAAATAAAGAAAAAACATGAACATTGTTAAAAGCAGTAATGCTTTCAAAATCAAAAGCGATTTTCCTCATGGAAGTTTGCATCGTCATGGGAAGAAAAATAAATTCGTCTTTCACTTTTTTATTTATTTACCCAGCGTAAATAAAATAAACAGGCAACAACATTTCTAGAAATTGTTTAACTCAATTATAAATTTAAGAAGAAAAGCTACAGCTGAAATTAAGCTATTATTGTATTGTTTGGTCAGAAATAAAGCATTGTATCCAAGACTTTAACACATAAAAGTACATTTTTAAGTTGGAATCTCTGTTTATTATGTACAGATGAAGGGGTTTTACATATGAATTCCACTTTGAAAAACGTAAAAGTCTCTGAATTGAATGCATAGTTTATTCAATCCAGTGAACAAAAGCCAGATATTTCCATGCTACGCCTATTTTATGAAAATTCCTTGAGTTAATGCGTACTAAAGTGAACAGTATCAAACTACCAAAAGTATAACTGATGACAAAATTGAAAAGAGCAAGGACATTAAAAAAAGGCTGTAATAGTAAAGGATAAGCGTTAATAATCCATAATACACTAATAATCTTTGCCCAATATCAATTTGTTTTCACTGACGCTAGAATAGGCTATTCTGCATTAAGCAGCGCTATAACGTAATCTAGGTCAGCTGATCAAAAGGTGATATAAACTAAATGTGACAATAAATAAGAGAAACAATAACGATGTTAATATGCATTTCTTGTTCACAGCAGAAATGCACAGCTCACAGAAATTGTCCTTTTCAAGTTAGCGCTCATTCCACAACTCCGAGGAACCACAATGATCTTTCCCTGAGTCACGGTGGCTCAGGGGAAAGAGCGTTAAACTCCCAATGAGGTTATCCCAGTTCGAACCCCACACACAGCATTGCCCCAGTGGTCCGTATGGAGCATTAATTGGTAGATGAAGTTGAGGCCAGAGAGGTGAGAGAGACGATATTTGGAATAAAAGGTTTAATTTGGAATGGGGTTAATTTGCATTCAAATTAAATCTTAAGGGTTATGGGTTAAATAGCATTCCTTTCACTTATTTAATACTGTTTTTTTATTAACTACTAACATATTTGTATATTGAACTCATAATTTCGGGTATTGTCTGTCTCAAAAATTTAAGAACACAACGAAATTTGCTAATACTATTCAATTGAAAACGAAATACTATTCAATTGAATTCAATTGAAAATTGAATAATTGCTAATACTATTCAATAATGTAATAACAGGTAAATTCTTAAATTATAAGCGAAAAATTTCGAAAAATTTTAGTTAATTCATATTGATTTTATTATTTAATGTTATAATTTTTTCAATTTTCGTTTAAAATTACTATCTTAAAATTTAAACATTTAATATGAACTTCTTGCGTAAATGCAGAATTGGTTGGATGAATAGACAGACAGATAATTTCTAACCAACAGCTCCGGCATCCACATTGTGAAAAGTTGCAGAATTCACAAAAAATGAAGTTTCGAAAATTTATAAGTTAAAGTCAGAAAAAAAGAGTGCTTATGGAATTTTTAGCATTTTAAATTGATCAAAGCGAGATGTTTATCAAATATTGAAGGAAAAAGATGATTCCTCACAAAAACCTAAAAGCAGACGACTGCGTGCACGGGAGTTCTAACAAATAGGTGGCAAGTAAAAAATACTTTCAGCGTAGCAGTCCATTGATATATTTACGAACGCAAATATATCATTTTAAAAAAAAGCAGCCCCAACCCATGTCTTAAACCACATCATAAACCGGCAAGAATGAACGGGGCATGAAATCAAATGTCGTATGGAAATAAAAGGTTATCTGAGCTATTCAGTGAGAAGAAAAAATAAGACTTACTGCTGGATGAAAATAAGACTTACTGGCATTATACTGACATGATTTTCAAAAAAAGACAAAGAATTTTTTCAGCAAGCAGCAAGAAGGCAAATCTCAAATGGTTTGCGGAGCATTAGGATTTAATGGGTAGACAAACGTCTGAAACGTATCAAGATACAATGAGGCAACATGCTCCATTTTCAAGACCTTATGCGAGTAACTGTTTGAATATTTCAATAAGCAATGCCTCGACACATACTTCATGTTTGACAACAAAAATCGACTTTCTTAACAAAATTTTCAGGTCCTACTAGATTGGCTTGTTATTAACTCAGGCCTAAATCCAATTGGAAATCCAATCCATCTAAGGAATTTCAACCAGTCAAGTGTATAGAAATGGTAAACAATCTAACGCTGTTAAAGAATTCCAAGAGTTTATAGAGTCTCTTTAACCCTAGAAACTCATCAAGAGCTTGCAAATTCAATAGAAAAATGTATGTTCGGATAATGGGGGATCAAGATTCACATAAAATTATTTTAAGACATCTAAGTGGTATTATTTTAGATCTTGTGCTAAAACTTTTGAGACAGTCTACTGTTTTATTTTATTTATTTATTTTTTATTTACTAATCAAAGTTATGATAAGATAAAACTTTCGGCAAAATATTTATTCTCTGTTGTTTACTGCATCACATGGAAAGATATTTTAATTAAAATTCTGTTGTTTTCTTCAAAAATCATTTTTTTTTTGTTTTTACTTAAATTTTTGAGACGCAGTATGATAAGCAAATGCATTCTTAAACGACCGTTAGAAACTCGTATTAGGCAAATAATTATCAAATAAAATTTTAGATTTAGTAATAAAACCGGAGTTGGTGCAGCTAACTAAATTACGGTAACTTAGAAAGTAAATCTGCGATGTTTGATCTACATTGTAACAGAAGATAAAAAAAGAAATAAAAAACTTTTAATTTGCTTTCTATCTTTATTAGTTCAAAGCTCTTTTCCTTAGAACGTTCTTTATATTGAAAATCATCAACTTAAAATGTATGTGTTGTATTTCTAACAATAAATAAAATTTTTAATAATTCTAAAAATAGATAACAGTCAAGGAATTTTAAAATTACATTAAATAACTAAATTAAGCTCAAATATTTTTTGTGAAGTTTGAAAATAATTCTAAAAAAAATTGAGCACTTTTTGTACTTCTTCAATCAAGCTGTGTTCTTTTCACTGTCGAACTTTAAAGGAAAAGGGTGGCTCTACTGTTTCATTCAACACGCAGCAAAAAAGTTCATTAATACAATCATTAATTAATTTTTATTAATACAATTTATTAAGCATTTTATTAATACAATTTATTAATACAATTTATTAATACAGTTTATTGATACAATTTATATTAATAAAATTATGAATTAATACTCAATAAATATTGGTAAATATGTATCATTCCTGGAAATAATATGTGAATACATGAAATTAATTTTATTCCCATTCATAAGAAAGCCCGTGAACTTCAAATTTCTGATTGATTTCATAGAATCGCTAATAAAGGGAAATTTTGATACCATTAAGTATATCTTTATTTTTTTCCCTTACTTTATTTCTCCTTTTTAAAAAAACTTTGTTCTTCTTTTCTGAATTTATTTTTTCTACTCAAAGCAGTGGCTTTAAGATATTATAAAAAATATTTAATACATTATAAGAAACAGCTGTTTTACATGAAAATGTTCTAAGTATTTGTTGACAATCACAATGATTTCGGAGAAAAAAACTTTGATATTCACAATAAAGCGCTGAAAAAGATATATTTTTTATAAAAAAATGCGAAATAGCTCTTGAGCAATTCTACCACCATGTCTCACAAGCGATGAATGAAAGAGTTTAATATTATAGTCAAAAATATTTTCTAAATATTTATACTTGAAAATTCTATTTACCAAATGTAAATCGAAATAAATGGCCTGACTAAAATTTGATTTCTAATTGTCCATGTAACCGTTTAATCTCCTTAAATTTCTGTATACCAAATGTTATCAATTCGTCGATGAAAATTTAAAATAATAAATCACAAAATCGAATAAGCCTACATTTACTGTGAGATTTAGTTTAGCTAATAATTTTACGAAGGAAAATTATATATATATATATATATATATATATATATATATATATATATATATATATATATATATATATATATATCGGATTGAGTTGAATGTAGAGTTTAATAACACTGGATCCAAAGAAAGATGGAATTGGTTTTAAAATTCTATTTCATTTAACATGTATAGAAGAGATGCCTAAATCGTACCACTTTTTACATTTAAATTTTAATTGGTTACAAATGACTGACAATAACATTTTAAATATTTTTATGTTAAAAAAAAATTATCCAACTATTTAAATATTCCTTGATAATAATATTTGTACTTAAAATTTATTGTTTTTACAAGATCTGGAAGTAGTTTGATTTAGGAAACCAACTGCCTCATTCGCACCACTTGATTCCGAAATTATGCTCACCTCAAAATTGGTGAGTATTTATGATTAAGAGAGTAAGAAAGTCATAAGTAACACAAAACATTTGTTTAATAATATAATAATAATTGCTAAATTAAATTTTTGAACTGTTACAAGCATATTAACAGAATTATAAGCCTATAAATTATTAATGGATCATTACATTACATGGCACAAAATTAAAGTGTGATTTTATGAGTACTATTACGGCTGCATGTTTTTAGGATCTATAACCAACTTTCTTCTTAGTATTAAAAATGAGGAAATTGGTTCGATGATACCGGAACAGATTGGGCTAACAAATGACATTACTAACTAATAGTAACCAAATCATTACTCAACTAAACAGACAGCTCATCATCACATTATGCATCATCATTTCATCACTTTTTCTGACATGGGAATAAGGAAAGAAAATCTTATAAAGTGATATTAAATCTCATTGAATCTATTGCATGAGCTTAATTTTTTTTTGCAATCGATTTTCGCATAATCTGAGTTTTTAAGCTGTCAAAAAGTCAATTTAATTAAAATTAACAAGAATAGTTAAATTCTTTTAAATAGAATTATCAATTGTTTCTGTCGTATTAAGCCTCACTCCCGAGATGAAAAAAATTGGTACTCGAAGAAAGTGTTTCCAGATATAAATCTCAGTTATTTCTTAACAGTTTGGGTGTAGTACTGATTAAAAGGCTTGAAAAACAATATGCTTAGGTCATTGCAGTTGATACGTTGCTTCTAAACAGTGCCAGTATGATTTAAAACTGCGCACGAGATACGATTTGGGATCGATCTAACATTTTGATCAAAGTATTATTCCAAGACTCAAACAATAGTTGGTTAGAAACAAAACAAATAGAACATAGCAGAATAAGTTTCTGGACAATTATATGCGGTATTTAATAATCTGTACTTTACTTTATTTCTACTGTATTCCTACACAGGATGTTCTAAAATTATAATGAAAGATTGTGAGACCGATTTTATTTTATTTTATTATCTTCGTTGAACATCAGACCCAGTTTCGGGTTTACGACTACCAATTTGCAACTCCGTAACCGTTCAATTTTGAACCCAATTCAGAAGACAAGGGAACTCATTTATCAAGTATTGTTAGAAATTTGCCTTCGTGGAGGACTTTTTGATGGGACTAACCCGCATTTGCGTTACATGCAGAGGAAATCCACGACAGTCTCCCACGATTAGCCTGACGGCAAGGAGACTCTAGATCATGATCCGTTTTCTACTGAGTTAATTTTGGCGTCGGCACTGTGGTCGGTGCGAGCCAGGTGTGGAATTCATATCGACCAGCCATCGCTGATATTAAAACTCCTGCATGCACCTATCATACTCCATTTTCTGCTTTCGCTGATATTAAAACTAAAAAAATATTTACGTTGTAATCTGTAACTTTCTTTCATTTAGGCTTACAATGGAATTTATAGAATTTTCGTTGCCCTTTTAAGAAATTTTTACATATATTTACTATTACAATAAAAGATTTAAAATATTACATGTCCCAACATTCACAAAATTTGAAATCCTAAATTTTATAATGTGTTCATGAAACCATTACTATGAGTAACTTTGATAAAATAAAACTATAATGTCAGTTTTACTGAAGTTTATATTCATTTAAACATAAAGTGTTAGCAAACAAAAGAATTCCTTTCATTCCTTCTATCTAAAGTTTAATTTCATCCAAGAGTAAAACTTTCTTGAAATTCTATTTACAGAAGAAAAGTTTAAATAAGGGTACTTCTCAATTAACCATTTCGAATTAGCTGTCTTCGTCCCAAAGGCAATTAAAAACGTTACATTCACTGTCACAAATTTAGATTGATTTTTACTAACAATTTCTCTATGGGTCAACATTTCACCAAACCACTCTAAATAAAATCAAATATTTACAATTTACGGAAAAATAAACTTTGCCAATGTATTTATACTTGATCTCATTTGAAAAAATGCCTGATTTACATGCAAAAAAATACTTAGTATTTTTCGATTACAAATATTATTTTTTATAACCGTTGTTAAACAGTCAACCCAATTTTTGAGTTAACGACTATCAATGTTTAACTCCTTAGCCTTATAATTTTGAACTCAATCAAGAAAGCACCTGGATCAAGTATTGTGAGAAATTTGCCTTCGTAGAGGACTTTTTGATGCAACCTACCCGCATTCGAGTTGCATGGAGAGGAAATACACGAAATCCTGTCACAGTCAGCCTGACGGCAAGGGGGCTCCAGCCCATGATCCGTTTACTACTGAGGATATTTTGCATCAGCGCTGTAGAATTTGTGCCGACCATCCATAGCTGGGTTCGAACCCGAATCACCTCATTGATTTGATTGATTGAATATAGGATTTAATGGCACGAGGTCCACTAAAGAACATGATGCGCCAAACAAACGGTTTCAAATCTAATCAAATGTAAAATTCAAATTGCAATTTCTCTTCATGAAACATATGAAATTGATAAATCGCACGCATTGTAACGCGCGCAATCAAAGTCGAGTAAAATCAGATAAAGTATAAATCTGATTAAATACGACGAAGCAGGCCTCAAAATATTAATAAACCCAGATAAAATTTTAAATAAAACACACGAAGTAAGTAAAATGGTATGAAGGGGATAAGATGTTTGCAAAAGTGTATAAAATTGACAATGTATTAAGACAATTATATAAAGTATAAAATATCAATTGCGAATAGAAACGCAAAAATGTTAGGATGATGAGAGTCACCTAACAAATCCTCCAGAGTTAGAGTAGAACTACCGAAAAAAGTAAGACGATGACGGGTAAAACATGGGCAAATGATTAAAATATGAGGAAGAATGAGTAAAACTTTACAAGTGCTGCATTGGGGTGGTGGTCCTCCAAATAACAAATGTCACCATATCACCATATGATATGGATTCGAGTGATAGCTTCCGGGAGTGAAGCATCGTAGATATCGTCGAGAACAGTAAACATTAAAATTAGTGGTCGTTTACGCCAAATGAACTTATAAAAGCTTATGTGTTATCAGTCTACAACTACAAAATGTGGACGCTACTAGAAATAGAGAAATATTATTGTTATTGTGCAAGTGATACACTTCAAATATTATTTATCGTTACTGGATACAACTATTTATTGCGTGAATTTTTACAGCTTTATGATTTATCGCAGCAGTGAATGTGATATTAACTTTATTTTTTACACATCACAAAAGATTGTGATTGTGCAGCAAACAGTGTGTGTACTTTGGATTGCTACAATATTAGCCACAAAGAATTGCCCACTTGGATTAATTGCAATAACATCAGGTAGATGAGCAAACTTTTTCTTTCATTCCACTCTATTAATTTATACAAGTGCTATATTATTAATTTATGAGGAAATACAAGCTAAACACCATAATCAACTCAGAATGGCGAGCACGACTAACGACAATAATGAAACACCCCCCTGGATAATGAACACAATCAACGTACTCACAAAACAACTGGAACAACAAACAGAATCTCATAAAGACTTGATAAAGCAATTTGAAGAAATGAAACAGATGTTTCAAGAAGAAATGAGTCGACTACGAGGAACAATTGGAAAACTACAAACAGAAAATGAAACCCTGCAAAATGAAAACAAGCATCTATCAGAAGCAAACAAACACAATGCTGATAACACCTGTACTAATTCCAGAAAAACCAGCAGTGGAAACAGCTACATCACCGAGAAAAAATAGAGAGAAAAAGTCTTCTATCAAGAACAAAACAGAACAGCAACAATCCAGCAACGGAAATCAACAAAAAGAAAAGCAACCTGCAGTACAAAAAAGAAACAGATCATCCAGTACGGAAGATGAAGATCCAGTAATCAACAAAAAAACTAACTACTCAAAAAAACACATCAATACCAGTCAAAATAACAGAGGACGACACCATACAGCAACAGACAACAAGTGCCCACACTCAGGACCATTTGACCATTTTTTGGATTTTGATCTGTGAGAGTAGCAACGTAGTTTTGTTAAAGAAGTGAAAGCGACGATTAAGTGGGCGTTTTCGTCAAATGATATTTTAAATAGTGTTTGTGCTTATTCTCGATAACAACATGTGAATAACAAGAGAAACAGCAAATTATTATTATTTCATAGTGCAAGCGCTACTCTTCTACATTTTGGATATTATATGATTTATCGCAACAGTGAGTGCGAAATTTCTCTTATTTCCCACGCATCACAAAGTTTGTGATTGCTTAAACAAGCCTAAAACATATTGTGCATACATTCATATCATAGCAGTACCAACTCCTCTGGAATAACAACAATATCATCAGGTAGATGAAAAAACTTTTATTTTACTTCATTCTACTTTTATTTAATACTGCAAGAATTGTAATTTAAATTGTGCAAAAATGGCCAACATCAACAGCAAACAGCCCCCCTGGGTCACCAACCTGATAAACACTTTAACGCAACAAAACCAGGCAATGAACGATCAACTTATACAAAAAATCAACCAGCTACAAGAAACAGTGGACAAACTACAGAAAGAAAATGAAACTCTACGAAATGAATACAAACATCTGCAAAAAATGTCAAAGCAATACAAAGAAGCACAAATCCTGATTCCAGAAACTCCAATAACAGAATCATCACCTAAAAAACAAAACAAGAAAAAGACAGCAACTAAAAACAAAAACGAACACAAAAAACCTAGCATCAACAAACAGAGTGAAAGCCAAAATGCAGTGCAGAAAAGAAACAGATCCCTTCGCTCAGATGATGAAGAACCCACAACAATCAAAAAACTAACGACATTGAAAAACTCCTCAAAACCACAAGATGGCACCACCACACCGCAACCATCTTCAAGTTCCCTCCCACCGGCAAGCGTCAGAAATGAAACAAGAGGAAAAGCCAGCGGACCTGTGAGAAGCGGCCGCGAAGAAGAAAAAATTACGTCACGGACACCGAAGAAATGGATGAAGAAGGCGAATTTGTTTTTCAAAGACGGGAGCGAGCCGGATTACCCCCAATCATCATAAAAGACCCGAAAATAACATGGACTGAACTTAAACAAACCCTACAAGAACAAAAAATAACAGGATTCGAAGGAAAATTTACAGGTGGCGCACTTAAACTACACTTTTTTTGAAATTGACAATAGACGTAAAGCAATAAACATACTGGATCAACTGGAAGTTCAATATCATACATTTCAACTCAATACGGAAAGATCACTGAAAGTAGTTATTAAAAGCATCCCGACAGACATCACAGCTGAACAAGTAAAAATAAACCTAGAACAATACGGCTTCCACGCAAAAGATGTAAAACAAATGAAAAGATACACAGAAGAAGGACAGAAAAATCTACCACTACACATAGTTACCCTTGAAAAAACAGAAGCAAACAAATCAATATTTCACATGACAAGATTTATGGACCTCGTCGTAACTGTCACAAGTTACAGAGGACGCCGAGACTACACCCAGTGCCATAGGTGCCAGCAATTCAATCATGTGCAGGCATCCTGTCGGCGCACGCCAAAATGCCTTAAATGTGGTCAGGAACATCTAACGTACCTATGTAAGAAAACACGCGAAACAGCAGTGACCTGCGCCAACTGCGGTGGACCACATCCTGCAAATTACAAACAATGTGCCAAGCATCCGATAAATCAAACATCCCGACGAAAAAATAATCCACGTATATTTTCTCCAAACAATGCTCAGTTCACCACATATGCAGACAAGCTTAAATCAAACAACCAAACAATCAACACCGACCAAATCAGAGAAGCAAGATCAGTAATTGAAGAACTAAAGTCCATTGTAAACTTTGTGCAGAACGACGAGGGAATGAAATTATTTAAATTTTTCACATCAAACAGGGCAAACATCATAGACAGAAATCAAGAACAAGAAGATGAACAGGATGAATATTAAAACCACAACAAAACCAACTCTCAATCTCATAATATGGAACGCTAATGGAATCCTAAATAAACAACACGAATTCAAAAACTTCATCCTCGACTACAACCCAGACATCATTATAATAACTGAAACACATCTAAACCGAACATTCAACCTTACAATAGCTAACTACAGAGTGCATATATGCGACAGAAACTATAGAGGAGGAGGAGTAGCGCTACTGGCAAAAAATAGTCTAATAACCACCACATTTAACCAAACCTCAGACAGAGGATATGAGCAAATATCTATACTACTAAACCACCAAAATCAAAATATTAAAATTACAGGAATCTACAACTCCCCACAAAATCAGCTCACAGATAAAGATATTCAACTTCTCTTTCCACCAAATATACCAACAATAGTTGCAGGAGATCTTAATAGTAAACATACAATATCGGGCTGCAACACCACCAACAACAATGGATATCACTTAAGAAAACTAGTTCTGGATAATAATTTGACAGTCATAGCACCAACCAGCCCAACACATATTTCAACCAACAGCTCCGATATTCTGGACTTTGCCATTACCAACCTCCAAATTCCCATAGCAGCCTACACACTCGACCAGCTCTCCTCCGATCATCTACCTGTACAATTCTCAATAGGACTATCCACGCAGCATCATGAAAAACCAAAACTCAAAACTGACTGGAATCATCACCAAAGCATACTCACAGCAAATAATAGTAACCCACCCAACCTGGAAGACGAGCTCATTGTCGAAAACCATATCCATCAGCTACAGCAAGAAATAACTGAAGCATACAAAACAGCAACCTCCGAAATTAAAAAAATAGCTCATCATTACGAACTACCAACACAAATCAAGAATATCATCAGGCTAAGAAATTATTATAGAAAAACATTCTAAAGAACAGCTGACCCCATATATCTGAATGAAATGAAGCAACTTAATAAGCAAATTAAAAAACAAAGTAAAGAATTCAAAAACCAACTCTGGAGAAATAAGCTCGCCTCTCTATGCACTTCTGATCAATCAATACGGAAAATTGCCAAAACTTTCAGGACCCAAGCTGCCCTGAGAGCTACCGACCAATAAGTCTCTTAAGCATAATAGGAAAAATCTTTGAAAAAATTATCTACAATAGAATTAAACCTCACTGAAATGTACTACCAGACGAACAATATGGATTCGAAGAAAAATTAGACACAACCAAACAACTACTCAGAATAATTGACTATACAGGCAGATCACTAGTAAACAAAGAAGCCATAATATTCCTTATGATAGACATCTCAAAAGCCTTTGACAAGGTCTGGCATACTGGCGTAACATATAAATTAATGCAGCTCAACTTCCCCCCTGGTATTATAAAACTACTCTCCTGCTACCTCAACAATAGAACTTTTCAAGTCAGCCTTCAAAACCTGAAATCAACAAAAAGAAGCATCTCAGCGGGTGTCCCTCAGGGCAGCATACTGGGTCCGATCCTCTACATCCTTTATACTTATGACTTCCCAATAAACAGAGACGACTACAATAGCATCACAGCATATTACGCAGAGGACACAGGAATAATATAATCAGCTTAATAAATGCAAATTTAGCTTAATAAATGCAAATAAATGTGCCCACCCTCAGAAAAGCTTGCGAAAGGAAACGCCCAGCAGCAGCAGCATCGGACCTGGGAGAAGCGGCTCAAGTCGGGAAAATGACGTCACGGACAACGAAGAAATGGAAGAGAAAGACGGATATCAATTCCAAAGGAGCGGCAGAGCAGGGATACCGGCGATAATTATAAAAGATCAAAAAGTAACATGGATGCAGCTCAAAGAAACACTAAAAAATGAAAAAGTAACAGGATTTGAAGGAAAATACATTGGAGACACATTAAAACTACACTTTTTCGAAATTGACAATAGACGCGGTGCAATAGAGATTCTAGATTAGCTACAAGTAAACTATCATACTTTCCAACTTAACACAGAAAAATTATTAAAAGTTGTAATCAAAAGTATTCCCTTAGACATTACGTCTGACCATGTAAAAACAAACCTTATGGATTATGGATATTCTGCAATAGATGTTAAATAGATGAAGAAATATACCGACCAGGGAACAATAAATCTTCCACTTCACATCGTTACACTAAGAAAAACAGAAGAAAACAAAGCCATCTTTCACATGACCAGATTTATGGACCTCGTTGTTTCTGTAACGATTTACAGATGGCGAAAAGATTTCACACAGTGCCACAGATGCCAGCAGTTCTACCATGTGCAGGCATCTTGTCGGCACTCGCCTAAATATCTAAAATGCGGACAAGAACATCTCACATATCTATGCACCAAAACAAAAGAAACACCTGCAACATGCGCTAATTGTGAAGGACCGCATCCGGCAAACTACAAACAATGCGAAAAACATCCAATCAACCATAAAATCTATAGAAACAGTAACCAACCTATCCCACCAACGTACAATTCAGCTCCTATGCGGATAAGCTAAAACAGAGATGCCAACTTGCTCCGGACAGCAAATATATATTTTAAAGTGGTTGTTTATCAATTGCATACCTGCCAACTTTTAATTCCTTCCATTATAATTTTTCCCAGTGGTAGTAAAATGGAATTAAAATTTCAATTGTCAGCAAAAAAAATGCGCTGTATTTGAAAAAACATCAGCAGGCAACCATGATACTAACGCATATTAACATGTATGCTTAATTTTTTTAAGAATAGTGGTGATCAAAATCATTTAAGAATTAAGTTTATAAAAGAAAATATAATATATATTTACTACCACTTTAAATATAAGAATAAAATTTTACGCCAAATGCGTAAAAGTTGGCAGGTATGCAATTGTGATTCTTGATTTAATAAAATCAATTTAGTAGATTTTTATCCACCACTATTTCTAAATAATTCATAGGCTTATATAATTCACCACTTTTTAGAAATTATGTCATGAAATTTTGACCATTTGATCTCGACCATTTTGATTCGGAAATGTGATTCAGATGTTTACATCCGTGAGTGTAGCATCGTCGTTAAGTGAAAGCATCGAATAAGTGGGCGTTTTCGCCAAGTGAAGTTTAAATAGTGTTTTTGTTTACTTCAGATAGCAGAATAATGTGTATATAAATAAGTTACTACAAATTATTATTATTTTGAAAGTGAAAGTGGGCGTCTTCGCCTAAAGTTTATTCGAATTGTGTTTGTGTAATTTTTCGACAACAGCAAAACGAAACTGCAAAGTGTTATTATTTCATCGCTATTGGATTATACCTATCATTATGTGAACAGTTACTTCATTATAATTTATTATATGCAGTGCATGTAATTCATCAACTTTATTATTTTCTTATCACGAAGTTTGTGAACAGTGTTTTCAAATTGTGTAAATAGCATCAACAGTAAACGTACTTGGAGAACAACAGGTAGATGAAAAAACTTTATTTCAATTCTACTTTATTATTTTCGTAAACAAGTGCTTTACTCATAACTCATTATGGATAACAGAAACAGTGAACCGCCCCCCTGGGCAACCGAAATGATCAATCTATTAAACCAGCAACTAACACAACAGCGAAAGGACATGGAAGACATGAAAGAAATGTTCCAAATAGAAATGAATAAACTACAGGAAACCATAGATAAACTCCAAGCTGAAAATGAAAATCTGAAATCAACTAATAAACACTTATCCAAAGTTAGTAAACAAAATGCCGAAACACCCATCCAGATACCAGATAATACAGCCAAAGAAACAACATTATCTACAAGAAAAAGCAAAAAGAAGACAGCAAATAAAAACAAAAGTGAACAACAACCATCAAACAACCCAATTCAACCGCCAAAGCAGAAAAGAAATCATTCATCCAGCTCTGAAGACGAAGATATAACAAATAACAAGAAACTTAACACTGCAAAGATCATCTCAAAAGATGGAGCCACCAAACCTCTACAGCCAGAAAACATCATCCCACAGGCAAGTACCAGCAAGAACTACGGACCTGAGAGAAGCGGATACAACGACAAAAATGACGTCACCGACGAGGAAGAGATGGAAGGAGGAGCTGAATTCCAATACCAAAAGAGTGGGAGAAGAGGAATTCCGCCAATAATAATCAAAGACCCAAAAATCAACTGGATAAATCTAAAATCAACCTTACAAAAAGAAAAAATAACAGGATTCGAGGGAAAGTACACTGGAGAATCACTAAAACTACATTTTTTTGAAATAGACAACAGGCGTAAAGCAATAGACCTACTCGACCAGATGCAAGTAAAATATCACACATTTCAACTTAATTCTGAAAAACCACTGAAAATAGTTATCAAAGGCGTTCCAGTAGAAATAACATCTGAACAAGTAAGATTAAACCTAGAAGAATACGGATACTATGCTAAAGAGGTCAAACAGATGAAAAGATACACAGAAGACGGACCAATCAACCTGCCACTCCATATCATAACCCTGGATAAAACCGAACAAAACAAAGCAATATATCACATGACTAGATTTATGGACTTAGTTGTAACAGTATCAAGCTACAGAGGACGGAGGGACTACACACAATGCCATAGATGCCAACAGTTTAATCACGTACAAGCCTCATGCAGACACACCCCCAAATGCCTAAAATGCGGAAAAGAGCACCTTACTTACCTATGCCAAAAGACAAGAGACACCCCAGCCACCTGCGCAAACTGTGGAGGACCTCATCCGGCCAACTATAAGCAATGCACCAAACATCCCATAAACCAATCAACCCGAAGAAATGAAAATCAACCCATGTTCTCCCCGTCCAATGTCAAATTCAGTTCATATGCAGATAAGTTGAAATCTAACAACCAAGCAATAAACACAGCAGAAATAAAAGAAGCAAAATCAATATTAGAAGAATTAAGAACCATAGTCAGATTCTTAAGAGAAGACCAGGGATTAAATATATTCAAAAAAGTACAAAGCATAGTATACCAAGAATAAGAACAGGATGAATACTAAAATCAAAAATAAATTAATACTCAACATGATAAACTGGAATGCCAATGGAATCTTAGAAAAACAACATGAATTTAAAAACTTTATCCTTGAATACAATCCGGACATAATAATAATCACAGAAACCCATCTAAATCCAACTTTCAACTTCACAATAGCCAACTACCGAACATACAGATGCGACCGAAACTACCGAGGGGGAGGAGTTGCAATACTAGCAAAAAACAGTCTCACAACAACAACATATAACCAAACAAGTGACAGAGGATATGAACAGATTTCAATACTTCTAAATCACCACAACCAAGACATCAAAATAACTGGCATTTATAATCCACCTCAAAACAAGCTTACAGATCAAGATATTCAACAACTTTTTCCATCAAGCAGACCAACAATAGTAGCTGGAGATTTCAATAGTAAACACACAATCTGGGGATGCAACAAAACCAATTATAATGGAACCCATCTAAGAAATCATGTTTTAAAAAATAACCTAACAGTCATTGCTCCAACCACCCCAACCTATATTTCAAACTACAACAACACCTGTGATATCCTAGACTTTGCCATATCCAATATTCAAGCTCCAATAGTTGCATACACCCACAACCAGCTATCCTCTGATCACTTGCCTGTCCAATTTCTAGTCGGCCTACCCACTCAACATTTTGAAAAACCAAAACTAAAAACAAACTGGACTCAATATCAGAATATCCTCAAAGCAAACAATAATAACCCACCTGACCTAGTAGATGAGACTGCAATAGAAAACTATATTCATCAACTTCAACAAGAAATTTTAGCAGCATACGAAACAGCAACTATAGAAACCACCAAAATAGCTCACCATTATAAACTTCCGGCAGAAATTAAAATCATCATCAGAAAAAGAAATCATCTCAGAAAACAATACCAAAGAACAGCAGACCCTGAGTATCTACAAGAAATGAAAAAACTCAACAAACAGATTAAAAAGCTCAGCAAAACTCATAAAAATCAACTATGGAAAAATAAACTAGCCTCACTATGCACAACAGACAACTCAATATGGAAAATAGCTAAATCTCTCAAAACTAAACCACAAATCAATAGGCCCATCAAAGGGCCAACAAGTCTCATCTACGATATCAAAGGAAAAGCCGAAATCTTCGCCGACTCACTACAAAACCAGTTCTCTCCAAACTCAAACTCTGATACAAACCACCATAACACAATAGTGGAAGCAGTTAATAAATTTTATGAAGACCATCCAAATAACGAAACCATCCAACCAGCTGAAAACTATGAAATCATCAATATAATCCGAAAATTAAAAAATAAAAAAGCACCTGGAGAGGGCGGCATCAGAAATATAATGATCAAACTACTCCCCCCCAACTATATTAATAAAATCACTCATATCATCAACAGCTGCCTCATCCTAAACTACTTCCCTAGCATCTGGAAAAACGCATCAGTAATACTCATTCTCAAAGGAAACAAAAACCCAAGCTGCCCTGAGAACTATCGACCAATAAGCCTACTGAACATCATCGGAAAAATCTACGAAAAAATAATATACAATAGAATGAAACCTCTTTTAACAATATTACCAGACGAACAATATGGATTCCGTGAAAAACTCGACACAACAAAACAGCTACTTAGAATAATCGACTACATTGGCAGAGCACTCATTAACAAAGAAGCAATAGTTTTCCTCATGATAGACATCTCGAAGGCATTTGACAAAGTATGGCATACTGGAACAATCTACAAACTCATCCAATTAAACTTTCCTCCCGGCATCATTAAATTACTATCCTGCTACTTAACCAATAGAACCTTTCAAGTCAACCTACAAAATCAAAAATCAACTCAAAGAAAAATCACAGCTGGAGTCCCCCAGGGCAGCATACTGGGTCCGATACTATACATTCTATATACACACGACTTCCCCATAAACAAAGCAGACTACAATAGTATCACAGCCTATTATGCAGACGACACAGGAATTATAATTAAATCCAGAAATCCAAATCAAGCTTTACTTAAACTACAGGATCAACTAATAGAAGTCGAAAACTGGTGCAACCACTGGAAAATCAAAGTAAATGCAGAAAAATCACAACTCCTCATAATCCAAAAAAGAAGATTCAAAATCCAACAAAATTACAAACCCAATCTCTTTAATACCCCTATTCCAATAGTCAAGAAAGCAAAATATCTCGGTTTAATCATCAATAGCAAACTCTCCTGGTCAGATCATGTTAAACAAATCACCGACAAAGCAATGGCAGCAGCATATTCCATACAACCACTTATCCAAAATTCTAACGTCTCATTAAATCTCAGAAAACTGCTCTATACAAGCATGATCCGACCTATCCTCACCTATGCCTCTCCTGCCTGGGCAACAATTCCAGATCACTTAATGAAAAAACTTAATCAAACCCAGAATAAACTCCTCAGAAAAATCACCCGTGCCCGCTGGTTTATCCGAAATAAAAATATCCACCAAGACCTCAAAATCCCTCCTCTCTCTGAATATATCAACAAATTAAACGCAGATTTTTACAAAAAAGCCGAAGAATGCACAACAGCCAATTTCAACCAGATCCTCTCATTCGAAAACTACAAAAAAGATTCTCACCTCAGACCAATAGCAGCTTTTTATACATCAGATGCCTCCTTTCATCATTACCAACAAAAATAGTAATATATCATCACAGCCTCATTGGTAGAGTATCCGCCTACCACCACACTGATCCCAGGTTCGACCCCAGCCGACATCACTTTTCCAATAAATCTCCAGAATCATCCGAAAATCAACCTGCATTGTCTTCTTCATCCAGTATCACAACAAAGCATTTCTCACTGTAAAAAATCATCAAAGTCTTCAATCCATCATCTTGATTCCTCATCAACTTCCTCAATTCTTCATCCAGATTATTCTTCATCATGTGTCCAGATTCCTCATCAACTTCCTTCATCTAGATTATCCAGAATCCTGAAAACCAACAGTAGCAAGTGCTGCCACCTAGTAACTCCAGTGCAGTATATTATCTAAATAAACTCAGAACTTTCAAATAGAACTCTAATAAAAATTATATTATATTACAAAATACTACAATAGAATTTTCAAATATGTAAATAATCAATCTGTAAACTCTAAATCATCAACTGTAAATTTATATATTTTATTTTTTGTTTTTTGTTTTTGCCACCACAATGTAGCAAAATTTCAAAATGTTTTTAAACACAATGTTCATATGTCACGATGTATGGGATAGGGGCCGCTGCGCGGCCCAGGTGCCCAGTTCTTTTTAAATAAAGCGAAGCGAAGCGAAATTATGTCATGCTATCCCTTTTAAAAAGCAAGCAAAAATAATAAAATATTTGCAAAATTTATTTTTCAGTTATTTACCGTCTTTTTAATTATTTTGGCGCCTCCGGAGCAGTTGGCATCTCTGGCTAAAAGCAAACAACACAATAATGGACACGGCAGCCATAAAAGAAGCAAAATCACTAATGTCAGAACTAAAGCTCCTTATTAACTTTTTACAGAACAACGAGGGATTCAATCTTTTCAAAACGATTCAAAAAGCAGTCCACCAAAATCAAGAAGAACCTGAAGAAGATGAGTATTAAAATCACAACAAAACTCATACTCAACCTTATACTTTGGAATGCAAATGGAATTATCGACAAACTGCCCGAATTCAAGAATTTTATCCTAGACCATAATCCAGACGTAATTGTTGTAACAGAAACCCATCTAAACCCTACTCAAAATCTCACCATAGCGAATTACAGAATACACAGATGTGACCGGAACTAAAGAGGGGGCGGAGTAGCGCTGTTAACAAAAAATAGTCTAACAACTACAACCTATAACCAATCAAATGACAGAGGATACGAACAAGTCTCAGTACTTCTCAACCATCAGAACCAAGATATCAAAATAACAGGCATATATAACTCACCACAAAACAAGCTTACACACGAAGACATGCAAATACTTTTCCCAGCAAGCATACCAACAATAGTAGCAGGAGAGATTTCACCAGTAAAATGTAAAGCAGCAAACTTCAGCCAGATCATTTCCTTCGAAAACTACAAAAAAGACCGACAATACAGACCTGTTGCAGCTCACTTTACATCCGACGCATCCTATTATCACTACCAACACCAATAGAAGTACAGCGCCATCGAGCAGTGGATAAAACACTCGCCTGCAGTCCCAAGGATCCCTGGTTCGATCCCATCTGAAAACTTACTTTTTCAAAACATCATCTGAAGCATAACATAGTGAAACCTCGTGCATAGAATCATCGATCATTGTAATTATCATCAGTGCATCATCGCTCCCTATGAATCATCAATAATTGTGAATCACCATAGAGTGTTTCTAGAGCAGATGGAAATAGCATAAACAAAACTATAAACTCTGAACTTCCATAGAACTCTTAAAAACTCTCAATATTTACTCTATTAATTTGATAAGCATTATTTCCCTATAGAATTGTTAATTTTCTGATATTGTAAATTCAACCCACAACTGTAAATTATTATACAAAGTCTGCAATTCTTTTTAAAGCTACCATAACGTTGCTTAACTCAAAATGTTTTTACTCATTGTTTTTAATAATTTTCATGATGTATGGGGTAGGGGCAGCTGCGCGGCCCAGGCACCCAATTTTTGCTAAATAAAGGAAAGGATATGGCGTGTAGTTTGTTGTTAATTTTAAGGTCCCATTGTTTTTGCCATAGAGATTTGATAAACTGTCTTGAGGTCAGAGAAAGGTATAGAGTGAGTTAAAACAGTGGCAGCAGATCAAATAGCCGAATCAGCCAAGTCGCTCAATGGTATACCGATGTGACACGGTACCCAACAAAATAAAATGTCAAGCCCTTTCTTGTGGAGGGTGATTAAATAATGATTAATGAAGCATAAAATTGGATTCGTACTACTGCGAAAATTTTCCAATTGGTGCAAAGCGCTCATACTGTCGGAGTATATGCAATACTTCCGTGTGAAAGAGAGCGTAGAAATTAGCCGCAATGCCAAGAGGATGACAACAGCTTCAGCCGTGAAAAAAGGAGAAATATCTTGGATTTTGTGGCTAAAAGTATCCTCAGCGATAATGACACTACAGCCGACATATCCAGAAAAATTTGATCCATCAGTAAAAATAGACATATACTCAGAATACTGATGACGGTGAGAAGTGAAGAGTTGTTGATAAATGCTGGGAACAACATCAGATTTACTGTAGAGTAATCAAAATATATATATATCACCCTGAATAATTTTCGTACCTAATGATCAGATTTTCACTTACTAAGTGTCAATCTTAATGGTTCCTGGGAGTGACTTTAAATTCGCTAATAATGTAATTCTAACTATTAATTAAGTTACGAAATCAGACACAACATGAAATTTCTCAACATCTTAAATATAATTTTAATATTAAAGTAATTTTTTAATTACCTATCTGTGGGTGTTTCGCAGAATTATTTTAGTAACTGTTTAATTAAATGTTAACATTTCTCAAAATATTATCTTTACACTACAACGTATATAATTTTTTCGTTATTATACTAATCAAATGTTTTAGTAATTTAATTTAGGTTAAGTAAATTCCTTTTCAAATTATTGTCAAGTTTTTATTAAAAGGAAACTTAGAATTAATACCAGCTTGCTGAGAACTAAATCCTGCTAGGAAGGTAAAAATATTCTGCTGATCAAAATTGTTCTATACCCAAAACAGCTGACTATTTATCAAGCATACTATTTTTTCGAAAAATGAAGATAAATTATTGATTGTTTTCTTTTATTGTTTCGTGTTTATTTGAGTAATAAAAAGTAAATGAGTATATTTGCATAGCAAAAAATACAATAGTTTGCATTGTTTTTTAAATGAACGAAAAATTATGAACATACAATTTTATTTTGGCGTTTTAACTTATTCTCGCCCTCTAACTTTAAGAAAGTTGCCATTTTAAAAAGAATAATGTTGAAAACAATTTTCTTAAGAAGTTGTTAATATTATTTCTCAACTTTAACACAATTCTATTTTCCAATTACTCATATTCAGTTTACCATCATAGTATTAATGTAGCATTTTCCTTCATTCCATGATAGAAATTTGTTGGCATACCAAAAACTATAAACGCATACTGGAAAATGTTGGATGATGGTGACCATCAAATAATGTTGGACCATCATGAATCACATTATTATCAACATAAACAATCAAAATTTTTTTATAGGACCACCAAGAATTTTGACTTGAGATATGTTGAATCAGAGTTAACTACACAACAGGGCTGCCATTAGGCTTTAGAATACTTAATTAGTGGTAGTAATTTCTCATTTATGCTAGTAGAAATTAGCTTTTTTAAGATACCACTTTAATGCTTAGGGGTTTGGTAAGGACAGATATGTTTTATTTGCCATATAGTGGTGAATGTAGCTTTCCATATAGAGGTGGTCACTTATGCATTAAATGACGTTTATTTCCTTTTCAACGTATACACTAATTCAAAAGTCTTTTCTAAGACCTGTGTCATAAGAGCTAAAAATAGCTATACTGCAGCATACGCATTATTGACTCCATGAAATGTATTAATAAAACGGTGTTATGAACTAAGACTACTGTTTAAATCAGAGGTGAAACAAAAGGGGTACATTAGAATCGTGATACTCGTATTGCCTTAAAGTAAACTCTTGCGAAAGTGTTACAGCAAGAAGAGGGACTTTTCAGTTCATTTACTGTCATGTTCCTAAAGAACTAAATAGTTGATGCGTTTAATTGTTTCAAACGGTTTGTTATCAGTGAAACATTAAACTTTTCTAATTTCAGTAACATATTCAAAAAAATTTAAAAACTATTTAATTAACTTGATAGCAAACAAAATGTGACAAGGAAAAAAAATCAAATTTGGATGACATTTTTTTACAGAACCTTTAAGCATTAGCATTTCAAACTTTTTCGAGATGTTATTTTTCGTTACATTTCATACAAATATCTTCCAAACTCTTTTGCTAAAAGTGAAGGTCTATAAATAACTAAAAGGAAAACATATCTCAGGAATGATTTAAAGAAAAGTGTTTCATATTTTAAATACATTTTCTGGTGAAATGTAAGCCAGTGATCTTTTAAAGCTCTAAGCATTCAGGCATATAGAATCTCTTATTTATGAGACTAGTAAAATGTTAAACTTATTCAAGGTAGAAGCGGCAGAATGCCAAGTAAGAGACATAAAATAATGGTAGGAAAACTGATAGCTTTTTCCTTTGACAAGCAAGCAAAGTCGAGAAATCTTGTGATTCATGTTTCATGGTATTCAAGTACCCATTACACCAAGACTACGAGATCTAAGAAGAATATTATCATTATTTCTTTTTCGGCTTTTGTGCTTTTCTGCGAGATTTACCTCGATACTTGAAAGAAATATGAGATTGCTTCTCTAAATTGGTTATTGCGCTCGTTATATCGTAGTTCCTACATTAGTTATATTGCTCAGAAATGTAGTTCTGAAAAGCGTTGAATGTAAGTGTTACTCTGCTAAAATGTTATTCCGGATTTCTTATTCATTTCGGTAAAAGCTAAAGGATAAAAAGTAATCGCAGAAAAATCAACCAGTTCAATTGAAAAAGGGTGTAACTCAATATGTATAGGCTGTTAAACTTATTAACCTTTCTATACTCTGAATTTATTTACGAAGCAATTCCACGCCTTATTCTGTTAAAAAGAAATTGCAATTTATTTAGAATAGTAGAAAAATAAATTTAGTTCATTTCAGAAAAAAAATTAGTAAAATGCAATTGTTGCAAAAATTAACTAGTCAAACTAACCCATTGATGCAGAATTGGTGTTTTTCATACATTTTTCATTATTTTGTATTAATTCAAGTCAAAATAAGTGAAAAATATTATATTTTGCATTTTAATAATTTATGTTAGGAAATAAAGACTGTATCTCTTTCTGCTTCTTCCATCATTTAAATAATTTACAGTTATGAAATACAACAATAAACACCGGTCGTCTTTTTCCGTGTTAAAGGTAAAATCTTCCAAACATGGCTCAGTCCTTAACAATAATATTTCAAATTTGCACTATTCTCAGTTATTTACATTTAAGAAAAACAGTTACTCATTATTGAAATTTCTTTGATTTACTAAATCAATTTTTGATAAATTTTTGAGCATGAATGAAAAAAAAATCTAATTACCTTTTTTTTTAATTTTATATTTTAGAAATAATTCCGATAATCTAACAGATTTTTTAATAACTATTAGACTGTTTTTTATAATAAAAAAGTATCAAAATATATTTTTAATTTTAATAATTGTTGTAAAAATAGATAAAAGGGACACCGATGTCCTATCTTCGTCAAAGGGTTTAAAAAATACTGATATCTATCATTAACTACTCATTCTATTTAATTTATTATAGTATATTTTCATTGAGTATCATCTAAACTTAGTTTTAATGCAATTTCACTTCACATAGGAAACAATCAGAAATTGTAATTTATCCAGATTTAATAAATGATATTAAAAGGTAACTAATAATTAGCAATTGCGACGAAATCAACTGGTCAAATTTAGAAATAAAATAGTATTCAGCATTGTCTGTGAAACTTATTCATCTCTATTAATTTTTCTTGTTAAATAACCTCTAAACTCTGATAAGAAGAAGCTTCATGTCACATCAGGAACAATCGAAAATTTTAATTTGTCTAAGCGCAAATTTCTTATCTATTTCAGTAAAAGGCAAGTAAATAAAAAAACAATGGCCGAAAATAAACTTTTGAAATTGAAAAAAAGTATTAAATCAATATCTAGCATTGTCCGTTAAACGATCAACTTTCGTCTCCTTTAAACTCAATTATGATGTAACTCCAAGTCACGTTTAGAATAATCAGATATTGCATTGTGTAATACAGCTTAAGCTTTTTAAGATACGAATCAAACTACATTTGTGTACTCACATTTTCAGTTATTTGACACAAAACTTATTAATTACAATATTTAATATTTTGGTATCATCAAGTCACGTTTAGAATAATCAGAAATTGCATTGTGTAATACAGCCTAAGCTTTTTAAGATACGAATCAAACTACATTTGTGTACTCACATTTTCAGTTATTTGACACAAAACTTAATATTTTCTATATGATTTCATTTTGGCTGAACAGTTGAAACGGACGATTGATCATTTGGTTCATCATAAAACAACCAGCTGAATTTATGCTACTTTAAAATTCCGTCGCGAATTGATGAAAACCAACATGAGTAAACCCATCAAACTGCTTCTTAAAAAAATGGTATTCCACTTGCGTTTAATAGCGTCAAGTGCGATTTAATTTATTATGAGAAAAAATCAATTTATATTTCGGGCATTTAAGCATGCCAAGTAATTGTATTTATATTTCTACATTCCAATTCTTTTCCAATTACGATATTCGTTAACCTTTTAGATTTTGTCTAAAAATTCAGGAGGAATCCACAAGTTAAACTTTTTAAAAATCGATGTTTTTGTTGGACCATTTCATTTATTTTATAATCGTCATGGAACAGCCGACCCAATTTTTGTGTTTACGACTACTAATGCTCAAATCCGTAGCCTTGAAATTTTGAGCTCAATCCAGAAAACAAGAATACTCCTGGATCAAGTGTTGTGAGCAATTTGCCTTTGAGGATGACTTTTTTATGTAACATACCCGCATTTACGTTACATGGAGAGGAAAACCACGAAAAGTTCCCCTGGTTAACCTGGTGGCAAGGGGACTCTAACCCTTGATCCGTCTACCACTGAGAATATTTTACGTCAGCACTGTGGTCGGATGCGGAATTCGTATAGACCAGCCAATGCTAGGATTCGAACCCGGTCCACCTCATTGGAAGGCGAACGCTCTATCCCCTGAGCTATCACGGCTCTTTTTGGTCCATTATAAGAATCCGTTAAAACCTACTGTTTTTTTCGTGTTGCGATTTATCAAAAAAAGTTGCCAATTCAATTCCGATTATGAAGCGCTGTTCAGTATTAAAAGCACCATTAAAAATCCGATTTTTATGGTATTTCGGGTTGATAAAACTTCATTTGTGTTGGTTCATCAACGTAAAACAGTAAAACAATTTCACTTGTGAAAAAAGACAGTTTCGCCCTTGAATAGGCAAACTTAGGGTTAAAAAAGAAACTTTTGGTAATATATAGTTATAGGATTACAAAAAAAGCAATGCTGGAAAGTATGCATGGGGAAAATATGGGAAAATGTCTTTTTTCTGAGATAGTAAAATAGTTGTTTATCAAAAATTATATATCTTCAAATGAGTTTTACATATTGCAAGTTGTGGATCTCAAAAAAGACTTATGTTTAATAAAATTTACATTAAGCAGTAGTTGCACAAAACCCAAAGTTCGTTTTATTTATTTAAGAATTAATTTCAAGTGCGGGTAACTTTGAATTTAATTTTGTTTCAGTAACAAAAGATCTAACTGGAAAAGGTGGAGCCGAACTATTTCTAAATAGAAAATAAATTACTGCAGAAATATGCTTGTAATTGATAAATCAATTACGAATTCAATATAAGTATAGTGCTGATTACATTGAATTCAATTGCCGTTCAGTAGCACAAGATCTAAGGAGATATCGAACCAACATATCGAACATATAGAAACAAATTATTCTTTCCAAGCAGAAAGTACATTACAGCAAAAATATGTTTGTATTTGAATAAATCAGTTGCGAATTTAACCCTGTTTCGGTCAAACGTGCGTAACCACAAAATTTCAATAAATATTTTTTATTGCCACAATGATGTATATTTTTCACTAATTTCATTTTTTGTTTTTTTTAAGGGTTTTGAAGTTATAAAATATTAGTAATTCAATTGGACAGTTACACTCTAACACTTTTCATTTTAGAACATTTGTTTTTAACTTAAAATGGTTATTGACAAATTGCGACTTTCTGAAAATATATAAGTACTCTACTCAAGGTTTTAATTGTGAATTAAAGTTGAAAGTTCTGTAAATTAAGTTACCATTTATACACCATTACTAGTAAGGGATTATTACAATTTAAGCGTCATTTAATTTCTTAAATTATGTACTATTTTTCACTCACGAAACTTTTTTCGTGTCTTCATGAAAGTAATTTAAGCATATTTCAACAAAATTAATATGGCATTTTATAAAATTTCCATGTTAGGCCTATAATTGGTTAATATAGATGAAAGCTAGACCAATTGGATTTTAAACTAGTTCTAAGCCAACTAAAAAACCAGAAAAAAATACAATAAAAGAGGAAGAGGAGAATTTTGGGATCGTGGGCTCAGTGTTTACTTAAAGAAGACAAATCTACTGACATTAAGTGTGGATCAGAAATATTTTTCTACGTTAACACGCATAGCATATATACTTCAAATGTTCTTATTTTCACAATATTTCAATTCGGATAACAAAATTCAATTCCATAAAAAATATTTTCCTTTTCTAAAAATTCGAGACGGATAAAATGTTTACTAAAGCATCATGTTTTCCTTTGTGTATAGTCAATATCTCAAGGAAAAGAGAAATAAAACTTTCCGGAGAAAGTGACAAAAAGAAGCCCGTGTAATTGCGACAAAAAGAACCCACAAAAAAGCTTGGGATGAAAGTTTTTAAATTGATTTCATTCTTTCAGAAAGATAAATAAATAATGCGTTTCAGTATTTGTTTTTGAACTGCAGTTTCCCCAGATATATTGGGACATATATCTTTTGAAAACTAATAAAAAAATCATTTTAAAAATAAGATAAATGTAAAAATAATTACAAATAATCAGCTATTTATTGTTACGTTATAAACATAAATAATAATATGCATTGTTTTCAATTAATTTAATCTGAGAAAAGTTGTACTAGTTTAAATTAAAAAGATCTACATTTCAATAAATGATACCTTTATTAGGTAATCGTGCTTGAAATTGAATTGGTTAGTATTTTTATTTTAAAAAGCGCCAAACTCATTAGTCATAGTATACAGTATTAATATATTTAAAGATTTCTAAAATACCAGTTTTTTTATTTACATCCTGATTTAATGCACAAACAAAAAACATACTACGAAGAGAATTCTGGCTATTATGATGTATAAATGACGAAAAAAAAGTTTCACCACAGAAAAATGGTACTTTATGGGGAAACTTAAACTGCATTTCATTCTTATGAGATCTGAAAAAAATAAGTTGTGAAATAAGCCTGGCAACTTCTTCGCTTTGAATTAAGTCTACATACTCAGGAGATATCTCATTAGAAATTAGGCGATCTACAAATATTTCCATGTTCTTTTTACTCACTGTAAAATGACCTAAGGATGAAAGAATTATGTAGTGAAAAATAAATTAAATTATAATATTTTGATAAATTTACGATTATTTCTGAGCAGAAATAGTAATATTTCAATTGTACTGATCAGCTAGGTTAATTTTAATGCACTTATCGTGCTCTAGATAGTATCTAAAATGGATCACACAAGATAACTTTTGTTCAAATGACCAGATATTCAAGCTCTAGGACTATCTTAATAGTTTCCGGGGGTGATCTCAAAAATGCTAATTAATTAGAAAACATAACTTATTTTGACAGATTTGGATTTCTGAACCCCAAAATGTAGAAGGTAGCTACAATCTTGGAAATGAGTTAACAATAGTTTGATCAGATAAATTTGAGTCCAAAATTTAAACCCCTTAATGTTAATTTTATTTTCTGTGTATTTTGCATTTTCCCGGGAACTTAAGTAAATTGAAAAATTTTTGCTTGCAATCGTAAAATTCGTCGATCTTAAAAAATTATAGATAATTTTAGATAATTATAATAATATAACTATAATAATAAAAAAAGAAAAGAAACAATGTCCGTTATCATAAGCCAGAAGACATGTGGAAATGCAAAGTAAGGTTAGAAATCGTTCGGCGGCTACTTATCGTCGTTCCCAGCCGCTCAGACTATAATCAGTAACAAGAAATCGAAAGTAAATTATATTTCACAAATTTACAGACTTTTAACACATCCCGAAATAAGCGCGAAGCTCACAGCTAGGAAAAATATTTTCAATAAATTTTATGACTCTTAATAATATTTTTATTCTGAAAACTCGATCTTTCAACAGAACAATTCATAATTTTTAAATTTTATTTAATGGGGGTTAATCTTCCATTCAGTAGTTCGCTGACTGTGTCAATGGAAATGTGAATGCAAACAGATATATCTGCTTCCGAAATTTTTAGCCTCTTTTTACTAAAAAGATTTTAGATAATAGCAGGGAACTTTTTGTTCATCATTAGAAATGCCTAAATTAAAAAATATATAATAGATTTCTCTTATCGAATGAGGACATTTCAAGAAGAACTCGCATATAAGAAAATTTTGTAAAAGAGAAAGATACAATATCTGAAATTGTGTACCCGGTTAATTCGAGATATGTTTCATTTCTGTAATTTTTACTTTATTTTATCTATGAGAAAGTTATAGTAATTACTCGAGTATTTTTTGTATCAGGATCTTTCTTTAAACTGATTCTGAATCGAATAAATTTGTTATGATATTCAAATTCAATATCTATCTAATAACAAGTAGTTGTATGAAACTTTGAAATCACTTTTAAAGCGCTTTTAATGATAAAAAAAAAATAAAATTAAGATATCGAAAATTGAAGCATAAAAGTCCAAATTTTTATTTTTATCACCTCAAGAAATCACCAATATCAGAAATTTGTAATTAAGGTTATTTTATTATTTTTAAGCTATTATTTTAGCAATTTAAATTGCCTGTAAGTAAAAGAAAAATCTCCTATATATGTAATCATTAAATTTATACAAATTACAACTCAATTACCTGAGTAATTTCAAAATAGTGTTTAGATTGAAAGCTTAGTCATTTTGCAAACCTTGTTCTTTATATGGAATAGGCCCCTACATTTTATGGGGATATTTCCGAATCGTGATCTGTTGCGCCAACTACAATCGTCAAGGCTGCAAATTTTTGTCAGGGGGTGGCTATGAGTTATACCTTTTAAGCTGGTCCCTTTTGTCAGACTATGAATTTCAAAGAACAAGGTTCGAGTAAGAAGAACGGCGAGTTAGAAACCACAAGCTCGAAAAACCACAGAAAGAGGGAGTTCGAACATTTAAAAATAATTTAAAGATATAATTTTAGGTATATTACGTTTTCTACCCTCATTATGCAAAGGTTATTTTTTGATCGGATGCCTGCATACATAAAAGACATATCAAGATTTTATTTGGTGGAGGACAGGGAGTCTTCACTCGATGTGCACGACTTTTGGTGAATATGTATAGTCGCTGGAGTTTTATTTAATTCTAACGTGACTGAAAAAAGGCCACGTTTAAGTTTTTGTTCGAATTATTATAATATTCCAGAGTATCACTACTTTTGTCTTGGATGACAAGCGAGCATCCATGTATTTAAAGTAAGGTGATAAATAAAGCCCTCCTTATTTCAGGATTACCAAAAATCAAAGTAAGCCGCTTTGACTCTTTATCTTTTGGGGGCCATCCGTTCAAAATGACCAATCTCTTAAATTACCAGTGGTGTTCCAAGGAGCCCATAAAAGATATACTGGCTCAAGCCAAAAACAACGGCACAACAGACTTTTGGTTTAGCCTTGAAGCAAAAGAAAAATCTTGCGCTATACCACAGGCCTCACCGGTACGCCTTAAAGCAGACCTGAATGCTTCTGTACCGACCAAAAGAATTAAAAGTATAAGATTCCAAAACAAGGGGTCGCTCCTTATTCAATGTGACGACTTAGAAACTGCGAAACACATCTTAAAGATAAACACAATCCTAGAGATTCCTGTCCTCATCAGTTCCCAGTCCTTTTGATTTGTAGAACCCGATATCACCAGACCATTTGACCATTTCAATTCAGATGTTTACATCCGTGAGTGTAGCATCGTCGTTAAGTGAAAGCATCGAATAAGTGGGCGTTTTCGCCAAGTGAAGTTTAAATAGTGTTTTTGTTTACTTCAGATAGCAGAATAATGGGTATATAAATAAGTTACTACAAATTATTATTATTTTGAAAGTGAAAGTGGGCGTCTTCGGGAAAAGTTTCTTCGAATTGTGTTTGTGTACATTTTCGACAACAGCAAAACGAAACTGCAAAGTGTTATTATTTCATCGCCATTGGATTATACCTATCATTATGTGAACAGTTACTTCATTATAATTTATTATATGCAGTGCATGTAATTCATCAACTTTACTATTTTCTTATCACGAAGTTTGGGAACAGTGTTTTCAAATTGTGTAAATAGCATCAACAGTAAACGTACTTGGAGAACAACAGGTAGATGAAAAAACTTTATTTCAATTCTACTTTATTATTTTCGTAAACAAGTGCTTTACTCATAACTCATTATGGATAACAGAAACAGTGAACCGCCCCCCTGGGCAACCGAAATGATCAATCTATTAAACCAGCAACTAACACAACAGCGAAAGGACATGGAAGACATGAAAGAAATGTTCCAAATAGAAATGAATAAACTACAGGAAACCATAGATAAACTCCAAGCTGAAAATGAAAATCTGAAATCAACTAATAAACACTTATCCAAAGTCAGTAAACAAAATGCCGAAACACCCATCCAGATACCAGATAATACAGCCAAATAAACAACATTATCTGCAAGAAAAAGCAAAAAGAAGACAGCAAATAAAAACAAAAGTGAACAACAACCATCAAACAACCCAATTCAACCGCCAAAGCAGAAAAGAAATCATTCATCCAGCTCTGAAGACGAAGATATAACAAATAACAAGAAACTTAACACTGCAAAGATCATCTCAAAAGATGGAGCCACCAAACCTCTACAGCCAGAAAACATCATCCCACAGGCAAGTACCAGCAAGAACTACGGACCTGAGAGAAGCGGATACAACGACAAAAATGACGTCACCAACGAGGAAGAGATGGAAGGAGGAGCTGAATTCCAATACCAAAAGAGTGGGAGAAGAGGAATTCCGCCAATAATAATCAAAGACCCAAAAATAAACTGGATAAATCTAAAATCAACCTTACAAAAAGAAAAAATAACAGGATTCGAGGGAAAGTACACTGGAGAATCACTAAAACTACATTTTTTTGAAATAGACAACAGGCGTAAAGCAATAGACCTACTCGACCAGATGCAAGTAAAATATCACACATTTCAACTTAATACTGAAAAACCACTGAAAATAGTTATCAAAGGCGTTCCAGTAGAAATAACATCTGAACAAGTAAGATTAAACCTAGAAGAATACGGATACTATGCTAAAGAGGTCAAACAGATGAAAAGATACACAGAAGACGGACCAATCAACCTGCCACTCCATATCATAACCCTGGATAAAACCGAACAAAACAAAGCAATATATCACATGACTAGATTTATGGACTTAGTTGTAACAGTATCAAGCTACAGAGGACGGAGGAACTACACACAATGCCATAGATGCCAACAGTTTAATCACGTACAAGCCTCATGCAGACACACCCCCAAATGCCTAAAATGCGGAAAAGAGCACCTTACTTACCTATGCCAAAAGACAAGAGACACCCCAGCCACCTGCGCAAACTGCGGAGGACCTCATCCGGCCAACTATAAGCAATGCACCAAACATCCCATAAACCAATCAACCCGAAGAAATGAAAATCAACCCATGTTCTCCCCGTCCAATGTCAAATTCAGTTCATATGCAGATAAGTTGAAATCTAACAACCAAGCAATAAACACAGCAGAAATAAAAGAAGCAAAATCAATATTAGAAGAATTAAGAACCATAGTCAGATTCTTAAGAGAAGACCAGGGATTAAATATATTCAAAAAAGTACAAAGCATAGTATACCAAGAAGAAGAACAGGATGAATACTAAAATCAAAAATAAATTAATACTCAACATGATAAACTGGAATGCCAATGGAATCTTAGAAAAACAACATGAATTTAAAAACTTTATCCTTGAATACAATCCGGACATAATAATAATCACAGAAACCCATCTAAATCCAACTTTCAACTTCACAATAGCCAACTACCGAACATACAGATGCGACCGAAACTACCGAGGGGGAGGAGTTGCAATACTAGCAAAAAACAGTCTCACAACAACAACATATAACCAAACAAGTGACAGAGGATATGAACAGATTTCAATACTTCTAAATCACCACAACCAAGACATCAAAATAACTGGCATTTATAATCCACCTCAAAACAAGCTTACAGATCAAGATATTCAACAACTTTTTCCATCAAGCAGACCAACAATAGTAGCTGGAGATTTCAATAGTAAACACACAATCTGGGGATGCAACAAAACCAATTATAATGGAACCCATCTAAGAAATCATGTTTTAAAAAATAACCTAACAGTCATTGCTCCAACCACCCCAACCTATATTTCAAACTACAACAACACCTGTGATATCCTAGACTTTGCCATATCCAATATTCAAGCTCCAATAGTTGCATACACCCACAACCAGCTATCCTCTGATCACTTGCCTGTCCAATTTCTAGTCGGCCTACCCACTCAACATTTTGAAAAACCAAAACTAAAAACAAACTGGACTCAATATCAGAATATCCTCAAAGCAAACAATAATAACCCACCTGACCTAGTAGATGAGACTGCAATAGAAAACTATATTCATCAACTTCAACAAGAAATTTTAGCAGCATACGAAACAGCAACTATAGAAACCACCAAAATAGCTCACCATTATAAACTTCCGGCAGAAATTAAAATCATCATCAGAAAAAGAAATCATCTCAGAAAACAATACCAAAGAACAGCAGACCCTGAGTATCTACAAGAAATGAAAAAACTCAACAAACAGATTAAAAAGCTCAGCAAAACTCATAAAAATCAACTATGGAAAAATAAACTAGCCTCACTATGCGCAACAGACAACTCAATATGGAAAATAGCTAAATCTCTCAAAACTAAACCACAAATCAATAGGCCCATCAAAGGGCCAACAAGTCTCATCTACGATATCAAAGGAAAAGCCGAAATCTTCGCCGACTCACTACAAAACCAGTTCTCTCCAAACTCAAACTCTGATACAAACCACCATAACACAATAGAGGAAGCAGTTAATAAATTTTATGAAGACCATCCAAATAACGAAACCATCCAACCAGCTGAAAACTATGAAATCATCAATATAATCCGAAAATTAAAAAATAAAAAAGCACCTGGAGAGGACGGCATCAGAAATATAATGATCAAACTACTCCCCCCCAACTATATTAATAAAATCACTCATATCATCAACAGCTGCCTCATCCTAAACTACTTCCCTAGCATCTGGAAAAACGCATCAGTAATACTCATTCTCAAAGGAAACAAAAACCCAAGCTGCCCTGAGAACTATCGACCAATAAGCCTACTGAACATCATCGGAAAAATCTACGAAAAAATAATATACAATAGAATGAAACCTCTTTTAACAATATTACCAGACGAACAATATGGATTCCGTGAAAAACTCGACACAACAAAACAGCTACTTAGAATAATCGACTACATTGGCAGAGCACTCATTAACAAAGAAGCAATAGTTTTCCTCATGATAGACATCTCGAAGGCATTTGACAAAGTATGGCATACTGGAACAATCTACAAACTCATCCAATTAAACTTTCCTCCCGGCATCATTAAATTACTATCCTGCTACTTAACCAATAGAACCTTTCAAGTCAACCTACAAAATCAAAAATCAACTCAAAGAAAAATCACAGCTGGAGTCCCCCAGGGCAGCATACTGAGTCCGATACTATACATTCTATATACACACGACTTCCCCATAAACAAAGCAGACTACAATAGTATCACAGCCTATTATGCAGACGACACAGGAATTATAATTAAATCAAGAAATCCAAATCAAGCTTTACTTAAACTACAGGATGAACTAATAGAAGTCGAAAACTGGTGCAACCACTGGAAAATCAAAGTAAATGCAGAAAAATCACAACTCCTCATAATCCAAAAAAGAAGAATCAAAATCCAAAAAAATTACAAACCCAAACTCTTTAATACCCCTATTCCAATAGTCAAGAAAGCAAAATATCTCAGTTTAATCATCAATAGCAAACTCTCCTGGTCAGATCATGTTAAACAAATCACCGACAAAGCAATGGCAGCAGCATATTCCATACAACCACTCATCTAAAATTCCAACGTCTCATTAAATCTCAGAAAACTGCTCTATACAAGCATGATCCGACCTATCCTCACCTATGCCTCTCCTGCCTGGGCAACAATTCCAGATCACTTAATGAAAAAACTTAATCAAGCCCAGAATAAACTCCTCAGAAAAATCACCCGTGCCCGCTGGTTTATCCGAAATAAAAATATCCACCAAGACCTCAAAATCCCTCCTCTCTCTGAATATATCAACAAATTAAACGCAGATTTTTACAAAAAACCGAAGAATGCATAACAGCCAATTTCAACCAGATCCTCTCATTCGAAAACTACAAAAAAGATTCTCACCTCAGACCAATAGCAGCTTTTTATACATCAGATGCCTCCTTTCATCATTACCAACAAAAATAGTAATATATCATCACAGCCTCATTGGTAGAGTATCCGCCTACCACCACACTGATCCCAGGTTCGACCCCAGCCGACATCACTTTTCCAATAAATCTCCAGAATCATCCGAAAATCAACCTGCATCGTCTTCTTCATCCAGTATCACAACAAAGCATTTCTCACTGTAAAAAATCATCAAAGTCTTCAATCCATGATCTTGATTCCTCATCAACTTCCTCAATTCTTCATCCAGATTATTCTTCATCATGTGTCCAGATTCCTCATCAACTTCCTCAATTCTTCATCCAGATTATTCTTCATCATGTGTCCAGATTCCTCATCAACTTCATTCATCTAGATTATCCAGAATCCTGAAAACCAACAGTAGCAAGTGCTGCCACCTAGTAACTCCAGTGCAGTATATTATCTAAATAAACTCAGAACTTTCAAATAGAACTCTAATAAAAATTATATTATATTACAAAATACTACAATAGAATTTTCAAATATGTAAATAATCAATCTGTAAACTCTAAATCATCAACTGTAAATTTATATATCTTATTTTTTGTTTTTGCCACCACAATGTAGCAAAATTTCAAAATGTTTTTAAACACAATGTACATATGTCACGATGTATGGGATAGGGGACGCTGCGCGGCCCAAGTGCCCAGTTCTTTTTAAATAAAGCGAAAGCGAGATTCCTGTCGCAGCTAAATGCTTACTAGAATGTATTTCCACCAAATTTATCCTCCGGAACTTTCCGGTTGAAACCTCGGTTTCGGACATTAGTCGGGAGTTCAATTTAGAAAACAAGACACAGGCTCTAGAAATTCGTCGGTTTTTTAAAAAAATGGGAAACCGACAACCACAATCCTATTCTACTTCATAGGTACAGTTGTCCCAGAGAAAATCCTTCTCTGGTATCAATACTATGAAACTAAACTCTTCCACGGTAGTGTGACTTTATGCAAGAACTGTTGGGGTTTATGTCATCCTACAAATACTGTAAATTCCAATCCAGATACCACAACTGTTGAGGCCTATACTCTGAACACCAGGGCCCGTGCACTAGGGACCAGTGTTGCAGAAATTGTAACAGCAGTCATAATCCAATTCAGCGGGATTGCCCTGCATTTTTAAACTTTGAAAAACTAATTAGAATTTGGTCTACTCATCATGTTCCGATGTGTGAAGCTAGAAGAATAGCTTATTTAAAAAAAAACCTCATGCGCAAAAATAACTCAGTCTGTGCCTGGAGGATATATTACTCGCGCTGAGTTAAAATCGGAACTTAACAAGATCGTGGGATCAATGCAACAACTAGTTGAGAATACCTGCGCGAAACAAGTTTCTATACTGGCGGTCCAAATTGAGAATTTGACAGCCTTTATAAATAATATTCTTATCCCAGCGATAACAAATATCCAACGAAGCACCATTCCCCAGGATGCATTTACAGAAACCAAAATCGCAACCCACCCATCCGACTGTTCTCCAGAGCAGGCAAAAAAAGAAGAAATCGAACACACGCCAACTTAAGCGCAATTCACTACAAAACCTTTCCCAGCAGCTGGCTAACCTGTAGTCCAAGATCTGTATATGCCTATGGACAACTCCTTATCAATGGTTCTAATACCGTTGAATAACGATGAGGATGAATTATCTCTTGAGCCCTAAGAGAATGTTTATTTTTAAACAAAAAAAAACTCTTCCTACATACTCTGTTCCAGGCGTTTAGAGAAACTTATGAAAAAAATTTTTTTTTCTTTATTTCTTATGAACTATGTCAATTCCGATATTTAATATAATTCAATGGAATGCTAGATATCTTAGAAATAAACGTCACTAGCTGAGTCAAAACATCATTAGACTCAAACTGCGAACTCTATAACCTCTGGATCAACTCAAAATACCACAAACGTTTCCCCTTTGCCCTGTTAATAAAACTTCCCTCAATCAACTCGGAAACCGAAAATACGACATCTTAATCTCACGTCTCAGAAGCAACACAATCCTACTTAATGCAATATATGCAAACATAGGGCTCGTGAACTCCCCTTTGTGTGATCATTGTCAATCTCCAGAATTTGCTAACCACCTCCTCTTTGAATGCAAAAGGTTCGAATCTTAGAGACAAGCACTACGTGCTTCAATCGGGATATTTCCACTTTCCCTTCATCGTCTACTGACTTATGACCAACATGATAATCTTCTAGAAAACTTAGAGGTTTTTTTTAATTTCAACTAGACGATTCTAGTCTCCAGTCTACAAATCCCTAATTTAATACAGTAACAAATTTTTAAGTTCATTGGTGTAATGCTCTCTAATCGCCTGGGAGATAAAGTGTTTTTTGCTAAGAGTTTCCCTTTGATGAACGTGTCTCTCTCCAAAAGTATGGGAACCACAAAATTTTGGATTTTAAATTCTCAGAAAACTGAACATCTTGCACTTTCACTGTTTCATTATCATCAACAACTCAACTCAATTCCCCTTAAAGCACAGAGGATAAAGACGAATAGCAAAGTTCCTCTACTTCACTCAACCCAAGAACCCAAGATTTGGTGATTTTCCGCTTGTGGAGTAACTTTTGACTATATGGAGTGAGTTTAGTTACCTCATGTTATGGAGAGTAGAATACTCTCGTGAATTGTTTTATCTTGTAAAGTTATGAGATGTTTAGTTACATAATTTTTCTTGTTTATTAAAAATTCTTGTAAGTTCAAAGATGACTTTTTCATTATGGTTGCTTAGCATTTTACAATACTCACTAAACTATGCCAGAGCCCTTATGTTATTTTTTTTTCGTTACTCGCAGGCCACTGCCTAGAAGTTGCCAAGATTTGGAGATTATTCTGCCATAGATCACGATACGGAAATCTTCCCCATTTTATTGCTATCAGACTAAACATGTGGGAAAAAAAAGAATAAAAACCGCAAAATGAAATTTTCAAAATGCATTTTTATACATTGGTATAGGTTTAACATTCATTTAAAATTTTACTTCTTTCTACAGGGTGATTACTGATTCTTTGATGGATGGCTCGACAAGTGATTCCAGCTGATTTATGGATTTTGAAAAAAAATATTCTTAAAAATTAGCCGGAAGATGAAATCTGTTCCTCAACAGAAATGGAGGGGAAAGTTAATGAATCACTTAATTTTGAGAATAATTTTGGCGTGGAAAATTCTTTTTCTCCTCTGAATCATTTAACTGATGCATCAAACTCGGAAGCATTTTTAAGCATCTTGTCATTTTGTGTACGATTTAATTTAACTGGCGCAAGCATTGAGGAATTACTGCGATTATTTAAAATTTTATTGCCACCATGTACTTTTCTAGGTTCTAAGTATTTCTTAAATAAAGCAATACAATCTTCGACAGGTGACCAATTTTACAAAATTCGCCTATATTGTGCCATTTGTAAAAATTACATCTCAGAAATGGAAAAGTGTGATAGGAAAGTTTTATGAAATCTTTGTGAGGAAGAAAGGTTATCATCTGAGCTCTTAGATGAAGGAAAATTCTTTATCTAAATACCGTTAGAAGACCAATTAAGAAAAAAAAACTTGAAAAGCGGGCTCTCTTTGTTGATATAGAGAACTATCGTGCTCTCTGTGCTAATCAAGAAGGTTCCTATAAGGGCATTATTAGTGGTAATTATTTAATATCTGAAATAACAAATTACTAACTTAACATTGCAATACAATGTGGGATAGTATTCCAATGTACCAAAAAGCAAAATATGACATTGGCGGCGTATACATTGCATGATAAATGAGCTACTTCCTTTAAAACGAAAAGAAAATATCATGATGTGTGGCCTATGGTCTGGTTTAAACAAACATGTTTTTGAAACATATTTAAAGCCTTTCATTGAAGAACTTCAAGCTTTATGTGAAAAAAGACTATCATAGAGAAATAACTGGAAAATATTCTATGCACTGCAGAGGCTCCTGCACGTGCCATGCTGCAAAATTTTAACCAATATAATGAAAAATTTGGTTGTGGATTTTGCGAATATGAGGGGAAGAGAATTGAAAGAGGGCGTGGTCACAGTAGAATTTATAAAGTTTCAAACCCTCTTCGTGCAAAACGGACATTTAGTAAATCTGTAGAGTACAGCCTGCAGAATGAGCAATAAATATTGATAAATCAGTAAAAAGTGTAACGGGTTCTTCGCTTTTAATGAAACTGTACCCTTATCTTGACATGTTCGAGGGATTTGTCCCCGACTACATGCATTCTGTTTTGTTAAGCATTGCAAGACAGTTTGTCAGTGTCTGGTTGTCGACTTCTGATGAAGTTTACTGTCTGAAAAAGAAAGATGTTTCTGAATTAAATGAAAGAATTAATAATTTAAAAGAGCCTAAGGAAGTAACAAGAAAACTCTGTTCCTTCGCAGATGTTATGCATTGAAGAGCATCAGAAAGGAAGTTTCTTTGCTTACTTCACCTGTGCTATTATTAAATGTTCTAAATACAACAAATAATCAGTGAATATTACTTGTGCAGGCTGTAACTCTTCTTTTAGGCACAAATATCAAATCCAATGATTTGCAGACATCTGAATCTGCCATTCAGAAATTTGTGACAGGCGTTGTGTTGTTAAAATTTATGGTGAAGAGGGAGCTAACATATCATGTTCATTTACTAATACATCTTCCTGACAAAGTAAATTCATGGGGTCCATTATGGGCTTCATCCTGCTTTACATATGAGGATGCTCTGGGGAAATAGAAAATTTCCCATCAGGGTACAAAAGGAGTTACCATGCAAATTTCATTTGCTTCTTTGAGAAAAACATTACTTCAAACATTAGGGTTAAAAGGCATCAGAAATGATAGAATAAAAAAATTCATTGAAGATATGAAACGTGGTAAGAGAGAAACAAAAAACGTTGTACAGTTTGGATCTGGTACGAGTGAAATACTTCATAAAATTAAAAAAAAAGCCCTTGAAAATATTTTAAATCTATCATTAGGTAAAAATAAAGTCCTTACATTTAAAAGAGCAATGCATGAAAAATATTATTCTCCACTTAGGAATATTCTCAACAATTTAATCGTATGAATTTTATTATTTCCATTCTCACTTCAAAGATTCATTTTATTGAAATAATCAAAGTAATTGTTTGCAATGATGAAATCATTTTCCTAGGGAAAAAATTGAAAACCAGAAAATTTTATAAGAACGATGTTGATGTTGGTGATTGTGACGGGTGGAGTTAACAACTATGCCAACCTTCATCTATCAAAGGGTACTTCTAGATTGATTCAAGTTAGCACGTCTTATATACTAGTGAATTCGCGTTTAATTTTCGCAGTGGTAGTTACGCCACAATACTCCCCCAGCAGAATTTTATCAGGGATAGAATTCGATGAACAGATACCACTAGTTGCTGTACTTGTGAACGACCGGGAGAGCTGGATTTAAGGTCACCGGATTTTTGAGTGCTGAATGTGACAGGTGGATTAGCTTCACGGTCGTAGTCGCTCCTGTGTTGCCTTTAGCAGTCGAGTGCATGCTGGCTGACGTTGTGTATGATCGAGACGAGAGTGAGCAGCAACGGCGTGAGGAGGTGGATAATGTCGCAGTCACAAGTAGCAAGTCAACTGTTCAATGTGGACTATCTATCGAAGTAGGCGTTACCAGATCGAAGTGGGCGTTACTGCGTGTTCAAATCACGCCCGGGTCACCAATGTGACGAGTGGAGTTAACGACTATGCCAACCTTCATCTACCAAAGGGTATCCTTCATCTATCCTAGATTGATTCAAGTTAGCACGTCTTATATACGAGTGAATTCACGTTTAATTTTCGTAGTGGTAGTTACGCCACATGATCTTTGTTCAGGTATTTTATGTATTAAAAATGACAGTCAAGAAAGTAGGTTTCAAAAATCCATAATTGTATTTAATGCAGAATCTATTCTGCAAAAATACACTCAGATAGAAATTGAAAATGTTTATTATCTTGTGCCAATATTAAATCATGCTGAAGAAAAATTTCTGTCAGGCATGTGATTCTTCCACTTATTAATAAAATTTGGTGAATTTCAAGACCATTGATTAGCAGATTTCTGCAAATCGATAGTTTAAATTCCAATAAAATTTTCATGAAGTTTCGTTAACCTAAAATGTTAATTTTGTTACTCACGCAAAATCATTTTATGAAGACAGTTATATCGCCCTTACCAGCACCCTCTTTTTTTATCATCTTAAGTTCTCATTCACACACGAATCACATTTGCTAGAGATAAACATAACTTCATGTGAACTTCAAGAAAAGGAGACTGTATTTTCTCCATGTACTTTTTTTTAATCCATAGTTTTTCCACATTATTATAACTATGACATGCAAACTTCAATACGTGCATTTATCAGTCACTTTCCATGTTTTCTCATTTGGCTTTTTCACGGTTATTACTACCCAATATTTTTGTGTAATATCATTAAGATGTAATATAAACAAGAAATTTAAATTGCACATTGAAATTACTTTTTGGCACCCTTTATTAACGTTAAATTTACGTTGCATTTTGATAGGGTTTTTTTTTGGTAGTTATTGCTGTTGATTTTCACATTGTATTTTTAAAATCCCTATGTAATTATGATACAGGAAATATTAATTGTTCACATGAGTATTCAATTTTAACATGATAATTCTATTGTTTTTCTATCAAATTTCGGCAGACATCACATCTTATTTTTACACATTTTTAAAAATATCGATATTTTTAATACAAACTTTTCTTATTTGTTACTTTATGTACTCAATAAATAAGAAAATCATTTGCAAAAGAAATTGGCAGTTCATATTGTCATCTTGTAATCTGTTAAAGATTTTTATAGAGTGATCATGCATCGCTAATGAATATAAAGAATGTTTTTTCTTTTAATTTGAAAAGTTAAATTAATAGAATTTAACCTCAATAATGTGAACCTCATCAAAGGGACTACTATTTACTATTTATGTTATCTAAAATCATAGTATCTAGCTAAAAAAGTATTAAATTTCCTGAGAATTCTTGAAACAGTTTGTTTTAAAAGTAATCCATGTGCTTATTAGATTAATTTTACATTGATTTAACTTAAGGATGATATTCGGATTGTGGAATACCAGGATATAATGACTACTTTTCCAGTTTTGCGAATCGATTTTCTTTTTTCACAATAATATGCAAAGAACTAGTACACTAATACATGTTACTTATTTCTTTCTTGAAGTTTCTGAAATAAAATTATTTTTTTTTACTTTCTTCATGTGTTTTTCTTTTTAGCGTTTTTATTTATATTTATCCTACAGAAATTCGCATTACATACATGACATTGCTACCTCATGTTCTATCTACATATATATATATATATATATATTATCACTAGAGAGAAACACACATGGTTTAATTAAATAAAAGTTTTAGGTTTGTTTCTAAAACTTAGCAAATTTCCATTTTTCTTAAATTTCCAAATATATTATAGGAGATATTTAAAGAAGATACATATATATAAGGAGTAGTTGAGAGTTTTTCTTAATGCTTTGATTTTCGTACAGCGTATTCATTTGTTAAAAAAATAATAAGTGACTTTTTCATACTGCTCGTACCAGCACCATGCTTAAGGTTTTAGCTGCCCTTGACGAGATATAGGGGCATTTTAGCAGAGTTGATCAAAATCATGTTTTATTTGAAAATATATATATTAAGCTTTGGATTTTTTTATTTCAATAATATTTTGTTAAAGAGTGGAATCGGGGTCCTCTTGGTTTAGCGACAAAATTCAATTGTAAAATTTTGCTGAAACTCAGTTTCTGGTTACCATGATATTCTTTTCTTGCTGTCTCTGCTTTAATGATGTCAGCATCGGGTTACCACAATTTCTATTTACCATTATGTGATTGATTCTTGGTTTATTTTCCTGTGTATAAGCATGTTTACAAATCGCCAAATATCCGAGGAGCCACAGATTTTACACTTTAACTCAATTTTTTTTTAAATTCTTTTCTTATTTATTGATTAAAACACTGATAAAGTCTATAAATAATACTTAATATCATTTAACAACAATACTGCAACTAAAATTTTTAACACCTACAATACTAAAAAAGTTATTATATTTAGTTATGGGAAACTAATTACTGAATAAATGAAATCAGCTACATTTTGCAATCAAACTCAAAATTTTAATGAATTTTAAAGGCAGAGAATCAATTTTTCATATGAAAAGTAAGATTATTTAGATCAGAAAGCATTTTTAAATTAAATTATTCTTAGCAGAAAAAGTTTTAAATCTTTTATTACAAGTATATACATTAATTCCGCATTTAATAAATTGTTTGTACTAAAATAAATATGTCTAAAATTAATTGGATAAAATTAAAATATATTTATTGATATTGAAACAGTAAATAATTTTACATACTTCAACGAGCCATGAGAAATTCAATTTTTGAAGCATTTCCTAAGAAAAGGATATTTTCTTAAGAAAATATTAAAATTATTTTTAGTGGAGTGGTTTATTTATAATTAAAGTTTACACCCACAAGTCAGCAACCAGTCAAACGATTATTTCGACAAAAAAATTTAGTCTGTGGCAACAAAACCGTGATTCATTTACCCATCATGCAATGCCATACATAACCCTATTTTCAATGAATCAAAGAAATCTCCATGAATCAATAAAAAATGCAATTTTCAGTTAACCTGCGTTTTATATCAAAATTGCTTCGGATGTGTATTTTGATATAATCTGCATAAAATATTTTAGTGTTATCATAAACATATACCAAAAACATATACCAAAAACATATCTGAAATAATCCGTCAAATAGAAATTTATGGTCATTTTAAATTTTCTGCTTTCATATAAAAATTTGCGTCTCTCATTTTGCAATCAAAGTATGGCTTAACCACACACTCTTTTGAGATGCATGCGTCATTTTTTTAAAATGCTAATGACGGAGATAAATTTTAATATTTGTGACCACACTTATGAGAAAAGTGTAGTCAAGATTTAAGAACGTTTTCTTTCATGTGACAGTTAATAAGAAGAAACTCATTCCGTGAGTCCCCAAATGAAGTTATTAAGACATTCTGTTTACTTAGACGTGTCAGAAACTGTAAAGAAAGAACTTCTGGGAATTTACTATATAAGTTTGTTTTTAAATTGCTTCTGTATTTCGTTCTAACTTCAGTCGATTTTTCTGACAAAATGTAAATCTGTAACACATAGGTAGTATAGGAATTTAAGAAAACTGGAAGTTATTTTGAATAGATACTTTATGTAGGATTAGAAGTTTCCACGAGTAATCGTAGGAATTATGATCTCAAAATTTGTATTTTATGACATTTTGAAGCTACTTAAAATATAAAAGTAACGTTTTCTATTTAAATATAAAACTCATTATCGAACAGTATCGTGAAAATATGCCGCATTTCTGCAACTAAAAATTTTAATATTTAGGAATGTTTTTAACCACTATCTTAAAAACTCAAAATTGGCAAATTAAACTATGCAATGTTTGTTTGTATTAATCAAAAAGGGTCAAATAAATGATAATGTAAGGCAACATAAATTGTCACTAATATATCGAATCTCATTAAAACTTTAAAAAAAGCTATTTATTGTTTTATTATATCATTTTGTTTATAAACTGTAGAAGGTAGGTTAGGTAGTTGAAATTGTTTGCGCAAGAGAAAAATAAAGCTATACCACGCTCAATACTTGGTCAAAATTAAAAGTCTGTTTAAGGGTTTAGAAAGTATCCAGTGTCTTTAAAATATTCAACAAAGTTTATATGCGGATTGTCTCCAATTAAAGTCAATAATTCAGGATATTCACTGTTAAAATATCGTCGTTTCGTAATTTTAAGATTGAAACACTGAATAATCAAAACGTGCTTTATAGTTAATGGCTCAAACTGGTGCTGTTTCATTTAGTAAGAAGTGTCTACGTGTTAATCTTGTATGACCTATACGTAATTTTTTTATTAGTACTTCTATTTTTCTGACGCGATCCAGGATTTCAAAAGGAGAAATTAGCGGTTTTATTTCATGCAGTTTATTTTTTTATCTGTGTTCCATTCTGTCTGATAATTAGTATTTAAAGCATGTATTATTTCATTTCAAAAATCGCGTCTTAAAACTGGCATGTTAGGAATCTTGTGAGAGGATTTTACTGTAGAATTGGCAAATTCATTTTTGGAATTCCTACGTGACAAAGGATCTAGAAAAATAAGATTTTAAAGCTTTTATTATCTAGATCAATTTTAAATTTTAAATTACGAATTATAATTGAATGTAGATCTATAGTTGGGTTTTGCATAGCTGCTAAGCAATTCTTAGATTCTGAATAAATTGTTCAAATTTTATATTTCTGAGTAGAAAAATATTCAAGAGTTAAACAGATGGCATGGCATTCAGAAGTTAAAACTAAACTTGCAAGGTGAAACTTCTCTGAAATAACTGCATCTGGTGAAACGAAGACAAATGTCACATGATCTTTCTCTTTTCGAGCCGTCGGTGAATATGGGATTAAAATTCGTATGTAAAGCAAGATGCTCGTCTTTTTTGGGTATTGGATAAAGAATATTTGCTATGATTGAATACCAAAGATATCAATGATATGAAGCGGAATAGTGGAAATGGAACAGATGATAAAATAATAATGTCTTAATAAAACACATCTTAATAAAATATTAATGTCTAAAAGTCGGAATTGAGGTTGGTCCATTCTTAAAAAGCGTTTCGTAATCAGGGGATAAAATTTTTAAGTTTGATGGATGAAGGGAATGACTTTTTATGTGAAAGTAATAACTAAGTACCAATTTATTTCTTCACTCTCGTAGAGGTGGCTCTTGATGTAGGACATACAGACTTTTGATAGCCGACGTTTCAGAGGTGTCAGTTGCAATTTTAAGAGCCTCATTGTGAATAGAATCTAGATATCGTAGTACAGATTTACGAGCTGACGTATATATAACTGATTAATAATCTATTTTTGAACGAATTATGGTATGGTAAATTTTTAGAATCGAGGAAGTATCTACTCTCCAAGAGGTATTTAATAAAACTTTAAGTAAATTTATTTTGCTACTGCAATTTTTTCTTAAATATTTAATTAAATGTAGAAAATTCAACTTTGACTAAACTTTCACTAAAATGAGACCAAGGAATTTACCATCAATTTGTACGGGTATATGGAAATTAAGATAGGAGTCAGGATCTGGATGAAAATATTGTTTTCTACAAAAATGTACGCATCATGTTTTAGCTTCAGAAAATCTGAAATTGTTAATGTTTGCAAAGTCAAGTATTTTATTGATTGCCTGTTGTAATTGTCTCTCGATAGTTCTCTTGTGTGTGGCCTTATAAGTTAACCAAAAATCATCAACAAATAATTCCCCGTTGACTGTGATAGGTAAAACAGTTAAAAGCTGTTCAATTTTAATTTAAAATAAAGAGACACTTCTAACGCTCCCCTGGAGAGCTTTCTCTTGTTGGTTAAAATCACCGAATAAAATTTTATTCAATCTAACTTTAAATGTTCGATCAGTTAAAAAGTTTGCTATAAAGTAAAACATATTTCTAGTAATATTATACACCAATAAGTCTTTTCAAATTCCAAAATGCCATGCCGGTCATAAGCTTTCTATAAATCAAAAAAGACAGCAACCAGGTGTTTTTTGAAAAAATCCTCTTTTATATCTGTTTCTAAGTTTAAAATGTTATCTAGTGTGGAGCAGCATTTCCAAAATCCACTTTGTCTGTCTGATAAAATGTTACGGCTCTCAAGCTCATGAACCAATCTGGCCTTTATTATTTTTTCTTATAATTTACATAAGCAACTTGTGAGTGTTATTAGTCTATATTTAGAAGGACGTTTCAGATTTTTGCCAAGTTTAGGTACGACAATCACATAGGATTTTCACCAATCCAATAAGTATACTCTCTCCCTCCAAATTTTATCACACAGTTTTAGAATAATTAAAAGGTTTTTCAGCATGCTATAGCGGATATTTTTTGTTCCTGGTGAAGTTAGTTTACAATGTTTAATAGCAGATTTTGCCTCAATTAGTGTGATAGTTGTCATATGGCTGTAACGGGCATTTTAATGGTCTTTTTTTATTCTAGATTTGAATTGCTGAAAGGATGGAGAAAAGTTTTTTTTTCACTGGATACGCTTGAGAAATATTCAGCTACACAGCTGACTGTTTCTTTAATTTCAATGATTTCTTATTGTTTATTTCAAGATGACTAATAGAGGATGTACTGTTGTTGCCGGATATTGATCAAATTTTCTTCCAGATTTCCTTGGATGGGGTTAGTTAGGTTATTTTGCCGATATAGTGACTCTAGGAGTTTCTTTAGCTTTGTAGTCGAGTTATCCATTTATGATAAACTTGGTCAGAATTAAAATTAAAGGCAAACAAAATAGTATAACATTCATCGGTAAAACTTGAAGATTTCTCAGATACAGTACAACTATCCGAAACAACACCACAACCAGCACGACTGTCGTGTTTCGACCCGTTAGTAAAAATTGGTTTAAAATCAAGTTACTGATGACGATGTTCTTCAAAGTTTTGAATTAAAGCGCTGAGCTCGTGTCAGATTGTTTTTTAATCATTAAAAATGTCTATCACACAAATTGGAAGATCGACTCAAGGTGGTATAGTCTCTGCGATAGTAAAAAATTCTACGTTAGAAATGTTAAGGTCATTTAAAATATCGATGATTTTAATACCAAATGAAGTGATGAAAGATGGGCCTGAGGAGAAATGAGTGATATATTGTAGCCCAATGATACTTGATTGTAACGGATGTTGTGTAACCGATTTAATTTTTAAATAATAATCCAAACAAAGCTCAAAGCAGTGAAACTGAAGAGATAGTTCAGAACAGAACACATAAAGACTCTCAGCTGGCGATGTTTTAAATGCAACCAATGATATTCTTAGACCTTGATGATGGATTGTGTAGAGATATTTTAAAACAGATGAAAGAGTTGGTGAATCTACGAGAATACCATAGTCAAATTTAGAACGTATAACTGTGCGATATATTTTTAACATTGAGTTCATATCAGCCCCCCACGAACAGTTTGTGAGGATCTTGAGAATGTTTAATGACTATGAGCATTTTTTCCTTAAGTAACTTACGTGGGTGTTAATGTCAGTTTCGAATCAAAAATTATGTCCTATAGCTTTGTTTCGCCAATAGCCGCATTAGAATTCTTATTTAGTGTGATTTCGGGATTCGGATGAAAACTGCGTCTGCTGCAAAATTGTTCACAGTGAGTTTTTTGAGGTGAGAAGGTGAAACCAATTTCATTTTCCCATCTAAACATTTTGTTTACAGCAAGTTGAATGTGTCGTTCAATAATTGCCATGTTTGTAGATCAGCATGAAATCCGAACGTCATCAGCAAATAATTTACCATGTATTGTTACAGGAAGCTGAAATAAAATAACATTTATTTTCAATATGATACGCGTCACACTTAAAACACTTTCCTAAGGAACACCCTGTTCTTGAGAGAAAACAACAGATAAAACGGAATTGTTTTTCACTCTAAAATTTCTCTTAGATAAAATGCTTTCGATAAAATAAAACATATTACCGCCAATACAACCGCCAATTTTTGATACGTTATCTCCAGGAAAAAGGTAGATACAGCAATTAAGAGAAACTGAAGAGATAATTGAACGACAACTGCTTGCAAGTTAGTAATAAGCGAGATTGTAACAGATAAATATATTATAGAAGTCATAATCATGACTCTACTACAAGCTTTATTATTATTGATATTATCTTTTCTAGTTATATTTTTGTTATGGAGTTTAATTGTTTGAGTTGATTTTAACGAGGTAGCTTGGAGTCAAATGCAACAAGGGGAAAATTTATTTATGTTATCAATGATGTCAGGTTTTGTAGTATTATAGCTTCTGCAATTTCAGAATATTATTTTAGCCATTTATTATCTTTTATACTTTAGTTTATTTTTTGGGCAAAGATTTGGTGAAGCCTCCAACCCATCGTCAGTTTGCATTTGTTGGTAAAGCAGTTTGAGTAATTTTCATCCATGCTCATTGTATCAGATTGCGAATGTTCTTTATTTTTTTAATCTCTTAAACTTGTCGTTATGCTACTTATTTTGTCCACTTTTTGGTATATATTTATGTTTGCTGACTAAAGGAGATTGTGTTACTTTTTGTTGTGACTTGTTTATTCATTGTAGCGTCAATTTCTCGTATTTTTAGTTTTCTGAGGTGCTTTTTACAGGTTAACGAGATGCAGATTTATTAGGATTTTGAGTTTGTTGAGATTGGGAGGATATTGTTTTGTTTACTGTTTGTCTGGGAAATAATGCTTTTAGCTTAGCATTCTGTGTTTCCAATTCTCTAATATATTGACAGCCTACTAATTTAGTATGTTTGGTATTTGATATTGGATTCATTACTACTGCATCATACGAAACATGTGGTCTTGGTTGTGAGTTCAGGTTCAGCTTCAGAGTAGAAGAGATACTGTCTTCTATGTTTAAGATTTGTTTTCGTTATTTCCATTTTCTGCATCTTCTGGAATTAGCAAAATATACTTCATTACAATTGGCACATTTTTTAGGGGATGAGCAGGATTTTAAAGAATACCCAGCTTGGCCCCAGCAGGTTTCTTTCCATCTGCAATTGTTGATTGAACTGTAAAACTTCTGGCATTTGAAACATCGTAAAGGATTTGAAATATATGGAGGGACTTCACAACTTCGGTATCCAGCTTTAATATCAATAAGTAGAACAGTAGTGGTGAAAGTTAAAATTATATGTTGTGTAGTAAAATTATCTGAACCTTTCTTGATTGTTATGAGGCCGTGCATCTGTAACACCTTTAACAGAGAGATATTCTATTATTTCAGAAATGGGTAGTGGTTGCAATGCTTTTTCTGAAATGACGCCTTTAGATACATTTAATGCGCTTTGTGGAGTAACTGTAATTTCAGGGTTCAATTTTAGGAGTGAAGTTGTTTGCTGAGTAGAACTTGTTTTGACTATTAAGTCTCCTAATGGTATCTGTTTGACACTTTTTGGGTTACCAATGTGTGTTTCAAGTGATTTTTTTACTAGAAATGTTGACATAGAAGAGAGAGTGTCTTCTCTATGGAATTTAATATCAGAAATTTAGCTTTAGTTGGATCATAATTTATGCATTTAGCAAGATTGAAACTAGGTAAAGGGTTTAATCCACTTTTGTTTCTGTGTCCAGAACTAAACACCAGTTTATTTTTAGTCATAGAAAAATAAACTAACTTCCACTATCAGCTGTTCTACCCACCTCGCTATTCAACTTAGGGGATGCAAGCAACAGATAGGAATCCGTTACTTAACACCAATACTGACCAATAGCCCGAATCTCACCCCTAAAGTAGCCTCCACCCTTAACGATGTGCCCAGTAAGTGACCCCGGGCTTGACCTTAGCCAATAGATGACATTCGTGACTAGCTGATTGTTGCATACAGGCCAACATGCGCCCCCCGTTTACCTGAAGCACGGCAAAAATAGTGTGTTGGAGTACCAGGATGCCTCTCAACTTCTAGGATACCTTTTTCCCGGGCCATGCGTCTCTAAGCACGATAATGACGCGGGCGGTTTCTTCCAATCAGGGTCTGATACAACTAGGTAGTAATCGATCTAAGACAAAAAGGCCCTTACCAGTAAACTTGGCAACCACGACAAGGGAGAAATGTTTTTTATAACGAATAAGAAAGTGAAACAAAATATCTTATGAAACGCAACACAAAATAAGAGATATTCAAAACTCTGAAACCCATATTCTGTAAGTGATAAACAGAGTTTTAAAGGAAATGAAATAATGTTAGCTCGCTAGATTAATTGAAATTAAAAAGTTAAAGTCAGAAACTCAAAGCAGGACCGTCGGAAGACAGAAAGAGAAAAATGCTCAAGTCCGCTCGGGGCCCCGGGTGAGCCGTGCTTGTCACACAAGAATGTGCCCCTGGAGGTTATAATTAACGTAATGATGTGCTATAACTTTATTTAAAAATACATCAATCGGATAAATTAACAATACGGAAATCATATTGCTTTCCATAATTCAATAAACTCGCTTAACTTAGTTTCCCGTTTAATTTGGTACACATTTTATTGTTTCAAAGTCACAATGCGAATTTTCGCCACATTCTACTAGAGGAGGCACTCCTATCTCAAGTAGAGCTCCACATGAGGCACCGTTCTCTGAAAAACAATTAAGATTATTTTCATTTAAAAATTGAAACAAATACAGTAATATACACTAATTGAACTTCTACTACTACACTAATTGAACAGAAACACTAATGGAACTTCATTATTTTCTTGGTTAACCTTCATATGTTGTAATAGTTTTAAATATTTCGTACTTAATTAAATTTTCACAATAATTACATGAAATATTCTATACTCTATCTTGCATAATATATTACATTGCTTTTCAATTTTTATCCAATCCTTAAAATCTACTCATAGATTTTCAATTGCATGTAAGTCTAGAGATTAAGACAATTATAAATAATTTTATTAGCACTTAATTGTCTTATATCGTATACAATATTTCAAATACCTAATTTTTGAGCAAAGATACACTCAGGCAATTTTGACAATCATGAAGGTTAAAACTCCACAATGACTCTAACGCCATGATGAGGTCATCATTGTGGTCACCATTGCGCTACGATCATTCTTACTTTCTAGCAAGTAGACACTCATCGACCTGAAACTAGAACTATTGCAAGCCGTCCCTGGGGAGAAAACCTCGATACTTAACAATTACGACTCAGTGACTTATTGACCTCTGTGGCATCGCTGCTGATTTTTAAGCACTTAAGCTTTCATTACAGAATTCACTAACAAATTGTTAATCGTATATTCCATAAATGACTCATAGTTTACCTGATCCGGAGGCCAATGTTTCAGAATTGATTATAAAACAGCTAAAAATATTTTATTTTCCTACATCAGAAATAAAACAATTTCGTAATAAAAAGTCTTCATTTTACGAAATTTTAAAAATCTTTAATGTTTTCCAGTGTTTAATCTTTAGTAATATTTAAGGTTTTTGTAACAATTTAATATGTGCAATAATTTTATCTGAGTTTTAAACGCACATTTTTCCTTTTGTTTACTCGACATGAAAAGATCATTTTAAGCTTGTTAGAATTAATTTTTGTTTGACGAGCGTAATACGTAAGATAATGACGAATATGTTTCTTTCTAAGGACAAAAACATTATTAAACCAATTAGAGAAATATGCTTTGGAATTTTATATATCACCAAAGCCTATCAAATTGAGTGAAGAATATGGTAGATCAGTATGGTTATTTGTAGTGACTTTTGCGAGCAGATGTATTGGAAGAGTTAATAAGCGTTGGTGTCTAAGAATAGACACAGAACAGCAAAAGTGTTAAGTAACCTTCGCTTCCTAAAACACATAATTCAAAAATGGCTATAATTTTAAAATGGCTGGTATGCTACAAAGTATAGTACAGCCACCCTAATAAAATAATTGAGGACGAAACCATAGTAGTTCATTAGTAAAACATGAGTTATGTGGAAACGAGTCTTATGGCTATATCACACGAGAGAAAATATGTGCAACTGCAAGTGTAACTGCAAGTGTAAGTGCAACTGTAAGTGAAATTTCTCCAAAAATTGCTCGTGTGATATAGAAATCACGGTTGCACGAAATATCTGCAACCGTTCAGGCAATTTCTTTCATGAACCAATCAGATCGTTTGCTTTTATGACGTTTCAATTTTATGTGATGACGTATACAAATGTAAATAAAAATGGCGGCGACGTTGGTGAAGAGGATGATCGGATGAAATTTTTTTATAGACGAAACGGAACAGTTTTTTAGTTTAATAATAACATTTTCTTTAAAATCAAAGTAATAAAAATACTTTCACACGATGAAATAACCATCTCAATGCAGTTGATGTACTACCATAACAGGAACCTGCACATCATTTTAGTATCGGTGAGTATAGTACACTATTTTCTAGATAAATTTTCTTTTAAAATATTTATTTATTTTAAGCTAATAAAATTAAAACTTATTGTAATTTGTTCCGATCAAAGTTTTAATTACTTTAAATAGAAATAATTTCTATTTTTATATATGTAAAGATTTATACTGGCGAAAAGCTTTACTTTGAAATATTCGCCAAGCAACTCGCCAAACTTTGTTACATTATTATAACATAAAATATAATAATGATTATATTTCTTTATTTTCAAATTTTAAACTTTATTACTGTTGATTGTAAAAGCATGTGTCCGATTATTTGAAATTTTTTTATTATTATAATTATTTGTGAATTAATTATTTTATTCTTCCCTAAGAATTCTTTTAATTTTTGAAAATCTAAAATGCAAATTTCCAATCTCCTTGTCTGTTTCTACATTCATCCCCTCAATTCTTTTTTTTTATGTGTGTATGATGATTTACTAATGATACTTTACTTTTTATTTATACTTCACATTTATATTTTGATACTTAGCTTTTCTACAATGACAGTAAGTATGTAAGTGTACCTTACTAATTTTTCAATATACATAAATTTTTAATAGTCTTCGATCATAAATACAATCTATTTTTCTTAAAACAAATTTCAATCCAAACATAAGAACTACAAAACCAAATATACCTGCCATCTTTCATTAGTGTATAGAATAATCTTAGAACTCTAATCAAAATATCTGTCAAACTTAAAATAAGTTTAAAGGGGATACCTAAGGACTTAAATGATTTCAAATTAATGGTATTTAATCTCTCTTATTCTAATAATGTGTTGGTAAAATTTTATCATGAAAGTGATTTCTTTCTTTTATTTCAGATATTTCGTATAATCCTGTAAGGTTTGTCTGGTGAAGAAGGAAAGAGATGCAATACTGTTTTTATGAAAGAAATTAAAAAATAAGAAATGAAAATGAATAATGTTCTAAATGTTTCACTTGACAATAAATGTTTTGTTTTTTAAATTGATTCTTGTATTATTTAAAATGCAAAACAAAACATGTAAAAGTCTGTAACAAAATAATATGATACATAAAAAGTATGTTCTTAATAAAATATTGTTATTTTTTTCATAGTTATAAATAAATTTTAATTTATATACTGTATATTACAATAAATTTGTCCTAAAATAAATCCTATAATTTTTAATTAAATTATCTCATATCAATGAAGAATGTTTTAAATTTTACAATAATAAATTGTAAGTATGACATTGAAAATCCTCTTATATTTAAAAAACAATTTTGGAAATTGGAAAAAATAATATTCATAAAAGTGATACTCCTGATATGCAATGTGTAAATGAATAAAATTGATGTTCCCTTAAAAACTAAACTAAACTCAGCGGCACAGCCCACAGAGGGCCAAGGCCTTCTGTGCCCATCTCAGTTTTCTTGACCTTTGGGCTCTGGGATGCAGGAGCATTTGTTCCGGTTAGGTAGTCAGCCATACGTGAAACCCCCAGTGTTTAGCTCCCAAGTATGCTTGGTACTCATTTATCGACCCACTGAAGGAATGACAGGCTGAGTCAACCTTGCTCGGCCCGACGATCGAACCAGGGACCTGTGGCACGACAGCGCGAAGAGCTACCGCTCAGCCACCGGGCGTGATGATTCCTTAATGCAATGTAAATTAATTTGATGACAATAAAATTCTGACACATTGTAGTATAGACAAGGAAAGACATTAGTAGTATAGACATTATTTATTATGTATTTTTTAAACTACATTAAAAAAATAGAATTGATTTGATAGAACTAATAGTTTTGATGTTATAAATATTTTATGAGCAAAAGGAAAGTCAAAAATTGTATATTTCATACATTAAACCCTCATTTCTTCTAAAGAATTATTTCAAAGGACTATGTTTTTTAATTAAGCTTAAAAAATTAAATTTCAAGAATTACCAACCTGGATCTATAAATGGCGGCTTGTCATCGTTACAGACTAATACTGAATCTGTAAACAGAACAGTAATGGCCATATTCTTGTTCGGCGGCATCATGGAGAACGCACGTTGTCAACTTACATTGTCATACAGTACGGTATACAGAACTGACAGAGAGTATACTGGATAGGAGTTATTGGATACATGAGTCAATCATTTCTTTTCATTCCTGTCATTTTGACCGAAATTCGTAACATTTAAAACTTAAGACCTGTGGCTCACCCCTGGCTATTCGGAGATCACTAATGTTATTTTTTAGCAAGATAATGAAATGTATATATTTCCTACTGCATACTCCTTGTCTTAAGGGATAATTGCTGTTATTTCTATCTGATATTGTTTCTGGTACTAATTTCACTGTATCTATGCAGCATCATTTTCTGTAAATTTAATCGCTTACTCTTTCTACTATACTTTATATGTCCAATAAATACCACTCTGCTGTTTATATTCGTTATTAGGTTAGCAATTTCAGCTGTGAGTTGTGTATATTTTGTGGAATATTGCGACTAAATCAAGTGGTAAAAATCTAAATTCTTTACTGCAGTGCATTAAACAGAAAAGGCTTATTTACAATTAAGTGTTCGTTGTCATACATATATTTTCAATGCGCAATTGGTCTATGGTCATTTATGCTTTTCTATAGCAATTTAATAGTGGTAACAACCACGTTATATTTATTTTAAAATTAACTTGTGTAGTTTTCTGTTGAATTTACCCTCTCCATGCTTCAAATTCATGAATTTTTGATGCTATGTTTTTAGTTCGGCGATATAATCTATCGTAAAGCATAACTGAATCCATTCTTATTTTAACATATTACATACCCTCCAACTGCTACGGAATTTCCTTAGTTTCAGAAATCTTCTTTTCAGACGGTAACAAAATTAATGTCTTAATATTTAAAAAAAATTAATTTTAGCGTAAATTGTCCACTATTACTTATAAAAGTGCAGGCCATATGGCTGGATTCTTAAGTTCTGATAAAAGTTTTATGAGAGATCCATTTGCTTTAAAAATTTCTACTTTGGTTCGCTACCACTAGAAAGAATTATTTTCAAAATCCTCATAAGTTGGAGGGTATGCATATTATAATCTAAATATCATACCTGCCAACTTTTAATCCCTTCCATTATTATTTTTCCCAGTGGTATTAAAATGGAATTAAAACTTCAATTTTAAGCAAACAGATGCGTTGTATTTGAGAAAACTTAAGTTGACAACCATGACAGTAACGCATAGTAATATATGTGCTTAATTTTTGTAAGAATAGTGGTGATCAATATCATTTAAAAATTAAGATTATAAAAGAAAAAAATAGTATATAATTACTACCACTTTATATATGAAAATAAAATCTTCCGGAAAATTCGGAAGAGTTGGCAGGTACGAAATATCTGTGTTAGTTTGCAGTTTTGGCGAAAGAGTCAAAACTCTCAATATCACATCATTAATTTGGTATAAATTACAGATTCCTATAGTACATAAACAAGTTCCAACAAATTTAGTGCTAATAAATAAATTTTTATATTTATACTAATCGAATTATCGATTGATTGATTGATTGATTGATGTAAATTTTTGGCGCAAGAGCCATGGTTTGGCTATACCGCGCCCAAACCTAGGTAAAAATTACTGTAGCTTTGTTAAAATCAGAACAATTAGGCTGAAAAGAGCAACTTGTTCAAAATTAAAACTAATTTAAAATGTGTCAACTAGGTTATATCTAGAACTAAATCAAATTGTAAAATCCGATATGTTTGATGTACAGAATTAAATTAGGATGAGGTGTGTCTCCAAGTAAAAATGATAAAGTCGGAAAGTCACAGTTAAAGTACTGTCATATTTTAGATTTAAATTTCATACACTGGGTCAGAAAATGTTTTACTGTAAGAGACTCTTTGCAAAAATTGCATTGTGGAGGTGCTTCATTTAAAATTAAATATTTGTGTGTCAAGCGGGTGTGCCCAATCCGTAGTCTGTTGATAAGTACCTGGGTTTTTCTGTTGTAGTTAGTCAGTGGTGCAAATGGTTTAATATCTGATTTGATCTCATGTAATTTGTTGTTTATTTCATTATCCCAGTTGGTCTGTCTGAGTTGGGTAAGAGTGTCTGCCACTAAATTTCGAATGTCAGGTAAACAGTGTGGTTTATTTGTAAGATTGTGTGTTGACTTGGCTATTGAATCAGCTTTTTCATTACCTGGAATGCCTACATGTCCCGGGATCCAAACAAATATTATTTCAAAGCTATTGTTACTGAGGCTTAAATATGTATTTATTATATGATGTATGATAAAGTGAGGTTTATTGTCAAGATTCTTAAGTGCATCGATGCAACTTTTAGAATCAGAGAAAATCAACCATTTTTTGTACAGTTGCCTAGAAATAAACTGAAGAGCAAGCAAAATAGCGTTGCATTCAGAAGAAAAAACGGAAAAGGCGGAATGTAGCTTCTCTGAAATTACCTCTGAGTCACACACAACCGCGCTGGCAGCATGATTATCAAATTTAGAGCCATCAGTATAAATTGTACGAAAGTCATTAAAATGCTGTAAGAAAGCATAAAATATTTGTTGATATATAACTGGAGACGTTTCGTCCTTAGTCAAACCTTCAAAAATATCGAAAATTTTAACTTTGATGTTATTCCAAGAAGGAATAAGTTCTGCAATCTCTAAAACATTAAAATCTTCTAAATATAAATCAGTCAAGAGTTTTTTGATCCTTAATCCAAAAGTAGGAATTAAGGCAGGTCGGTTGCTAAAATGCGTAGAACATGATGGTGTTAAAACATGAGAGTACAATGGATGTGAAGGATGACATTTTATATGAAAGTAAAAGTTCAGAGACAGTTTATTTCGCCTCGAACTAAGAGAAGGTTCGTTATACAATGCATATAAGCTACTAATAGGTGATGTGCGAAAAGCTCCTGTGGCAATTCTGAGTCCCTGATGACGGATGGTGTCCAAATACCTTAAAACAGACTTTCTAGCTGATCCATAAACAGTAGCCGCATAATCAAGTTTAGAACGGATTAAAGCGTTATGTATTCTAATCATGGATTGAGTATCTGCCCCCCATGATGTATTTGCAAGTACTTTTAAGATGTTTAATTTTGCATAACAGGATTTTCGTATGTTTTGTATGTGAGCTGAAAATGTTAATTTAGAATCTAGTGTTACACCCAAGAATCTCGTTTCTTGAACAATAGGAATTTGTGCATGATTAATGTATAATTCTGGATCAGGGTGAATTCCTCTCTTTCGGCAAAAATGAATGCATGATGTTTTAGAAGATGAAAAGGTAAAACCATTGAGTTCAGCCCATTGTATAATTTTGTTTATCGAAAGTTGTAGTTGCCTCTCAATTGTGCGCATGCATGAAGCTCTACAAGTTAAACGGAAGTCATCTACAAATAACTCTCCATTGACTGTATTTGGTAGAATAGATAAAAGCTCGTTTATTTTGATGAGGAACAGCGTTACGCTAATAACGCTTCCTTGTGGAACTCCTTCAAGCTGGTTAAAATTATCGGATAAAATTGAATTGATACGTACCTGAAAAGTCCTGTCAGCTAAAAAGTTCTTGATGAAATGAAACATGTTTCCTGAAATATTATATTTGATCAAGTCCATTAGAATACCATGTCGCCAAGTTCTGTCATACGCTTTCTCAAGGTCAAACAACACTGTTATGAGGTGTTGTTTTTTGAGGAAAGCTAATCGTATTTCAGTTTCGAGGTTTTGTATATTGTCGATAGTTGATCGGCATTTTCTAAAGCCACTCTGTTTATTATGATAAATATTTTGGATTTCCAAGAATTGTACGAGTCTATTATTAATTATTCTCTCAAGTAGTTTGCAAAGACAGCTAGTTAATGCTATTGGTCTGTAATTGGATGGGTTTTTAGTATCTTTACCAGGTTTGGGGATAGCTATTATGATAGATGTTCGCCAAGAAGATGGAAAGTCTCTCTCCAACCATATTTTGTTAAATAGTTTTAAAATTACTTGAAGATCAGAATCTGAAAGGTTTTTCAGCATATAATTATGAATATTGTCAGGTCCTGCAGTTGTAAGTCGGGATACACTGAGAGCGGATTTTAATTCAGAGAATGTTATTGGACAATTATATTCATTAAGCGGATAATTTGGTGGCTTCAAAGGTATTTTTTCGATTTTATTTTTGTGAGATTGAAATTTTGACGAATAGTTAATTGGATTTGACGAGTTGCTGAAGGTTTCGGCTAGAACATTTGCTATATTTTTAACGTCACATATTTTGTTGTTGTTTATTTCTAAATGAGGGATAGATTGATTTTGATAATGACCTGATATGGATTTAATTTTTCGCCAAACTTCACAGGATGTGGTGCTGCTATTTATGTTCGATACATATTGTATCCAAGAATTCTTTTGGCTTCTTCTCCTAATATTTCTGGCTAGGGCTCGTGATTTTTTGAAAATAATAAGATTTTCGATGGTGGGAAACCTGCGAAATGTTCTCCACGCTCTTTTCTGTGCTTTATGAGCGGAGCTGCATTCCTGGTTCCACCAAGGTTTAGGGTACCTTGGGAAATTACCAGTAGTGCGCGGTATAGATTTCTCTGCAGCAGCCAGAATAGCATTAGTAATTGATGTTGTAGCTTCGTTGACAGAGTTATTGACTAAATCATCATTTAAATTAACTGAATTTCGGAATAAGGTCCAGTTAGCACGTTCAAACTTAAATTTAGGTGATGCGGGAAGATTCCTTTGTCCAGATCCAGTAATAGATAGAAGTAAAGGGAAATGATCACTCTGACCTAAATCATCGTGAACATTTAGGTTCAGTAAGGTATAAATGTTGGGACTGCAAATAACTAAATCAATAGAATGATATGTTCTGGATGGAAAGTGGAAATGAGTTATTTCATTGCTATTCAGTAAACACAGTTGATGATCATCTATTAATTTTTCAATTTGTGAACCCCGAGCGTTAATATCTTTACTTCCCCAAATAGTATTATGACCATTAAAATCTCCCAATAAAACATAAGGTACAGGTAGCTGATTTATTAATTGATTGATTGAATGTGGGGTTTAGTGGCACAAGGTCCAAAAACGGACATACTGCGCCAAACACACGGTTTTAAAAACAGATTAAGAGGTCAAGTAAAGCACACGTATAAAATCAGATATAATGAAAATTCTAAAACAATGTTGTAAAGTTACATACATTAAAATCAATAAAACTGCATGTCAATAAAACGGTAAATTTACTAATCAAATGCAAATCAATAAAACGGTAAATTTACTAAAACACTAAATAGTATAAAACAATTATATACAACTTAAAATTCCAATAGCGCGTAAAAATGCAAAGATGTTAGGATGGTGATTTTTATCTAACAAGTCTTTTATATATAAAATCGTGCTTCCAAAGAAGGTAAGGCGTTGTTGGTTAAAACATGGGCAAGCGATTAAGACATGATGAATTGAAAGTGAAACGTTACAAGTATCGCATCGAGGAGGCGGTTCTCCGAACAGCAAGTGAAGATGAGTCAGCCGAGTATGTCCTATACGTAGACGGGTGAGCTTGACATCTGCTCCGCGCAATTGCAACACAGGCCAAGGTTCTAGCGTGGATTTAATTGTGTGCAGTTTATTTTCAATTTGTAAATCCCAGTGTTGTTGCCACAAGGACATAGTAAACTGTCGTATGTAATTCTTCATGTCAGAAATTGGGACTGATAGTGTTAATGGAGTCGTAGCAGATCGGGCAGCAGAGTCAGCCATGTCATTACCTGAAATACCAACATGGCTGGGAATCCAACAAAATAAAATGTTAAAACCACTTTTGTGAAGACTAACTAACAGATGTTTAATGATACATAAAATAGGGTGAGCTTCGTTGTTTACATGATTATTCAGCTGACGTAAAACACTTTGGCTGTCAGAGTAAATGCAAAACTTTCGTGCGGTCAGAGATGAGATAAGTCGTAGAGCTATGAGAATGGCCACAGCTTCAGCAGTAAATACAGAGCATATGGCAGGTATGATATAACTGTATGTTCGATCAGCTATAATGATTCCACATCCAACATGCCCTGGAGATTTTGACCCATCCGTAAAAACAGAAACATACTGAGAATACTCATGACGATGAGAGATGAATAGCTGAATATACACGCTAGGAGATATACTGGATTTTTTGTATGAAGCAAATGGAGAATAAAAGTGATATGATGGAATAATCCAAGGTTTGTTAAGAAAGTGATCGGTTGATTGAGATGGTGATTCGCAAAAATTGAATGTCTGAATAACTGTACGCATACGAGCATTAAAAGGAGGTGTGTATGAGGGTCGCGCATCATATAATCGTCGTAAGCTTAATGGAATAACCTCCTGTCGAAGAGGATGATATTTAGATGACATAACACGAAAGTAAAATGCAAGACAGAGCTGCATACGTCGAAAATAGAGAGATGATAAATTACATATACTATATAAACTTTCGACTGGGGACGTTCGAAATGCGCCGCTACAGATTCGCATTGCAGTATGATGCACTGTATCTAACAGCTTCAAATTTGACGCAGTTGCAGTGCCATAGACTGAACAAGCATAATCAATGCGTGATAATATCAACGCTTTGTAGATTCTAATTAGGGCGATGCGATCCGCACCCCAGAAAGTGTTTGAGAGAACACGTAGGACATTTAAAGTTTTTTCACAACGTTTTCTAAGATAACGAATATGGGGCAGGAAAGTGAGTTTGCTGTCAAGAATTACGCCTAAATATTTTGTCTCCGACACAATAGGTATATTAACGTTATGAATAGAAATAACTGGATCATTGTGTAATCTGCGCAATCGACAAAAATGTATGCAAGAACTTTTTGTGGGTGAAAGTGTGTGACCATTTTGTTCACACCATTTTGAAATCTTATTGACGGCCAGCTGAAGTTGACGCTCAATAACGCGCATATCAGAGCCAGAACATGAAACATTTAGATCGTCCACATAAAGTGAGCCAAATACATGAGGTGGTAGTATGTTTGAAATGAGTGAAACATGAGTAATAAAAAGAATGACACTTAAAACACTGCCTTGAGGAACGCCTTCGGCCTGAACGAAGAGGTCTGAAAACGTAGAACCCAATTTTACCCTAAAATACCGTTTCATCAGAAAGTTCTTCAGGAAGATGGGTAAATTTCCCCGAAGTCCCATATCGTAGAGTGTCTTAAGAATTCCGTATCGCCATGTCCGATCGTAAGCCTTCTCAATATCAAAGAAGATAGAGACAAAATGGTTACGTCGGACAAAGGCGTTACGAATTCGTGACTCTAAAGCAATAAGGTTATCAGTAGTAGATCTTCCTTTTCGAAAACCACTCTGGAACTCAGGTATATGATGGTTCTTTTCTAGGAAATATACTAAGCGGGTATTAACCATGCGCTCAAAGGTCTTTCCCAGACAGCTTGTTAAAGCTATAGGGCGATAGCTTTCCGGGTCCTTAGGATCCTTGCCTGGTTTCAATATGGGGATGACAATTGCCTCACGCCAACATGATGGATAAGTCTGTTCCGTCCATAGTCTATTAAATAGAACCAGGACGTTATCCAAAGACGTAATATCCAAATGGCGGAGCATTTGGTAAGTTATCCCATCGAGACCAGGGCTTGTGTTCGCAGCTGTTGATAAGGCCTTTTGTAGTTCCAGAAATGTAAAATTGCCATTGTATGAAGATGATCGACGAGTGTGAAAATTGATATTATGACGTTCAGCGTTGAGTTTATGGTTTTGGAAAACCGGGCTGTAACTCTCTGTACTAGAGATAGCGGCGAATGTCTCACCTAGCATGTTACATACATCAATGGGAGCAGAGAAGACTGTATCGTTCTTTTCTAATATAGGGAAATGAAATTCGCGGTATATGCCGTTTGCCTTTTTTACTCTCGACCAAACTTGTTTGGGAGATGTCATTGATGATATAGATGAGACATAGCGTTTCCATGATTCTCTTTGGCTACGGCGTCGGACTTTACGAGCAAACGCTTTAGCTCTTTTAAATGCTACAAGATTGGATGTGGAAGGTGAACGACGGAAGAGGCTCCAAAGTCGTTTCTGTTCCTTGTAAGCGGTAGAACACTCTGAATTCCACCAAGGCTTACGATGACGAGGAGGAGTAGTTGAAGACTTTGGAATACTGTCTTCTGCAGCCTTTATAATTACAGAAGTAACTGTATTTACTGCGGCATTTACGTTGTTACCTGTTACCATAGCATCAGTAATCTGAGCAAGTTGAGTAAATAAGTGCCAATTAGCGCGATGATGTATGAAAACTGATGGTTTAGGACTCATGGGAACATTATTAGAATATGAAATTATGAGTGGAAAATGATCACTATTGTGAAGATCATTACTCACAGAAAAGTTTATGAAAGGCAAGAGAGATGGTGAACATAATGCTAAATCGATGGAGTGAAAGGTATGGGTCGGCATATGAAAGTAAGTCTCCTCGTCTTGGTTTAACAAACATAGATTATGGTCCTGTATAAGTTGCTCTATTTTACGTCCTCGATCATTGGAGACGGAGCTACCCCACAATTCACTATGGCCATTAAAATCCCCGAGCAAAATAAAAGGTGAAGGTAATTGTATAATCAATGAATTTAGTTCTGTTTGAGACACAGGTGTATTAGGAGGTAGATAAATTGAACAAACAGTGAGGAGTACATTAATGTGAATTTGGACAACAGTTGCTTGTAATGTAGTTGATAATAAATAATGAGTAGATGGTAATGCATTGCAGGTTAAAATTGCAACGCCGCCATGAGGATGACTTCCATCATCAAAATCATGTCGGGTGCAAGAGTAATTATGAAATTTAAAATTATGACATGACGTTAAATGAGTTTCCTGCAGAGCGAAACATGCAGGCTGATATTTATGAATAATATCCTTGATATCTGAAAGCTTATTTCTTATGCCACGACAATTCCAGGATATAAAATTAATAGACATTATGGAATGGATTGATATTTTTGTAATTTAACGCCAAGTAAAAAGATCAGTCAAGTATGAATTCATCGTCGGAAGGGTGAAGGGACAATTCTACGTCAAGATCCATCTTCTTCGGAGCACCAGAAGTTGATTGGTTGACGTACTGATTGTACTTAGGATCTTTCTTCTTCCGAGATATGCCAGGTTTTTTACTTAGGGGTATTTTTGTTGATATGAGCTGCTTGGGGAAAGGTGAGGTTTTTTCTGAGTTGTCAATTTTTGAAGTTTTTTTAGGAGGAGGAGATGTTGTTCTGTTTGATGGTGCATTAAAGTTAAATTTCGATTTTTGAGCAGTATTTTTAACCTGATGAGATGTAGAAGGCAAAGGTGGAAGGTTCGTTTGCGTACTGACAGAGCATTTGGTTACCTTTATAGCCGCAGAATAGGACACGCCTGGACGTGGGGTTCGGGCGGTTACTATTCGGCGTGCCTCATTGAAAGTCACATTCTGCAAAACTTTGACGGACTGAATTTCCTTTTCCTGTGACCATTTTGTACAATTCCTGGAGTAGGCCGCGTGGTCACCATTGCAGTTGACGCAATGGGGCGGTAACTCACAGGTTGTATCAGCATGGTCACTGCTAGAACAGCGGGCACAGATGGGCTTGCTTCGACAAGATGCCTTTGAATGTCCAAACCTTTGACATTGGAAGCATCTCAAAGGGTTTGGAACATATGGTCTAACCGGGCAGTTATACCAGGCAAGCTTGACGGCAGATGGTAAGTTTGGAGTAGCAAAGGTAAGAATGAGATGTTTTGTCGGGATAAGTTGACCATCTCGACGAATCTTTATTCTTCGAACAGCAATAACGTGTTGGTCACGCAATTCCTCTACAATATTTTCTTCGGTATCATTGATAAATTCAGACTGCGATATAACGCCTCGTGAGGTGTTTAAAGTTCTATGAGGAGTAATATTAACAGAGAACGAGCATATGTTTGTACAAGTAGACAGTGTAGTAGCTTGTTTCTCGGATGAGACTTGAACTAACAAGTCACCTGAACGTAATTTTTTAACTGAGGCTACATCTCCTAGAAGAGAAAGAAGAGCCTTATGTATCAAAAATGGAGAAACTTTACTAAATGACGTATTAGGTACTGTGGGATTTGTCAAAGCTATCATGAAGAACTGAGCGTGTTCAAATGGTACTAAAGGTGTTCCGCTGTTTTTGTATTGGTGTGCGGAACTGACCACCATTTCATTTTCAGCCATAGAAAATTAAATCAACTTTCAGCTACCAGCCGCAACACCCACCACGGAGTCCAACTAAGGGGGTGCAAATAACAAATTAGTGCTGCCACAAATCCGCTATTTAACACCGATGCTAGCCAATAGTTATACGCCCAAAAGTCACCACTTAAGCAGCCTCCACCCTTAACGAGTTGCCCAGTAAGTGACCTCGGGCTTGACCTTAGCCAACAGATGACGTTTGTGACTAGCCGATTGGTGCACACAGGCCAATGTGCACCTCCCGTTTACCTGAAGCACGGGCCAAAGCAGTGTATTGGGGTACCAAGATGCCCCTCAACTGCCAGGATCCCCTTTTCCAGGGACACGGGTCTCCACGCACGGCAAACACGCGGGTGGTATCTTCCCATCTGGGTTCGATACAACAGGGTGGTATTCGAACACAGATGACAAGCCCTTACCAGTAAATTCGGCAACCACGACAAGGGGGAAGAGAAAGGAGAAAGTAGGAGAAAAGGGAGAGGAAACGGAAGGGAGGATAGACCACTAGGGTACCCCGGGGCGTGACTCCCTGTATTTACCTAAAGAAGGTAAACCCCCTCAGGGGAGCTGATTTATTAAATTGTCAATGTCTAATTGTGAAACATGTTCGTTTGGGGGAAGGTAAACAGAACAGAAAGTTATAAGCGAAGTTATTGTTATTTGAGCGGCAACTGCTTGAAGGTTTGTTTGAAGATTAATACTTGAAAATGGATAACTGTTTGAAATGAGAAGAGATACGCCTCCACATGCTTTATTTCCAATAATATTGTCTTTTCTTATGTGTGAGAATTTTCGTATAGTAGCCGTATGAGTTGGTTTAAGAAATGTCTCTTGTAGAGCAATGCACGCAGGATTATACACCTCTATTAAATTTTTAATGTCCGAACAGCTTGAATAAAATCCACGACAATTCCAGGTTAAAACTTTCCTCTCCATTATCTTTTAAGTTTTAATTTTGATTTTTTGGGAATGAGGTTAGCTGGCGTTTCTAACCCTTCATCTACTTGCATTTCTGGTTCTGGCGGGTCATTTGTATTATCTTCATCTGTACTCATTGCGTCCGAAAGCAACTGCTGGTCTTGCTGAGTACCATTTAACTGTTTTTGACGGAATTTAAATTTATTTTGTCTGCTTTTCGGGATGTATGTATGTTTGCTAAAACTTGAAGGTTGAGATAATTTTTTATGCAAAGCATTTACTATTTGAGGAGTTAATTTTAGATATTTGTTACTTTCTGTATTGTTTGGAGCTTTAGATTGAGTTGATGTGGGTTTTGAAGTGCTGGGTGCTTGTTGAGTAACTTGGGATGCCGTTGATTTCGATTTAGTAGATGTTTGTCTTAGTTTCAGAATTTTTAATCTCATGTTTTGCGCATCTAATTCAGCTATGTCATATTGTGTTCCTATTGATTTTGTTGGTTTTTTGGCAACAACTGCTGCATATGAAACATTAGGTATTGGTTGGGAGCCTAGTAGTTTTGCTTTAGCTTCGAAATAGGTCAGATTTTGTGTAACTTTTATATTTAGGATTTGTTTCTCTTGTTTCCATTTTGGGCAAATTCGAGAGTTTGCAGAATGGGGTTCTGAACAATTTATGCATTTTTCGGGAAGGTTACATGTTCTAAAAGTGTGGTCAGGTAGGCTACAGCGTGAACAAGTTTCTTTTCCTCGGCAGTTACTAGTTGAATGACCGAATTTTTGACATTTAAAGCAGCGTATTGGATTAGGAATATAAGGACGGATTTTACAGTTGCGATAACCGGCTTTGACATCAGTAGGTAATTGAGCAGTATTGAATGTTAATATTAGATGTTGAGTATTTATTATCTCTGTACCTTTTTTAATTGTTATATGGCGGGCGTCAATAACACCTTGGTTTGATAGTCCTTCTAGGATTTCTTCGATTGGAAGGGACTGGAGAGCTTTATCAGAAATTACACCTTTAGAAATATTCAATGTATTATGAGGTGTGACTGTTATGGGTATGTTGCCTATAGTTTGTGTTTTTAAGAGTGAAGTAGTCTGTTTTTCAGAGATAGTTTCCACTAATAAATCACCTGAGGGAAGCTGTTTAACATGTTTGGGATTGCCTATTGAAGATTCAAGAGACTTTTGGACAAGAAATGGGGATACATTAGATAGTTTTTTTTCGGTTGAGCTCAATATTAGGAATCTGGCTTTAGCTGGGTCGTAAATTGGACATTTAGATAGGTTAAAACTAGGTAAAGGGGTTGTTCCGCTTTTGTTTCGGTGTGCGGAACTCAACACCATCTGTTCATTATCTGCCATACAAAAAAATAAATCAAGTTCCACTATCGGCGGCACCACCCACCACAGAGTCCAACTTAGGGGATGTGAGAAATAGATAGAAATCTGTTACTCAACAACGATGCTAGCCAATAGCTATACGCCCGAAGGTCACCCCTGGAGCAGCCTCCACCCTTAACGAGGTGCTCAGTAAGTGACCCCGGGCTTGACCCTAGCCAACAGATGACATTCGTGACTGGCCGATTGATGCATACAGGCCAATATGCACCTCCCGTTTACCTGGAGCAGGGGCCAAAGCAGTGTATTGGGGTACCAGGATGCCCCTCAACTACCAGGATCCCCTTTTCCAAGGACACGGGTCTCCACGCACGGCGAACACGCGGGTGGTTTCTTCTCATCAGGGTTCAATATAACACCGAGCCAAGACGAAAAGTCCTTACCAGTTAAACTGGCAACCACGATAAGGATGAGAATTCATAAACATATAATGAATTGCAAAAAAAGGAATAAATATATCAACGTAATGAAAAAACTAATCAAAAGTTTAGAAACCAATGTTCTGTAAATGATATCCAGAATTTTATAGTAAATAAAATAATGTTCGCTCACTAGGTCAATAAAATGATAAAGTGAAAGTCAGGAACTCGAAACAGGACCGTCACAAGAGAGAAATTGAAGTATGGTAAGGTTCAGCTCGGGGCCCCGGGTGCGCCGTACCCGTCACACAAGAGTGTGCCCCTGGGGGGATCGAATTATCGAATCCAACGTCCTTAAAGTAAAAGAAAAGTTTATAGTAAGGATTGTCTCTAACGAATAAATATAAAGTAGAGTAATAGCCAAAATAATGCTGTCTTTTAAAATTAAATTTGTGGCACTGAGTTACAAAGTATTTTACTGTTAAAAGCTTATTATAGTTAGGGTAGTCTCGTGCAAGTTCGCCTAGTAGTAGTTCTAGTAGAAGATACTTATGCATGTGTGGTCAATGCGTCAACAATTCACAATGACTTCATATTTCCTCGGCAGAGTAAAACGCGTAAATGGTTCTATTTTAATCGAAGACTGTGCAATTTGTTATTCGTTTTTTCATTCCAATTTTATTGTCATTCTGACAGCAATGTTTAGACTGAGTATGTTTCTAATACCTGAATAGGTTAATGGTCTACTCGTAAGTTTTTGGGTGAATTTAACAAACTCATCTGTGCATTTGTTACCCAGAATATCAGAGTGACCAATAATCCAAGATAACATAATTATATAACCCGAATTGTGTAGTTTCATTTGTGTGGATAGAATGGGACTTATAATTGTTGTTTAGTGAAACAATACAGCTTTTAGAATCTGTATAGATGTTCAATTTTTCATGTGTTTGAGAAAGTATATATTTCTGATGCACAAGCTTCACATTGTAAAACTGAATACTCTGGGTGTAGTTCCTCAGTGATAATCTCGTCAGGCGTCACCTCTGCAGATGCAGTATGATCACCTGCCTACGAGGCGACGGTATACGTAAAAATAGTTTACAAGATCTATACTCTCTTTTATTTAATAAAAAGTATTTTTTATTGTGAACATTAGTAGCAGTAGTGCTTCAATTACGTCACACTAGAGCTGCAAAATGGTTTATTGGCAACAGTCTAGGGAGCATACCTGCGAGAGATCCAAAGAAATTCCATCGCAATTTTTATCCTAGAGTATGGATTTCCCGCTTTGGTGGCACGACGAGCTGCGCTCAAAGTTGAGCACTTTACGGTCGAACAGTTTAATGAGGACTGATACCACGCAGCCTCAGTTCCTTTGCAGACAGTTCAAAGAAGTGACCCCTATCCCCCGCTCAGTGACCACTGCCAGTGATACTTGATTTCAATGATATACTGAAACCGCGTCTTACGATCTGTCCACTGTTGGACTTAAACACAAGTAATGAAATAATTTAAGTTTAGTATTTGCTTCAAGAAAACCATATCAAGATTTAACTTACGCAATACTGTTATACACTGACTGCAGCATCCACAAAAACTAGCATTTTCCTTGAGGCGTTGATTTTCACCGCATTTAACATTTTCTGGACATTTCTGTTTATCGCAAAATCCAGGGGGACAAACTATTGCGTTGACAGTAGTCAATCCAATCAGCCCCAAAAATAGTATTTTCCACATCATTTTCATCTACCTAAATAAGAAACTTCTAAAACAAAAAAGAACTCTAGATAAATAAAAAAGAGAACTGTAAGTTGCATAAAATATACACTATAAAATATAAAACAAAAAGAAACTTTCTGGGGCAATAATAAAATAAGAGATTGAGATATATTGTTTCAGTCCCCTGGGCTTTATCACGTGGGCAATTTTTACGTAGAATTTACACAATCTTTAAGCGCCTGATGCAAACTTCTCCATACATGATATAGCACTTTCTTCGAAAAACAAATATTGCAGGAAATAAGAATATATTTATTTATCTACATCAAATAAGGGTTTGAGGCAACTTGAATTTCAATCTAACTTATCTCTGCATTGGATTTAGATTTTTCTGATTCTATAAATAGACAAAATTTAAGAATGATTCGAAATGTTTAAAAAAAATCGTATATTTAGGTTTTCTATTTTGTTATTAACGTCGTACTAATAGATTATTGCGACGGTCAAGAATCCCTTCTTAATAATGATTCAAAGACGGTGCTGAAGCATTTGAGAATTTCACTACTACAAACTAGATAAGAAATCAGATGATAATAGTAATAACCCGAACACTGAACCATGCCTCCCAACTGCCTAACCATGCATGGACTTTTCAGACTTTAAAGCCGCCAGGGAAATTACATTAAAATGAATTCTTAACTCAGCTAAGGCGCAATCCAACACCTAGCCTTCAGAACTTGTGTGTGAGTGCTAAAATTGTTTGGCGTAAGAACTAGGATTAGCAGGGGAATTGAACCCCAATCCAAAGAGAGCTAGACAAATACTCAACGCACCCCCTGATTAGGCGGCAAAGATCATTTAAGAAAAAATTTGGCTTTAGGGTGTCGCATTTGCAGAGCTGGTGTGCTTTTCAGTTAAGTAGCGTGAACATCTGGGTTAATTCTCAGAGAATTAAAATAAAAACTGAGCACTTATATCAGACGCATGATCATTTTGATGCCAAAGAAAAAATAGGTCATTTTCTACAATTGTCTACAATGCATATTTAATTACAGAAGCAACCAACATTTAAATACCGTTAAAATTATCGCTAATCCAAAAGTGAAAATGGGTTTTCCAAGAAATTTCAAAATTGTATTTGCATGGATGATTGTTCAAGTATTTAAGTTTAATAAAGTTAAAAAAAAGAGTATTCTGCTCAGCTCTTTTCCTTAAAAATACCGAATAAGTCATGTTTTGCATCACAAAGATTCGTTACATTTCATGACACTCCAAGTGGTGGATCTTACGACAGCTATTACAAATAACTTCATTCGTTTAAATGTGCTGGCTTCAGTATTTTTCTTATATCAATAGCATTTTCATGTTTTTTTAAAATACATTCAAGTTAAAAAATTAAATTAAAATTACTACATCAGAAATTAAAAAAAATGATCACTATGTAGCTAAATATAATTACTTATATTTCTACCAATGCATAGTTTCCCTTCTTACTGTTTTCTCTTTTTTTATACTTTTTTTTAAATGATTAATAGTGATTTTCTTAACTCTTATAATTTAAAAATACTAAAGTAGCATTTGCCTCTTACTTACCGAATTGAAAAGAATAAAAAACAATTCAGTATCAGTGAAATTGTTTGTTGTGGTATTAAGCAAAACTATAAGTTTATATACTAAATTCGATGTAATATAGTTTGTTTTAGCGCAGATGCTTGCAATAAAACAAATATTTTATGAGACACTCTTAGAGAAATAAATGTAGTTATGCAACACGCGCTTTAAAGGATTACAGCATACATATAAAACAAAAAATTCTGATGAGCTATTTATTTATATCATTGTGAAATGACATTGAGACAATTCAAATAAAATTTAAATCGTCATGAATATTAATGTAATAATAAAATCAGTCATGAATATTAATGTAAAGAGTGACTGTACAAATTCTTTTTACCCAACAAAGATCATAGGGGAAAAGAAAAGAAATACAGATTTATTTTTATGCTAAAAGAATATGTTAGACGATTAAAAATATTAAATGATGTTGCATTAAATGTAGAGCTTAATAGTACAAGTTCTGAAATTCTCTACACTACGCCTGACAAAAACGGTATTATGTAATTTGACACAAATCAAATAGTGCTATAAACTGAATTTGGTGCAAAAAACGGAAGACTGTATTTAGGAAAATTGAATAAAGATAGCTTAAAAACTGAAAAAGGGGTACTCAAATAAAAGAAAATATTCTTTCTGCACTGGGGATCATAGAAACCTAGTTATCTAAAAAATGGAAATTATTTTGCGGTGTAATTCATTTCAAATCAAGTGGGTCATTTATTTCAAAACTGTTCTTTTTTGGTATATACTTTGAATTTGTCAGTAGTTATTCGTTATTAGTTAGATGTACAGAGCACAAAATTAAAAACGGACAAACTGTGAGTGAATTCAGATGAATAGTTCATGGAAAATCGGATTTTAAGTCGCATTTTTTAAAATTTGATTTCACAGGAACTACTTGGCCGATTTCACTCAAACTCGTATTTTGCTATTTAAAATTATGTTCTTTAAAATGATGTAAAAATTCATGATATTATCTTAGGATAAACTAATTTTATAATTATGTGTGGCAGTTTTTCAATTCACTTGAAACAGTTCGAGAGATGGAGAAATATTCAAAAAATCAAATTAACAGTAAGAGGTTAAAACTTTAGATCGCTTTCCTGACTAAACTGTTCGGACCATATTTCTCGGATTGCAGCTACCCCCCCCCCCCCAATATTTTGGGGGGCAAAAATTTCAAATCAGTCGAAAGGTGAGTTTATTCAGAAAAATTACGTTTTTGTGGCTGATTCCGTAACTTAAAATATTATCTGCACCAATTAATTGGAATATTTGTGCTTACCCTCTCTAACCATTAAGATTAAGTCCCAGAAGGTAAAGATCCGTTTCTTAGATCAAAAGTTATTTAGGGTGAACCGTTTATTTTTTTTTTCTATTTATTTGACTTTTAGAAGTATAGAGAAAAGTTATTATTCAAATAATTCCACATGAAGTCTGGTTCTTTCACAGAAGTTACTGGCTCAAAAAACAGTCAATGCTACACTGTTAATTTTTTTCTAAAATTACTGCAAAATAACCAGCAGCTGATTGTCCATCCAATTATTCGTTAAATTTAACGGTTAGGAACATTTCTTTACCTTTACGGTTATGAAACCATTTAAAACTGGTAAGGTTTAAAAACCGTGATTCATACATAGCATGTCTTCAAGACAATAAAAAGGAAATTCAACTAGCCATTAGAGTTAGGTTATGTAAGGTTTTTTGTGTCGGACAATAGACATTGGAGTTAGGATGTGTTGAGTTATATTTTGTTAAATGAATCATGGAAGGTGGTTTAAATGGTTTATCTGCAGATGATACGGTCCATCTAAATTCCAAAGGTTTTGTGTTAAACAGCTATGTGATGCTAGCATCTATGCGTAAATGAGACTTTCGTATTTCAATATTCCAAGAACACCAATTGAAAAGGGATGGGCATTGGAAAATCTTCGTGTTTTAAGGAATAACAGAAATAGTGTGGTGTCACGGCTATGATTCGAACCCCGGTTCAGCCGGTCACTAGATTAACAGATAGGAACGAATTAGCAATCTCGGCTAGTGTATGTACCCAGCTGCAAGAAGTTAAGTGGCTTCATAAGGTTGACGCGATAAAATTATAGTTGTTTAACCATTTTTATGTAAAAAAAGAGTATATAAATGAATTTTCTCACATTTTACAGTTTGAATATCTTTTTTATGGTTATTTAACTGGTTTGGATGAATATGGTAAAACTACAATTAAATAAATTATATAACCATTTTTTTCTGAAAAATTTCGAACAGTGTATATTGCATCGATCGACATTCTCAATTAAAATAAAACTAGTTTGGGAACCAAGCTAAAACAGTATATTTACTAATCTCGGTGCATAATTAACTAATAATGGTAGTAAAGGTGTAAAAACTAAAAATAATTTAAAGGAGGCAAAAATGATCTAAAATTTATAATTATTTCTTACAATTATAGATAGTAAAGTGAAATTTCCCTTTCAATAAAATTGGATATATGCTTATCCTTAGTAAAATGTATCTGCAATATACCCTCTTCTTTTTGCAAAATTTTATTACCATTAGGGGTTAACCATAATTAAAGGCTGTTTACATTTTATCAAAATAATGCTATTTATAACTTTCAAGTGATGGGGATGCATTTATTTTCAGACGTAATAAATTAGATAAGAGAAATGAAAGCGCGCAAAAATAGAAATGTATGTTTCGATGTTCTGAAACTTATCTAAACCTTAAAAATGAATCTTCTGTTGTTGTTGTAGTTCATTTACGTCGCGCTAGAGCTGCACAATGGGCTATTGGCTACGGTCTGGGAAACATCCCAGAGGATGATCCGAAGACATGCCATCACAATTTTGATCCCCTGCAGAGGCGCTGACACTCCCGCTTCGGTATCCCGACGGACTGCACGAGAAGTCGAGCACTTTACGGTGTAATAGCTTAACGAGGACAAATACCGCTCACCCTCGGTCCCTACGCAGACTGATCCAAGTGGTCATCCACCCGCACACTAACCGCATCCAGTGATGCTTGATTTCGGTGATCTGCTTGGGACCGTGTCTTAACAATCAATCCACTGCGGGACATGAATTTTCTGAAAATTCTGAATTTATTATAAGAATTTAATAATAAGTTATGAAAAATAAATTGAGTGTAACAAAATACTATTTTATTTACTAAAGAATTTAACATTTTTCGTAAATTTTTTCCTTTCTAGTGTTAAGGACACGGGCCTGAATCGATTATACTGCTCCGGATTTAAACAACATTGCTTTCTCATAAGCTGATATGATGCTTGCAAGGTAAATTTATAAAATTACATCTAGAGTGACCTTTTTAACGTTGAAATTGAGGTATTTTCACCTGAAAATAGTTCTAATTCAATACAAAATTAAATAGTGCTAGTAGAAAATTTTGAACATAAAAATTTTAATTCTTGTGATGCAAATTTGTGTAATCTATCTCAAAAGTGTTCATTAGAATGTTAATAAAATAAATCAAGTCATAAAGATAATAAAATACATTAAACATAAAATAAAACATGAAATTTGAGCTGAAATTTTCTCAGAAAATTTCACCTCAGTTACAAAGTATGACGCATTTTTATAAAGAGTTTTGTGCATCGATATCTAAACTAGGTAGATAGTTTAGCAGCTCAAAATTTTGAAAATTCTGAAGCAACTAAATTAATTCTTGTATTGTTAAAAGTAAGAAATTTTTTACCAAGGACGAAAGAAAACGACTGCCAACATGCATTCTCATAGCTATCGAATTAAATATGCGTTTGAATTATTATGGCGTCTATATCCGAAATTGATTAATTTTTGCTCCTCTTTGCTGAAAAAAAATTTCACTGTAGCGAAAAGGTCGCAGTGTTGAAAATGACATGCTTAAACAATAGTTAACAACTTTACAGCATGTACGTAAAGATGTTTTTGTCAGATCAGACATCAGATTTAGGCTAGTCAAATGTTAGGTGAGAAAAAAGATCACTGGGTTACCTCCCATAATTGCTAATACTCATAATTTCTTCCAGAAAAGCAATCCCCTTGAGGAGCTTTTCAAAGAAAATTTTTTAAAGGCAAAAGCAAATATGAAACTATTTAAAATAAAACTCCATTTATTAGATTTTTCTTTATATCCCTAAACAAAGTATTTTATGGTCCTTAGCAAAGAAAAAATTTCCAAAACCACTACAGCTTTATAAACAGCCATAAATTTTAAGTACACTAAAGAGTAATATGAGGGAAAATGCATTTAAATGCTAAAGAAGAAAATTTAAAATCACTAGGGAACTTCGGGTGCATGTTATTCGCAATTGCATCCAGAAAAGCAATCTCCCTGAGGAACTTTTCGAAGTAAATTTTCCGTAAGAAAAAAGTACTTGAAAACAAATATAGAATTACGGTATACTTTTAAATTACAATTACATTGATTAGTATTTTTGTATGAATATTTTTTTGTCCTTGCCAGAGAATAAAAGTTACAAAGCCACTGTCTCTTGACATATAGACAAAAATTTTAAGTCGAGCAAACTTAATGGTAATATTATGAAGGTAAAGGCATTGAAGTATTAAAGATGACCAGTTTAAATATCCATGAACATGCTCTTAGAATATGAAGTGGGCAGACAGCTTTATAAGTAATCCTAGCTTTCTACTTTTTCAAAAGTTATATCAAGAGATTTTTTTTCTTTACCCTCGACCATAGACTACAGTAGAAACGTAAGCAAGTTTTCAACAAAAAAAGTTCAAAAATATGGCATTCCAAGCATTCCCGTTACAGCCTGTTGTGAGCGAGGGAGCTCTAATCTCATTAATTTTGTGACCAATTGCATTATGGCAGCAGGCAGTGCACATAAACCGCCTTTATTTTCCAGGCAAGCTAATGTTCATTTATTTGAAGCTATAACTTCAAACCACAACCGGGAATGAAACCAAACTGAAATTACAAAGCTAAAATAATTTGGTACATGACTGGTCCGAAATATTTAATGAAAGTAAATTGATAAAAAGCTTTCACAAAACAGTTTTAATATTATACAATATATTCTGCTTACTTAAAATTCGTAAATAGTCTTGAAGGTCTTTAGCACATATGCTAAAATTACGTAGGATATAGAACGAGCTGAGGTATATTTTGCACCACAGTCTCGTCTTCTGGAGTCAATTCCATAAACAAAACATTAGCCACAAACAAAACCGTAGTTCGTAGTTCACACTTAGAAACTAAGAAGTTAGTTACAGTTTACAGAAATCTTTATTTTGTACTATGTTTCCTCTACCATAAATTAAAATTTGCTGATGCTATTATTTTATTCTACAAAACCTTTTAATATTTTGAAGTAAATAAAAAAAAATGCAAAAATTTTACGGATAATACAGCTGAACTTTTCATAGAAACGTTTTTAAAATGATGTTTTAAGAACTTTCCAGATAAAGTTTTTACCTTAAACTAAATGATGTTGCTTTGCTGAAATGTTATATCTCTTTGCTATCATAATCTCTTTGCTGTTATATCTCTTTGCTGTGAAACTTTCAAAAGCTTTAAAACAATAAACCATGGAAGAACGTTTCAGGGAAAAAAATTCTCATAAGTTTAATTTAGTGTTAAGTTAAAACTTGAAATTTCAATTGAAAACATCTTCGTATAACTTACAAGAAGAAAATGCAAGATCACTAAAACGGAGATCGAATATAGTAAAACTCATCATGAGAAAAATATGTAAAAAATTTATTGACTTAAAAAAAATTTTCAAAAATGGAATCATTTAAGTGAAAAGTGTTTATAGCACTAGGGAAAGAATCGGCTTTACAGCTTTGACGACATTACTTATGAAATAAAAGTATCATAAACCAAATTTGACGAAGGAATAGACTGTCGTAAATTGGAATGGTAGAATTCGTATTTACTTGAAGATATCCCCTGATATTTATTTCTTCCATTTTACAAACAAACTTTGCGAAATGTCCCATACCATTTTTTGTAATTTCAGTTTGATTGTCTGTCAGAAAATAACGAATACTTCCTTTAGCTTAACTTGGTTATCAAATATCACTAATAAAGTCTTTGACTAAGCATTGTCTCGAATTTTAATTGTCTATGCTTATTTCATAACTCTGTTTCATGCATTTTGAGATAAACGTGTATATACAAATTTTTAAAAGTCACTGTAAATTATTAACAAAAATACTGCATACACACATACACAGACTGGCATGTTTTGAGTGATAAAATCAAAAAGACTGGACTATTTCGATTCGTTGGCCAGATTCAGTAAAAACTTAATGGTCGAATGCAGATTATGCTGGGATGTTTTGATCACTACTTTTATTGTGATTCAATTTTTAGAGAAAATATCAAAATACAGCATTTCTCAGATCATGCACTGCAATATCAATCAGTCGGCCACACAATTCTACTGATGATGATGATGATTATCGACGATCAGTTTTGGAGCTTTTTGCAATTTCCAGCTTATAGTTCGCTTATATCCAAGGTGGCGGAGATAGGTGGATGGTTATAGTATGCGGATAGATTTTAGGTAATGTATAAGATATTGTAGCTTTCGTTTATCCGTTGTTTCCATAAGGTATGAGAACGACAATGCCCCAGGTCCAAGCAGTATTTTTAGGATGGTGCGCTGTTGATCAAAGAGAGGGCATTCTAGAATAGTGTGATCGATATCGGAGATCGAACCGCAGTTGCATTTCTTGTCTGGAGCGAGTCCGAAGCGGAATAACTTTGCTTTAGTTGGATAGGATCTAGTACGGATTCTGGAGAACGTAACGTCTTGGTGCCTGCTGGAGAGGGGTAGAAGTTCGTTTTTATTTTGGCTCAGATGAAGAAAATCAGTATAGTATTTGCTATGCTTGAAGGCTGATTGCCTGGATAGTTGGTGGATTCGTTTAATTGATTGATAAGTATCTTCAATGGTAAATTTATCGTAAATTCTCGGTCTGGAGAGCGCTGCTTTTGCCAGCTCGTCAGCGATTTCCTTGCCAAGTATCCCGGAGTGCCCAGGAACCCATGCTATGTCTACAGACTGGCAAGAGGATGGGAGCGCTTCCATCGAGACTATGATTTGGTGTATGATTCCTTGAGGAGAGTCTGTAGCAGAATTTAGTGTTGTCAGGACAGAGAGTGAGTCTGTAAAAATTATAATTCGGGAACTTGTAGGGCATTTTTGAAGTGCTAATAATATAGCTATTCCCTCAGCTGTGAAGACCAAGCAAATGGGTGGAACGGATCCGGACATGGCTGACCCGGAGCAGGAGTTGTATATTGCCACTCCTGCCTTGTCTGATATTCGGGAGGCATCTGTATAGATCAGAGTGTGGTGCTGCCAATTATTGCGGACGAAGTCCCAGAATATAGTAGGTATTAAGTTCGGTGGTAGTTTCTTGTTTTGATAGGGGAGATTTGTGAGATGTATACGGACTTTTGAGGGTATTTTCGGAGTTCGATGGTGCATTTTAATCATATGATTAATGGTTATGCCGTGATCATTTAGCCAGCGTTTTGCTTGTAAGGGGAGAGCTGATTTCCTGTAGGTATTCGGAATGTGCAGATTCTGGTAAGTTATTGCACTTAGTGACTGATAATAGATTTGTCTGATATAAAACCGCGTGGAGATCATGTTATGCCGTTCTTGGAGATTCGTACAGCCTGCCTCCTGGTAAAGTAGCGGTAGTGGAGTCCACTTCGGTAGGCCCGTAGCTATCCGCAAGGTGGCATGGTACACCGTGTCAAATATCTTGCGTTCACTTTTGCTGGCGAGGGAGTGCAGGTGACAGCCGAAATCGAGCGTAGGCATAATGTATGACTGGACAATTCGGAGTAAATGGAAGGAGCGTGCGCCCCAGGATTTTCTTGATATACATTTTAGTATGTTAAGCATTTTTAGTGTGGAGATTCTTTTTTCTTGAAAATGATGGCGGTAGCTGAGGTTCGATGAAAAGTAAACCCCTAGAATGCGGATATGTGGCGTCCATATGATGGTTTCTCCCTGGAAGTGAACGGTGGGAAGGGATTCGATGGCTCTATAGGAGAAATCTATTGCTCGACATTTCCCAATGTCTGCAGAAAGGTGCCATTCTGTTAACCACTTCTGTAGACGTAGAAGGGATAGCTGAAGTTTGCGGGTTAGAGACGGCATATTCGGGGAATAGATTAGGAGGAATATATCGTCTGCGTAGATAAAGCAATTGACGCCGTCGGGAAGGATATCAAAGATGTCATTTATATATAAGATGAAGAGGAGAGGCGATAGCACTGATCCTTGTGGAACGCCTTTGCTGCTGCTAAAAGCCCTTGAGTATGTATGCCTCCAGCGCACTCGAAAGGATCTATCCGTGACGAAGCCACATATCCACTTATGAGGAGATCCCCTGATGTTATGTTGTAATAGTTTGTATGCAAGGCCATCTTGATTTGGCTAAGGATACGGCTGTTTGGAGTTCCACGAGTTGGAAAGGCTCTGATAGAGCTGAGTATGAGTCTGATTCGCTGGAGTCGTACGGAATGCACATAACTATTGGTTCTCTGGCGTAAAACTGACCAAAAAGGTCAGCCTGTTGATTTACGTCAAAGATGTGCTGATTTCCCCGCAATAGGAAAAGATGAGAGTCGGACACATGAGATTGTGTGCGTTGAAGATTTTTAAGTAACCTAAAGATGTTTGGGGAGGAGCCTAAGGAGCAACAAAGTTGAGACCAGTATTTTTTTTATTCCTTTTTAATCGTGAGTCGGAGGTGAGCGGCAATTTTCTTAAACTTGATCCATAGGGCCGTGTCACCAGAGCGTTTGGCCCGCCTCCATGCTTGTCTTTTTCTTCCAAGTAGGTGAGAGAGGTAGGAGAACCACCATGGGGGGGGGGGTATTTATCCTTCGGAAATTTTTGCCATCTGCGATTTTCCTGCAGTGTGTTAGTGCACGTCGAAGTGAATTCTGCGATTGTGTTACTGCCACATTTTTTAAGGTAGCGTTGATTTGAGTATAAAAGGTGTTCCAAAGAATTCGAGGACGAGAGTAATTCAGATCATGGCCGGGGCCCAGGCTGATGGACGTTTTTATGGGCACGTGGTCACTATCGAAGCTGTCCGCATGGACCTCATGGGTGCAGAGTAGATATAAGTCGGGAGATACAAGAGCCACGTCAAGCAGCGATGGTCTATGGTGCTGATCATAACGGGTTGGGGTCGATAAATTGAGCATGCAAAGGTTTTCTGATATTACATAGTCGAGGAATTGAGCAGACCCTGGTGAGTCACTGGAGCTGCCCAAGGCCCGATGGCGTACATTGAGATCGCCTACTATCAGAAATTGTGGTTTTGATTGGCGGACAATTAGTTCGATCCAATGTAGATCCAGCCTTCCTGGGGGGAGTAGACGTTAATAATAGTTAGTAGATGTGGTCCGACACCCGTCTCTACTATAATGCATTCATGTTCTATGGAGGGGGAAGGAGGAGGTTGTATTAGTCTGGAGGGATAACGGCTGTTAACTGCAGTGATGAGACCACCGCCTCGTTGTCCATTACGATCATGGCGATAAATAGAGAATGGTGGTAAGTTGAATGCATCTGAGTGCTTTAAAAAGGTCTCTTGGATGCATAAACATTTTGCGTGATTAAAATAAGATGTTCGTAACCATTGCCGTTTATTTGCAAGGCTTCTGGCGTTCCAAGAAACTATCTGGAACATGAAATTAATGGAGAGTAAAAAGGCAGAGAGATAACAAAAAGACACTTGTATCATTTGAATTATAAACGGCAGAGAAAAATTTGGGAGATTATTATCGCTTAAGATTTCTAGTGTGTCGTTTGTCCAACTTCACTGTGTCACTGATGGAAGTATTTGATCTGGCTTGTGGTGTATTTTTGAGAGAGCTCTTAGTTGTGGTATCTGTGGAGGTTTGGGATGAGGCCGGGCTTGAAATGCTTTGTTGCGATTGCTCCAAAGTGGGGATGAGAGAAGATTCCCTGTTTTGGGATACTTGATCTTTTGTAGGTTTAGCTGGAGGAATGGGAACTGGTTCGAGAGACGTCAGAAGAGAGGCTTGGTTGTTTTGCTCTAGAGAGCGGAATTTCTTTCTGGAGGAGTGAGGTTCGATTGAATTGTCTAATCGGGAAGTTAATTTATCAATGACTGTAAATAGCTTTTCAAATAGAACGTCCTGCCGTTGGGAGAGTGCTTGCAATTTGGAATCGAATGTAGTAACTACTTCTGACACTACGCTCTTGACTATGGACTTTATATTTTCCACTGTCGTTACTTGCTCGGATTTTGATATAGACGCGTAGGTAGAGGTGTGTTGTATGGGCTTGAACTGGCGTCTAGCTTCTGAGAATGATAGGTGGTTTTTGCTTTTGAACTCTAAGAATTTTGCTTCTTCCAACCGAGATGGACATGTCGGGAAATCCACAGGGTGATTCCCTGCACAGTTAATACAGGTTGGTTCAGTGCTGGCGCATTCTGAGAAGGCATGTGTCCCACTGCAGTAAGAGCAGCTTTGATGTTTGGCGGAGCAGTTTCTTGTTGCATGGTTGAACTTAAAGCATTTGGTGCACTGTCTAGGTCGGTCATAGAAAGGAGTTGGCTTTACGAGGTTGTACCAAAATTTTACTTCCGTTGGTATTGAAATGCCGTAGATTGTGATAAGGCATGTCTCAGATAGTGTTGAAGAGCCTCTTCTTGTAAATCTGCGAATGCTATGCACGGTTATGTCATTATATGATAATTCGGCTGCTAGTTCGGTGAGTGCATGGTCAAGGGGGATTTCTTGTAGTAGGAATTTTGAGGGGATATTTTCTGTTAAGATGCTAGGTTGGGTTTGGACTTCCATAATTTTAGTTAGCTTAGAGATTTCGATTGCCGTGTTCAAATTTGCTGTTTTAATAAGAAGTTTGCCATTTCTAGTGTGCATACAAGATATTATGTTTCTAGGTTCTGTGACAGCTTTAGTCAGATCCTCTTTCAGTATGATAGGTTTCTTCGGGAAAGAATTCTGTCCCATTGGGGTAAACATTATTGCGTAAGTAGACACTCCACCGGCAGTAGCATATTCGAGTTGTTCAGTGACCGTATCATTAAATTCCAAATTTGTTTCAGAGGACACTTTAATCTTTCGAGAGTAGTGTAGGTTTGTAGACAAATCCATCTCTTCCTCCCTCATGTTGAGGAAAGAAGGGGAAATAATTATACTTGAGAAAACATGAAATTCGCTTACCTTGTTGTCGCCAACAGTTACTTCGGCCCGCATTAGTGGGCGGTACACAAAATAAGAAAATCAATTTGCTGATATAAATAATCCAAGTTTCGGTATTCCAAAGTACAAGATTGTATTTTAATCCAATGGGTAATGTTTAATCTGCTCACCCGAGATGGATGAAAACAGATGTTGGCACTAAGAATTTCAAACAAAATTTTTCGCTGACGAGAAAACGTCCGACACTGACGACTCCGAGAAATCAAATCCACAATTCTACTGATTTTTGATTGAGTATTGTCAAGTGCTACGAGCTCTCTGCTTTCGCTTATAGCTCTGTATCTCAATAGGTAAGGTTTAAGGTTGGGGCTGAGTAGATAGCACAAGGTTGGAGCGAACTGCTAGAATCGGTTAGTAGCTTGGAAGAATTTTAAGATGGATTGGATTTTGGTCCGGGGGTTGAGAGACAAGTTAACCAGATCAGTGAAAGCTGGGCTCTGCAGGGATAAGGTTTGATAGAGGTCTTTACGAGCATTTTGATAAAAGGAGCACTCCAGGAGATAATGTTCGTTCGTGTCTATATGTCCGCAGTTGGGTCACTTAGGACTTTCTTCTAACTTTCACTTATATAGAATCGCATTAGTTGGAAGAGATTTAGTCCTGAGTCTGGCTATTAGTACATCTAATTTTCGGGACTTGATAAGTGAGCGGTAATCTTGAGATTCGTCAAGGTGCGGAAAGAAATGGAAGTATTTGCACTCTTTCCATTCTCTGTGTTCTTTATTGAACTCTTCTTTCAAAAACACTTGACTAAGATCTTGGGGTGATGAAAGGTGCGAAATAAAATCTTGATTTAGTGCCTGTTTTGAGAGTTGGTCAGCTTGTTCGTTTTCTATAATACCAGTAAGGGATGGGGCCCAAATAAATGAGAGAGAATTCACAATTTGACTTGATTTGGCTATTTGGTCTTGGTCTAGGAGAAGGAGTGTGATTCTTGGAGATTATCTAGTGCCTTTGGAGAGAGACTGAAGTATTGAGTCCGTCAGTAAGGTATAATGTTCGCAGCTGGTAACACAATGCTTCAGGGCGAGGAAGATCGCCAATCCTTCTGCGGTAAGGACTGATGTTTGTGAAGGAATTCGGCCAGAGACCGTATAACCTTTAGAGGAATATATTCCCACGCTGGTCTTGCCCGATTGTTTTGATCCTTCTGTTGCCAGAACAATGCTGTTGGTAAGATTTTGATAGCGAAACTCTTCAAATAAGGCTCTTATCTGAGGTTGGGCTAAATTCTTGGAATGAAAAATTGTCTAAATTAATGAAGACGTTTGGGGGAATTTGAATATGGGTATGGTATTTAATAATGTTATTTTGGGAAAGGTTCTTGCTATTCATCCATTTATGCATATATGGTATAAGAGGATCCAATTTACCTTGTGGAAGGTTGGATAATGGGAGATTAAGGTGATGGAAAACTGGAGAATATGACTGGAGGGAGGTGTGGCGGAAGTAGAATGTAGGTGCTAGCCATTTGTGACGTGAAGCTAATTTACTCACTCCCGCTTCTTTGAGAAGTAATGGAATGGGTGTCCATCGAGGCTGACCTGTTGCTACTCTAAGAGCCGCGTTGTATAGGATTTCTAGGGTTCGTAAACCTGTTACACTTGAGAAGGTAAAGATGTTAGAACCGAAGTCTAAAACATTTCTGATGCATGAGTTTACAATTTGAAGAAGATGATCTGACTGAGCTCCCCAACGGGGGGTGGAAATACAGTGAAGAGCGGAGAGTTTCTTTAAGATTTTTTGTTTTAATTGTCTGAAGTGGTGGTGGAAGCTCAGGTTGCTGGAGAAGTGAAGCCCGAGAATTCAGAGATTTTGAACCCAGGGAATGGGTTTATTGAAGATGTTGAGACTGAAGTTATCACCTGAGCGTCTTCTAGAAAAATTGATGACGGCGCTTTTTTCCGGAACAATTTCAACGCTCCAGTCCTTGCACGATTTCTGAATAAGGTGGAGTGAGAATTGCATCTTATGTCTTACTTCGTAAGTGGTTTCAGCGATTGCCATATGGTAGATATCGTCTCCAAAAATAAGGCAAGATATGTCCCCTGGGAGGATGGGATGCAGGTCTGACATATATATCATGAAGAGGAACGGGGAAAGAACTGATCCTTGTGGAACGCCTCTGTTCATAGGGAAGTTGGCTGAAAGCGCTTTCCTCCATCGCACGTCTATTTTTCTTTGGTTGACAAAGTTGTGGATAAATTTGGAGGCTCGATCGGTAATTCCAGACTTTAAAAGTTTGGGGATCAAAGATTCATGGTTTATACTGTCAAACGCAGCGTGAATGTCAAGGGAGCAGCATATTACGTATTTCTTTTTGAACCGAGCTTGGAGAACTTCATGATGAAGAATGGTGAGAACCGAGTCTACACCTTTAAATGGCAGGAATCCACAGTGATAGGGATGGAAAATTCCAGTTTTGAGTGAAAAATCAACGAGTCTCTTTAAGAGCATGCGTTCAAGGGATTTGCTCAAGGTGGATGTAAGCGAAATGGTTCTATATGATGATACTAGATCAGGTGGTTTCCCTTTCTTATGGATAGGGATGATGTGGGCTAATTTCCAGGATTCTGGGATCTGTCTTGAGACCCAGATATAGTTTAACTCATCTAGTAGCTTCTGAACAGCTGCATCCGAAAGGGAGCGAAGAATTTTTAAAGGAATGCCATCTGGCCCAGGGGACTTGCATTTTCGACGAAGTATTTTGGTTCTCTGGGCGGTTAGTAATTGAGCGGAGTACTTTTCCAATGGATTTAGTTTGGCATGCGTTGACGCAAACGTCATTCCAATATTATCTTCGGGCTGAGTGTATTGTTTTCCGTAGCTCAGCAGCTGTTTTTTTTTTTTTTTTTTTTTTGTATGTTTTCCACATATCTGGGTTGAGGGATCTACGCGCGATTCTTAGATATTTACGTTTCTTACCTAATAAATAGGAGCACAGACTGTTCCAGAAGGGTGGGAAGAGTGGATTAATCGCTGGTCTGAAAGAGGTGTGTTTCTTTATTTTTTGCTGGAAAATAGTTTGAAACTTTTGAGTTGAGAGAGTATTTTCGGCTAGAATAGTTTCTTCCAGGTCACGGGTTAGGTTCTTTCAGTGCACTCGAGTTTGTCTGTTCGAAGAAGGGTTGTTGTTCGGGATATTAAGGAACATGCTCACAGGGGCATAATCGCTATAAAATGTGTCTGGGGACACTACGTAATTCATTTTGGGAACTAAGTCATCTGATGTGATTGTGAGGTCTAGAAGGGAGGGTTGGCACGCTGGTTTGAAGCATGTGGAGACCTTCGTGTTTAGTAGAGAGAATTGTGCATCTAGGATCCACTCGATGAGCCTATCCGCGTCTCTTGATGCTGTCTGAGCTCCTACCGCACCATGGTGTGCGTTAAAATCCCCTATTAAAATAAATGAGTTCGTTAACGTTCGTCTTAGGGATTGCAGCCAGTCTTTTGAAATTTGACCTTTAGGGGAATAAATATTCTCTAGTAAAAATGAAAAATCCGTCATTGTGATCTGCACCGCTAAGATTTGATTATCTGATGTTTGTAGATTTGGTGTTGGAATGATTTTCGATGAAATGTCACGGTCAACTGCGATGATAAGTCCGCCACCTCGACCTCTAGTTCGGTCCTGACTGAAGATTGTTTTGGACGGAACATAAAATGAGTCAGCTGGACTTAGAAACGTTTCCTGAAGAGCTATTATATGTGATTGAGAGAAAGTTTTAACTTTAAGCCATTGAAGTTTGTTTTTGATACTTCGGCAATTCCAGGAAGTGATGTTAATTAGTATGTTGAAGAATGTACATAAGGTAGCTAGAAAGTTGTATTGTCAATTTCAGTAAAGAAGTAGATATTAACTTGTTGTTTTATTGGTCGATGATTTTGTTTGAACTTGCGAGACCTTTTGAGTTTGTCCTCTATTTTGTGACCTTGAAGTTATGCCTCTAACTGGTGTAACTGGACCCTGCACTTGAGTATCTGAAGATTCTGGACGAGATTCTGCTTCGAAGTAGGTGGGTATGTTCAGTGTGGATGACTCAGTGTCGGCCACGAAGGAAAATTCGGTTTTAGTAACGTGATCTAGAACTTGATCTAGAACTAGAAACGAGTTAACTCCTGTTGGCGAGAAAAATAATGCGTGCGAATTTAGACCATTGTCCGTTGTGTACGTCAGTTTGTCCTGGATCGTATCGTCATATTCTAAGAGAATGTTGGTATTAGTTTTCACAGGACGACTGCTATATTCTGCAACAGTTTCATCCATTAATTCATTCTGATCCATAATTTACATTTCCAAATAATACAGGAAATTGTAACTTACAGTTTTCCTGGGAAGAAACAGAAGTGTCTGTCGGTAAAGGGGGCGGTTCCTTTCCCGACGAGCGAAAACTCCCAACTCGGGAAAAAAAAAATTGCAAAGTTCTTATCAGTAACCGAGGTGAAGTATCCGTTACTAGTAATATAATGAAACTACTTTATAACAATTTGTCTATGTCGATTCACATTATTTAAACTTCGAAAGATTTTTTCACTATCACAGTTCACTATCGTCAAACTCAAGCAATCGTCTTCCGACATATCAAGGTTGAGTATTGAGTATAGTGAAGTGCGGCGTGCTCTCTGCTTTCGCTTATAGCACTGCGTTTCAATAGGTAAGGCTTAATTTAGCCTATGAAGATTTATTTGAGCTCTGAGGCTCTTCTTCAAATGCAACATGCTAAAATGGAATCCAACAGGGAACTCCCATATCAAGGTATTTTTATTATTTGTTTATTATTTGTAGGGTGCGACAAGCTCTTTGCTTTCTCTTAGAGCTCTGTATTTCCAATTTGTGGTACAATATTAAAAACAAATTATCTCTGAATTGTAGTAGTAGTACTTAATTTACGTCGCACTAGAGCTGCAGAATGAGCTGTTGGCAAGGGTTGGAAAATATCCCTGAGGATGATCCGAAGATATGCCATCACAATTTTAATCATCTACAATGAGGATGGCTTCCCCACGTTAGTAACCCGACCACCTGTGTGTCGAGCACTTCACAGTAGTACAGTTTAACGAGAACTGATATCGCACACCCTCAGTCCCTACGCAGACTGATCTAAGTGGTCACCTATCCGCACACTGAACGCATTAAGTGATGCTTGACTTCGGTAATCTGCTGAGAACCGTGTTTTAACGATCAGTCCACTGAGGGACAAATTCACAGTGGGACTTATTTAGATTAGATTGTCCTTTTTACTATTACACATACATTATGAGTTGCACATACTACATTATGAGTTTAGAATGCATTATGAGTTAAAAATACAATATGAGTTACACATACAGGCTTATCAGCTCATTACAAAGCTTTGATTGTAATCACTTGTCAAGTTGAAGCTGAGACAGCACACAGGATGACATCACAAAAATACTTCTAGGGTTACGGCAAGATTCGAACCCTCTACCTATACAGCTGAACAGCGTTCGCCAGAACGGCGAGAGCATTGTGCAAGGCAGGCAATGGTTTATTATTCTACTTTAATCAAGGTAGAGAGGTAGGTTCCTTTTTATTTATGTCGCACTAGAGCTGCACAATGGGCTATTGACGAAGATCAGGGAAACATCCCTGAGGATGATCCGCAGACATGCCATCACAATTCATCGCTGTACCCATGGTACTGATCACCGACCGACCGCAAGACTTTTTTTCACTGATTGTACGAGCACGTGTATCGGTTCTCAGTTAAGTCTCGATTAGGCTTAGCAGAGTCGAGGATCGAACACCTGCCCCTCCGGACTGGAGTCTGACTCTCTAACCACTAGGCTACCAAGACCCTCTATTCTAATCAAGTATTTATATGCTATTTGCTTTTCGGCGCAGAAAAATACGTAACTTAGTATCATGAACCTGTAGCATTCTCTGCCGAAATCAATCTAGCATGCTTTTTTTCTTGGGCCCTCTTTTAGATTATATTGTATCTTGTGAGTCAAGTTTTTAAAATATGAATAACAAACAACTATGTCGGGGTATCGCCAAACGTTATGAAGCATTGAGTTATGGAGGAGTTCGAATCCCAACGTATTCCTAGAAGCATATTAATGCAGTTCTTCTCTAAATTGTGCCATCTATTTCTCAACTTAACAAGGACTTAGAAACCTTCTTTTTTATTGAGCATAGAAGCCTACATATTTGTATGTGCAACAATGAGATAACTGTGCTGGGCCTCTGATGATCAAGGTTATTTTCTTTTGGTAAACGTTTCATAATGTTTTGCACCTCTAGAATGAGATAACTCTTGTAGTCTGTAAACTAAAGTTCCTAGCTAGGTATCATACAAAAAGGCACGGGATTGTTTTTCTAAACGCCGTACTCTGAACTTTTGATGGAACCACGATTAAGAGTTCCAAACCGGTTGAACTTTACTCAAATATATATATATATATATATATATATATATATATATATATATATATATATATTAGTAAAGCATCATTGGATGCGGTTAGTCAGCGGGTGGGTGAACACTTTGATAAGCCTGCGTAGGGACTCAGGTTGTGCGGTATTGGTCCTCGTTAAAACTGTTCAACTGCAAGTGATCCCCTCTGCAGAAGATTGAAATTGTGATGGCATGTCTCAAGCATGACATATTTCAAGCGCTAAAATATTAAAGCCCATCTCCGAGAATACATTCATATTAATGCCGATTCCTTTGTTAATAACATTAGTTCCTCACCATCTCTCTAAACTGCTTGGAAATGCATTTTAATCTAATTTTTCCCTCTCGACAGCTATGGTTTCTCACACTCGGCTACTATAGTTTTACTGGTTTTGTTTCTCACCTTTATTTTTCCATTTTTCGTTAACAACTTTACCCTTTAAATATTAAATCCCTTTTGTTTCTTCTCATTCACATCTGACGAGTCTTGAGGATGGGTGCCTGTTTTTAAGCGCTTGAAATATGTCGACTATTATTTCCTATTTATATATTTTTGAAGCGAATGAAGTTTTTAATCAGGTAATATCTTACCGCATATTTTTCTTGGAATTATTTAATAATTATGGATGGGATATGATTTTTTTTGTCGTATGCCTGTTTAGGCAGTGGGGGTGCGATTGTACGTGTTTTTCATCGGCGCCATCTATGGCCAGGAATTCAACTTCTGCCCCGCCATTCACACAAGCACAACGCGTTTATAGGGCGGCTCACATCCACACACAAAGGAGAAAGGACATAGAACACACAGAGGGAGAAAGAAACATCCATGTCTTACCCGGGATTCAGTTCCCTGCCCCCTACACAGACCGGTTGGCATGTGATATGATTTTGTCAGCAAAAGAAACAAACAACTCGTAACTGCATAATTGTTGAATATTAATTTTACAAGAAAATAAAAGGCAAACAAAAAAGAATTGAAGCGGAAAAAAAATAGAATCTATTACAAGCAATTTAAAAGGAAAAAAAATAGCTATTTATTAATTATATCCCTAAAAAAATTAGAAACAACCAACTTTACTTCCATATATCCTAACTTAAAGTTTCAGGAATAATGGCGATGTTATTACGCATACCATTATTTTAATTATGAAAAATAAACTTTTTTTAAAGTAATCATCTATTAACGTAAAGTAAGACCGTCTTCATATTTAACTAAAATTTCTTCGGAAATTATTCACAGGTCTTAGAAGAAAACACTAGAGTGAAAGTGAAAAAAGGAAAGGAAGGGAAAGAAATTATCTCTATAACTCAACTAAGAAAATGCGGAGGCTAATTTTAAAAGCAAATATTTTCTTATGAAAAACTTTTTAGTGCAAAATCACACTATCATGCATATTCAGTATGATAATAATTTTTTTCGCCAGTTTTATTTGGTCATAAATTTTTTAATGAATTATTTATCTGGATAAGTACTTCAGACAGATATTTTTTTTAAGAAAAAAAAATATTAATTTATGTTCCAGCTCATTAAAACAAGTTAAAAGTATTTTTTATCGGTTGCTATTGGGAGGTTGAATTCATGCAAAAATTTGAGTGTAATCCAGTAATTATTCCTGATTATTGCGATAAAAGCTGAACTTAGAAATCTTCAAAATTATAAGGATGTAAAAAATGTTAGGTAGATATATAAATTTTGATATTAAGTTAATAATCTTTTTATATTTTATACACAGACCCTGGACAAATTATTAGATGCGCTTTAAGATTCTATTTAAATTCCTAATTATCAGATGATATTATACAGGTTTATAGTTCTTGCACGGCTGAAACAGGTTTACACTTGCTTATGTTCGTGTATCAATTAGTTAACATTGTAATGCAATATGTTAAAAATAAGTACACATTGAAAGTACACAAAAAATCTCCTAAATTAAAACACATTACATGTATGTTCAAGCATAAAAAAATGCATACAAAATCAGGTTAAACATGTAATTATTAAAACACTGCACTGCATCTAATAATTTGGTCTAATTATTATAATATACTAATATAATACCTGATATAATAAACATTATATATTTATAAAATATATTAAATAGTGGAATTTATATTATTTATTAATTGATACACGAAAATAATCTAATTTAACCAATTGATACACGAACGTAAACAAATGCAAACCGGTTTCAGTCACGTGAAATCAATAAATCAGTTTAGTATTACCTGAAAATTAAGATTTTACATAGAATCTTATAGTGCGTCTAATAATTTATAATAAATTACTGTAAATAATAAGTTACAACATACTTCTTGACAGGAATTATTCAATGATGTTGAATTGACATTCAGGAGGCTTAAAGTTCAATAACCTTCGCTATGATAACATTTCTTTAGTTATTAAAACTACAAGGTTTATTTAGAGTGGGGTGAAGCTGAACAATAGATTTTGAGCAAAATATATGGTTTTATCTTTATTATGTGTTTTCGGTATGGGAGCTTTTGCATCTATCGGTAGGTAACCTATTTATCCGCTTTCTTCTCAATTTCTTTGATTTTTCATCCAAGGCATGAAAAACCTTTTGCTTTTTTTTATTTTGTTCTAAAACATAAAATAAAAAATACTTTTCAGTAAATAAAGTTGCCATTTTGGTTTTCATATTATTTTTCCTTTTAAATTTTCTATGATGTAACGTCTTAACGGATTTCACTTAAGTTAATATTGACCTGAATGAACCAGATAGTATATTTTACTTGTTTTACATCAATCATTTACAGCCATTTTCGATAAAATAGTTTAATCCACTAAACTTCACATAATTATTTTGTTTTGACATGTTTCCCATTTGATAGGATGGATTACATCTTTTTCATCTTTTTATGTTTCACAAACAAAGAAAAAATGTTCCACAATGCCTGAGCACGACCCCGTATATAGGCCCCATAACAATCATCAATCGGTAAAAAGGATTTTGAAATAAGAGAAAATCAGGTCACAAACAAATGGTCAAGATTTTCAAAATATCGTCAACCATACTTCCTATTATAAACGTATAAACACATAAACTGTAAAAAATTCCGGATCAAATTGGATATAAAGTACCGGCACTTTCGGAGCATCTTCTGCAAAATCAATTTTACCGTAAAAACAATGACGTATACAGTATTATTTATTTAATTAGAGTATTTCAGTAAATTTAAGGTAGTTATTAATGTAAAAATTGCGGTATAACGGATTTTTTGCGCCGTAAAATGTTCGGGTAAAAATGGATTTTTCGGTAAGAAGTACCGGCACCCTGAGTAAGGGTATTTTTTACCGTTATTTGATCCAGAATTTTTACTGTATATGATAAAATGTATGTTATGATTTATATGATTAAATTCTCAGATAATCTCTCCACTCCATCTCATTTCATAAGCTTATTAAAACAAATATTTGTCTATACTTGATGATAAGAGGAGTTTATATGTTAGATTTGCTATTAACTCTTTGACATTAGAAGAGTAAAACTAACCTGAAAGGGTTTAACTGTAAGGTGAGTAAGTAATAAAACAACTTGCTACTTCAGACCAAAGCTCCCGAAATGGGAGCATTCAATAAAGAAGTCATCATCAATTATGCACTTATAATAAATTTTTTTAATCGTCTTTTCACTCATATGGAAGATGACTTACTAACGAAGATTTTCCATAGTTTTTGTTATAGTGAAAATTATTTTTGATAATTATGTTTTAAAAAGTACAAGAAAATCGAGAAAATGTTTATTTTCATCATAATATTTAAAGTCTTTATAAATATTATTATGCTCAAAAAATTTATATAGATTTAACATAGATTATATCTAGTGATAAATTAATGAAATTTACATTAAACAAAAGTGAAGCAAAGAAAAAAACTATTTCCATAATTTTAACTTTGGATAATATAAAGTTCCTATTTAAATAATGGTATCGGCCTTATGAAATGACACAATCTATTATTTCATCTAGCCCTCTTATTTAATATTAAAAACATAATCTTCGAATTTCAAAACATATTTTATTTTATAACCATGATCCTAATTCCAAGCGCTCTGTGGATGTATGAAAGATTCAAATACCTATTGCATGTCAAAAACACGCCAAAACAAGTTTAGAAATTTTCTTTTCCAGAATAGCAAGCAGATAGATATGATACTTCTAAATTTTAAAAACCTATTAACTTAAAGTCAGTATTTCTTTTTTAAAAAAAAGATAAATATAAGATATTACAGTTCGCTATTGTTTACGGAATCAGGGAATTTTGAAGAGGTTAATAGAATGCGTGGGCAAGAAAAAGATATCTATTTTCCAGCCACCGACAACTTTAAAAAGACAGCTGACTGAGACATTTCGAAAATAAATGAAATGATAGGTTTTCATCGCTACGGAATGTAATTTACCGCACCCCTGCGTTCGTTTAGAATTCCATAATATACGTTAAAGAATAGAAAACGTCTGTTAATACTTCGAAAAACTTAGATGAGAAAAAGAGATGATGCGGAAAGGAGATGCAGTGTTGATGCTGAACGTGAAGGGATAGATCACAATGACTATGAAGCTCGTATTCAGAATTGTATTTCATATTCTTATATAAAATTCTACACTGGGGAAAGAAAAGAGAGATAATATTCCAAAAAGGAACGTTTCATTTTTTTTTCTCTTTTCCATTTCATTAAGAAAAATGGAAATATTCGTAGTGAATTTGAATTGAATCGAAACAAATTTCTCTGAGGTTCTGAAATCTCTTCAATAGAATTTGAAAAGAATTTTCTTAAAGGAATAGGTTTCATGATTTTATTTTTTAATATTTGAAAGGATATTAAAGACTTGAAATTTTAAATAATTTATAATTTTTTCAGATTAAATGACTTATGTTTATTTAATTGTTTTCGTGTAAATATCTCATTAATATTTAATAAGATTTTTCCATTTAGAAGTAGGTTAAAGTTGCTTAAATACAATAAAGAAAAATAAAAACTAAAAACATTTGATTGTTCCTATTTTTAATCACAAACTAAACAAACTTTTCGGAGCAATTGAAAATTAATTGCAAAATTATTGCCTTAAAATGTGATAAAAAAATTTTTAAAACTGTGCCAGATATGAATAATTAAAGTAATTCCTTTATACTGCACATGCGCGGGAAAAATTTACATTTGCTTTTTCTTAATTTAATAGTGAATGGAATTCGGCAACTAATAAAAAAAAAGTCCGTTTGAATATCTAAAAAATTTAAAAAGTTTGAAGCAATTTTCTAATTAGTTTTCGTACATTTAAAAGGAAAGCTCAAAACGATGAAAGATTTTTCACAAATTTTATTTGCGCTATTAAACAAGATTTAATAAAAATTACACCGGCTTCGTTGGTAATGATCTTCCATAACAGCATCTTTTGTTTCGCATGTTTTCTTTCCATATACAATCATATTTCGCAGTACGAACGTTTATTGTAAGTTATTATCATTTTTATTTAATTTTGTCTTATGATATAAAATAATATTTGCAGAAAACCCCTTATCATTTTGAGTATCCCTTAAAAAATAAAAAACTACTTAAAAAACACATTAGACTTTTTTCATTAGTTACTAAATACGATTCACTACAAAACTATAAAGAAAAAATTACATTTTTTCTGCACCAGCGAAGTACAAGAGAACTACTTAAATTGCTCGTATATTGCCCAGTTTTCGACGAATTTTGTTCAAATTTCAATGCAAAAATTTTATAATTAATATTAAACGTCTCTAACAATTTGTTTATATTTATTGAATATTTTTAAAGTTATAACAAAAAAAAATTCGGATGAAAAAATTAGTTTTTTTTTATAAAAATGTCTATGGTCTCCATAAATATTTAAGCTAAACTTACAACATTTTGTGCAATTAATTCATATAATAACCAAAGCAATTGTTACAAGTTATAATTTACTGAAGTTACATTTTAGGCATAGGGTGTTCAAAAACACTATTTTCAGTTTGCAATATATTGTCGGTTCCTTAAACCTCTGAAAATTTTAAACTTCATTGAAAAATATCATAAATCGCGTGATCTAAACATTTCTGATTTATAAAATTATTCCTTAAGAATTTCTTGAGAAATATTAAAAAATTTAATAGTATAGAAGTGTTTCTATTATTTTGCCCACCCCCTGTATATATATTATAATAGTCAGTAGACTTATGCTAGCATGAAAATATTCATAAACGGAAGAAATCGTACAAAAGTATCAAATTACTTGAAATTTACCTCATACCAATAAATAATTTAAGTAACCTAAATCATTAAACTTAAATGAGCATAATGCACTATACTTAACTTCATCGATTAAGTTAAGGCACATATTTTCTGATAATATTCTAACCAATATATGTTTGATTAAATTACGTTATTTACGAGGATAAGGAATTCCCTAAATGAAAGAATGGTCTATACTATAAATAATGAAAGAAGAAAATACGTGTTTACCGCTTACCAGAAAGATGAAAGAATCGTTTATCTCAAGGGAAATTAAAGGCTAACAGAGGCGGTCTCTGACCAGAAAATAGTAGGACTCAATGATGGCTGCGCGATTTAAATTTTTGAAACCATTCTCTAGGACTTACAGCTTAAATTCTACTATTGAATGCGTTGTAGCAATATAATGCTCACTCATGCATTTCCCTTGATTGTATTAGTTTTAAGAACTATGGTATTGATATTAAATAATTTGAAAAATTTAATAATAGAAAAGACCCAATAATTGTTGCATTTTATATTTTTTGAATTTTTTTCAACTTTTCTTTCAAGTTAAAGTGAAACATTTCATAATGTATGAAGTACCTCATGGAATATATCAAAAGCATGCTGCCAAAAGAAGTCATGTCAATAATTGGTCGAAATGAGATACTGTATCTAAATTGTTTAATCGTCTGTAACCTTTTTGGGAATTAAAGCTTAATATACTTTGAGTTTGTATACTACAGAACTGTAAGTACGTTTACATGAGCCTATCTCCCAAAAATTTAAGAGATACGAAAGTGATTTATATACAATATCTAATTCTTGCAAATTACATTTTTCATCACTTTTGGCAGTATTCTCAAGTATTGTCAGAAACAGAATTTTTAATTTCAAATCTTGGCACATTCGTTTATTGCTCATGGAATCATATATAACACTCATGCACCACAGTAACTCCAGTGTTGAGGTATACTATCTACAGTAGTTGGAGGACCATCGGATAACATTGCAGTCGAGTTGTTTTCATTGTTTCAAGTCATTGTTTTCTCAGTGTAACACAAAAGGCAAATGATGTCACGCAATGAAGTTTTTCCTATTCTTTGCAAAGAATACTGCTGGTTTCTTAAGAACTGAGCAAAATAACACGCATATTGAGGAAAGCATTGTTTCCTGACATTAACTTACGAGAACTTGCATGGTCTGTTTATTGGTGATTATGAAATATACCTTTTAGTACTGGACAGTAAGTTAACTTGCTAAATGCAATTTTAAAAAAATTAATGAAAAATTTATAAAATTTGAATAACAAAATCAGAAAAAAATTGAAAAATGTATACTGAAGAAAAAAAAATTAACAAAATATGAATGCATAACAGGACTTCATCGGGGACATTTTTAATGCAATTTAAAGTGTTCATTGAAATATAAATATTTTTTTTGTCTTCGGTATAAATCTTTGAATTTTTTCTAATTTTTTATTCACTTTATTAATTAGGCATTTACTTTAAATTTTAAATTGTATTCAAAGATAAATATTAGCTGCTTTATCGCTATCTTGAGTTTGACTTAGGCTTTAATTTTAATTTCTATGCAGCCTTTTTATTTAAATTCTTCAGCTTCTTATGCATTTTTAGAATTCACAATATTACATTTTAATAAGTTAAACTTTTACAAAATACAAAATACAAATACCCAAATGCATGTAGTCAGATATGGCTTGTCAGTTATACTGCACGAACAAATCACTAATTTATTATGATATTCAGTGGAGGAAAACGCTAAAAAGAGAAACTTTAATAAGCTTTTACTAAAGCTCTTAGCAGTCTAAAGAGTTGTTTGTTATTCGAGGGTCAATTAATGATTTTATTACGTCTTTATTAGCTTAAACTGGCGTGATGCATCATCGTGTATGTTAAACGAAATTTTGAATATCAATTTTGACGCTGACGTACTGCCAATAAACTATTTTCAAACGAATCGATAATTTTTTCTTGCTTGACAGCATTTTTTTTTTAAAAAAAAAAGGAAAAATCTACCAAAAATTCCGTTTTTCACTTTCCATATTTGAAAGGGCATCAACCAAACTCTACTGAGTAGAATCAGTCAAACGTTCACACAAGCAAGTCTTTCTATGTTAGCTTTTAAAATATATAATTATTATGTGGCTTAAGTAGGAAGTTGGCAATTAAAAAATACAATTAAATCCTTTGTTACAAAAAAAATTAAAATACTTCCCAAACTACATAATATTATAATTTACCTTAACATAAGCTAGTGCAAAGTTTTGCAAATTAATAAACATTGTGTTTTAAACCGTATCTACATCATCATGATATCAAAGTAATTTTTGAGTTAGAAACCAATATAACCATCCATAATATGTATTATTAGAATCCTGGTCAAAAAAGTACGCGCATTAGGAGTTAAAATCTTATATTAAAAGGAGAGCAGAAATTTTATCAAAATCTAATTAATTACCATTGAGAAAGATAGTATTAAAAACATTTCTCATTGCCGGAAGAAACTGCAGAGGTAATTATTAGACTCACCTTCAAAGTTCATCCGGCAATAAAATTGGTTTTGATCCTGCCTTCTTCAAGAGTGATTTGTCAAATTTAGTTGTTATTTTTTATTTTTATCGCTAAAGTATAAATTAAAGCAGAATATTATTTTACTTCCTCTCCGGTAACACATAATGAACACATAACAGAACACTTTCAAAATAAAACAATAAATACAAATATTTTAAATATTATTTGAAATCCATTTACAACTTCTTAAAATTTAAAATTGAATATTGTTACTTACTTAACCTTAATTTAATACTCCACATTGAAGTCATTTTCTTAAGCTAGCTCGTTAAATTTATGTAACCTGTATATTGTAAATAGCCATAGAAAAGCTTATTTGAAAACAAATGAATATGCTTTTTGCATATAAATAGTTATAAAACTCATTTATGTGAAAGTGAGGGATGCAATGAATATTACTGATCAAATATATAGTTCATTTATGGAGCAATAAATTCAGGTATCTAAAATCAATAAATTAATTTCATACTCTACGTTTAATATTCTACATTGAAATCATTTTCTTAAGCTAGTTTGCTAAATTTATGCAACGTGTATAATTTAATAATGATCAGTAAAGCCTATTAATAAACAAGTGAATAATATGCTGTTTCTATAAAAATGTTTATAAAACTCATTTATGAAAAAAATTATGTATGCAATAAATTTTATTGATCGAAAATGAAGTTTATCTATGGAGCAAAACAGCTAATAATTTAGGCATCTAAAATCGATAAATTCATTTCATACCCTACATTAAAGTCATTTTCCTAAGTTAACATGTTAAATGTATGCAATTTAAGTTAACATGTTAAATGTATATCGTAAATAACGATCAAAAAAGCTTATTTGAAAACAAATGAATAATATGTTCTTTGTATATAAATGTTTATAAAACTCATTTATGGTAAAGTTACGAATACATTGAATGTTATTGATCAAATATACAGTTCATATATGGAGCAAAATAGCAAATAACTTAGGCATCTAAAATCGATAAATTAATTTCAGCGTGAAATTTGAAATTTATTTATTAATGAATTTATTTCCTTGTAGTATGACCGGAGAGGTTCTAGTAAGATTGAATTATTAAGATAACGCAGATTCTTGTTGAATTTGTGTTAAGTTTCCATTTAAATTAATCAAACTTGTTCAGCCATGTAAAATTATTAATGAATACAATTTAGGTGTGTTGGCCGCAGTCAGATATTCAAATCTTATAAATGCTGAAATAATTGAGTTCATTCCTAGTAAATAATTATTCTCTTACAAGTTGCTGGAAGCAGCAAGTTAATTTCTGTAGATAATAAATTAAAATAAAATCAATAAATTTATAACAAATTTAAGTCTTTAAAATAGCATTATTTAAATAAATTTAGATAACACCACAAACACATTGCTTACGCTAATTAAATTTTATTTCATCTCGAAGAACACTGTTGATTTAGTTATTTTATTATGAAAATAAACAAATAGCTCAACTCCATTCCAGTCTTTTATTATTTACATTCTAAATCTGAAAAGGACTCAAAAGCTTATTAAATTTTGTGAAAAAGGAAATTGTTTTAAAGCTTAAGCTATAAGACTGGCTTTAAATACTTAAATACAAATTTATAATATAAAATATGAGTTGTTCCCTTTGGATAACGGAGTAATATATTATTTAATTTCAAATTTTACCTTTCAAAATGAGAAGAAAGATTCGTTCATTATAAATATTTCTATGTATTATATGATATTTTTACAACTTAACGTGTGTAGATAAAACTATTTAAAATGTTTAAAGTATAAATCTAATATTTTGCAGTATTAGAAAAAGATGATTTTTTAAGAATTGATAATTTTAGTTTATTATCATTATAAATGTTTTGTTGTTAAGTGCAATAATTACAGAACTGACTGAGTTTTCCTAATAAATATTAGAAAAACAACTATGTTGTTGTTTTTAATGACACTTGGACAAGCCAAACTCGCCAGCCATGGGCCTTTTTCGAATCAAGACAGGAAGGCCTTTCGTTTGACAAGAGAGCGCCGTATTACGGGAAGTACGTCCTAGCTCAGAGAAGAGCCTCACGGATAGATGGCGGCTCCATTTATTCGTGAAGCCAATTTCTAAATTTCGACATGAATCTGAAAGGGAAGGAAATTATCTCCTGATCACTGTAACCATGGTGATGCTTAGCGACTGATCTCTTAACTTTCGATTCCACAGATTTTACGAGCATGTATATCGCGAGAACTCTTGTCTTGGCGGAGTTGAGGATCAAACCCCGGTCCCTATTTACCGAAGTCCGATTCTCTAACCCGAGCACAAGGCCCCGAGTCACGCCTGACAAAAGGCAATACAAATCATGTCAACCATGCGCATGGAGCTCCGGTCAAGGAACACACAAGGCTGCGGTGTCAACCAGACAGCAGACGATGATCAAAAACTCGGCCGTCCTGCAGCCCAGTCCTGGAAAAACTTCGAATCGAAATCTTTATTGTTAAAGTTTACAAAATATCCAAAAACAGCTAAAATCAGTTAATACAATTAAAATGGATGGAGGGTAGCAGATTGAAGACATGCCCCAAGACGCTGACCATTCCTAAACCATTCTTGAATAAATATCGAGTTCTGGCCTAGATTTTTTCTTAACCCACTGGGCACAGGAGCAACTGGAATGTCAAGCACTAGGTTGGTTTTTTAGTCCAAGCTTGAACTTCTTGTTGGCTTCACTACAATGGATTCACGAGCTCTTGTTGTTGCATGTTGCTCATTTGGGTCACAGGAACACAGGAAATATAGACACAGGAAATTCGGTCACTCGGGCACAGGGCCCTAAGACACGACCGACGAAAAGTCATATAAATTGGCGAAGGAGGACAACAATGGGCGAGACTCCGGATACAGAACACACAGTGAGGAGACGCCTAACAGGCAGCAGACGACGGCCTGAAACCGGACTGCACTCAGAACAGGAGCCACCACACCCCGAGTAACAGAAGTAGCCCTCCGACTAAAAGACTTTAGAATCGTGGCTTAAAATAAAATTTACAAAACAGCTAAAAATAATTAAAATCAATAAAAGGATATAGCGCAGCAGATTGAAGAGTGTCCCAAGAGGCTGATAATTCCGAAACCATCCCCGAATTTGTAACGAATTCTTGACTGAATCTTTTTCTTAACCCACTGGGTAGAAGGGCTGCTAGGATGCAATGCACTATGGTGCGTTTTTAGTCCAAGCTTGAACCTCAAGTTGGCTTCACTGCAGTTAATGAATGAGCTCATATTGTTGCATGCTGCACGTTTGTGTCCCACCGTACTACAGTAGGCAGACACTTCATAGTTTAGGCAGTTTTTAGCCATGTGACCGAATCTGTTACCGTACTTGTTAAATCCGGGTTCTAACTATTTTAATTCAACTTGAATGGTAGCATGTTTCAATTAAACACCTAATTAAAGTTGGAGCAATTTTGCATCGTTTAATGTATACGGATACTAATAATATGGTTTTTAGGTTGAACCGATTCTTCTGGGCATGTAATAGCTCTGTGGGGAGAGTAGCTTTTGACCATGTCAACCGTCATCCATGAAAAGGTACCCCGACATAGAGTCGAGTTAACATGTCTTACATACTAGTGAATTGTAGTTGTAATTTTGTAGTGGTAGATAGGCTACAGTACTCCCGCACTAGAATTATATCTGCGATAGAATTCGATGAACGAATACCACTAGTTGATTCATTGCTGTTTTGTGAGAAGCCGGGAGAGCTGCATTAAGATCACCGTATTTTTTTAGTGCTGAATGCGAGAGGTGTATTAACTTCACGGTCGTAGTCGCTCCTCTGTTGCCGTTAGCAGTCGAGTAATCACAAGTATGCAAGCCGACGTTGTGCGTGATCGAGACGAGACTGAGTAGCAACAGTGCGAGGAGGTGGATAATGTCACAGTCACAAGTAGCAGGTGTTTAATGTGGATCCTCCATCGAAGTAGGCGTTACTGTCTAGGTAGGCGTGTTCATATCGAAGTGGGCGTTACTGCTTAGGTAGGCGTGTTCACATCACGTCCGAAGGTCACCAATGTGGTGATAGTAGTTACAGACCATGTCAACCTTCATCTATGAAAAGGTACCCCGACATAGAGTCGAGTTAACATGTCTTACATACTAGTGAATTGTAGTTGTAATTTTGTAGTGGTAGATAGGCTACAGTTCTTAGTTCAACATTAAAATTTTATTTATTTTCGAAATACATAACTTATCAGATTAAGTGAAATTCAAACGTACAAATGAAAGTGAAATTCAAGAGTATTCAATACAAGATATATTTTTGTGCAAAAGTTATTTTATGTTTCATTGCACTTTAACTTCTACATATTGAATGTATGCGACTGAGACCTTCTTATTCACGGTATCTGCTGCATTATTTTCAGTGGAAAAGTTGTTTTTTGTTAAGCTGCTCTTAAACTTTACACTTTGACTGCACATTGAATGTTTTACTGAGGACATCTTTATCTTGTAGTTCCCCGAACTTCCTTATTGCGAAATATCATTCTTAAAATTTCACTTAAAGTACGGGACAATCGTAAATTTCAATACATATATTTGTCAGCTCCTTGAGCAGAACTAACGGTGGAATTATCCTCCTCATTTTAAAGCAATACATGAAGTTTTAGATTTTAAAGTAATACATGAAGTTTTAATACAGGATTATCACCCGTGTGAGGTTTTTCGGTGCGTTAATCTTTTTAAATCAAAATAACAATATAATGGACTGGATTTCAGCACGTCAGTGCATGTTTAAATAAAATAAATTAGCTTCCTTATATATTTACAAAGTTTCAGTTTTTTTTATGTATTGATTCATTTTTTTCACGTGCTCCTATAAGTTGCTTTATATATTTCCTTGTATTAACCCATTTTAATTGTATGGTTTCTCAGTTTTCTTTTTTTTCTTAGAAATGTTACCTTGTTTAATTTATGTTTTTAAAATTATTTATTCTTACAGAAAAAAAACTCGATATGTAATTCAGTGGTTTGCAAAAGCTTACAACCCGTATATTTTCATAACTTCTTTCTTTTGGCAATTTAACAAGTAACTTAAAAAAGAAATGTAAGTTTGTAAATTATTCTTATAAAAACTACGATGTATTGAAAACATAAGACTGTAATGAAAGACAAATAATTTTCATTTTATTTTTTTACTGTAATCAAATTAAATTAACAATTTACTGGGCGAAAACTTTTGTACGCCACTTTATGCATAAGCAACCTTAATTATACTTACATTTTTAAGCTGCTTTGAGTGTCAAAGATGCTTAGATAATTCTATTTTACTGTGCATTTATACATTTTGTAAAGCGAAAAAAAATTTAATATAATAATAAAGATTCGAAACAAGAGAAATACTTTAATCCTAATCTTTTCTGGAAAAAAATTCCTAAAATGAGTTCCATTATGGAAAGAAAGTAGAGTATAGTACAAAAAAACATAAAACAATTTAAAAATATTTTCACGAAAAATAATTCAAAAGCAATTAATGACCTGTGCAAATTTTGATTTTTACTCATTTCGAATTTTTAATAAGAATTCATAAACGAAACTTAAAGTATTGCCCCAGAGCCTTTTTAGAAAAGTAAATGAAATTACCCAGAATTTTTTGACATGCATTCACAAAATTAACTAAAATAAACTTGAAATAAAATTATATTTTAGATTTATTATATTTAAGTAGGGATAGTGGATAGCTCGGTGGTGAAAAAAATTAGTTCTGTTTTCTCTCTAACGAATTATACTTTAATAGTTAAAAAGAACTTATTTTATTAGCGAGTTGTTGTTAATTTACGACGTCTGTGTAGGTAAGTTGCTTTACTATGTTAACTCTCTAATGTTCATTTTTTAGCTAACTTTATTTATTGGTCATTACATTTACAAACATTATTTTAGTCTAGCTCATTAGACGTTTATTATACGTTTTTAGTCCAGCTTATTATACGGTTCAACAAGCAATAAAGATTTAGTCCAATAATAGCACTGTTCTGCTTCGTTTCAATTACCTGTTCTCTCAGGGTAAGGCCAAGTACTACCCGGTCTTGCTCCCTTGCATTGATGTGTGCATGCTGGGCCCACGAAAGCTGCAGTGTAGAGTAGGAAGAAGATATCATGCAAGGCTGAGCAAAGGATTTACGGGCAACAGGATGAAATTTATTACGGGATCCTTCCTCAAACCACAAGACTTATTTTCCTATTTTGTAGACTTTTTGATGACCCTTTTTACAAAATTGTAGTTTTATATTGGTATAAAGAAATTATTTGCAATTTTCTTCTAAAAAAACTAATTAATTAGCACTTTATTTTATGCAAAGAATATTATTGGGCCCTCAGCAGCCTCAGATCTCAGGACGATTGTCATTCTCTCTCCCCTCCTTGAGTACGGAATTGACTATATAGCATGCAAATGACGTGCAAAATTTTCTTATATTGTCAGACAAAACAAAAATATCTGCTCCTTTTTCACATAAATCTTGGTATTTTAAAGTTTCCTATAGAGTTAACAAGCGTACCCAATCTTACGCCATGAGTGAGATATGACTGATTGATTGATTTTATTTTTTCTAGAAAAAAATCCTGTATAAGAAAAAGTAGGACGTCAATGAATTTTCAGGAATAATATATTATACACTTCTAAACAATGAGCATCTTGATTAAATTTGACAGTTGCTAGGTCAAATAGTTCAGCACAATAGGCCTTCAAGTCTTTGCTTCCCGATCTAACCCCACTTTCCCCTACTAAAAATAAAATAGTAATTTCTAAAGAAAGCATAATGCCACATTATGTATAATACGGGAAACAGTGCCCCTTAAATCCTTTATTTTCATTTATAAGCTGTTTCCATTTAAAATAAGTAAAAATAAAGCGTTAGTAAACTCTAAAATACTTGGAAATATTTTCTTACTTTTTTCTTGAGAAGAAACTGCGAAAGAATTAATCGTTAGTACATTTAATGTATTTTTCTTGAATATAAATGCGTTGAATTTGAATTCGAAACCTCACTTTAATGGTTTTGAGTCTGTTTTCAGTATTTAACCTTCTAGACTTTATTTACTGATTTTCAATCGTTTATTCTTTTTGTACGCATTTAAATTTTATTTGGTCTTTTCTAGTCTTAGCATGAAATTTATATCCATTAAAATCAACTTAAAAATCTGCTTTTACTTCTAATCACTTTTCTGTTGCTTATAATTTAGATTTTGTATTTTATTTTCAACTTTAAACATTTTATTCCAAAGAAAATGCCTTTTTAAGTGTCCAATTCATGAAGAAAAAAAACCTTTACTAATGGCTGTACTGGTTTGCAATGGTTGAAATTTTTTTTCTCTTTGAAAAAACAGCACTGTTTAATAACCAATAGAGGTAAAGTAATAAATTTATTTTAAAATTTTGGATCATATTTATGAAAATTATCTTTACTGAAAAATAAAATGAGTCCATAATCTTAAGCCTTTATTTATTTCCTTATTTTTTTGCGTACACCAGAAAAAATTATTCTTAGCTACAAATTCATCGACAAAATCTGACGTATAGCTTTGTAAGTTTTCACTTTTAGAGCAAAATCTGAGCTCTGTTATTGCAAAAATTTACCCTTAGAGCGAAATCTGACGTCAATTGTATTAAGTGTTTTTATTTTTAAAGCAAATCCTTACATCGATCATGGTAAGTGTTTGCTATTTTTACTCTTAATTAAAAAATATTGCATATAAGCTTCCAATATCTCCAATAAATTGCGATATATTAATAGTGCAGAAATAAGAATTGAAGTCTAAGCGATATGATTTTGTTTTAAAAAATAATTTCAGGACATTTTAATTAGACAATAAGACTAATTGATACTTATTTTAGTTTTATTTATAAAGCACTGTGCCAGTGACTTTCATTTTAAGAAACCACTACCATCAGAATCATTTTCTTCATAGTCTCTGTTCCTTTTAAACACAGAAAAAAATTTTATAGTATCTCAATACCAAAAATGGTGGAAACTCTAACACCTAAAACGTGTAATGAAGCACCATACGTAACTCTTGGATTTATCTGCTTCATTACACCACAACCAAAGATGGTTCCTGGTATAGTGTTAAACCAAGAATTTTCTTTTACACTGCTTGGTGTAAAGTAGTCGCCACTGTTTTTGCTATTCAGTAACACTAAAATTTATAATTGCAGTAAGGTATGATGCATATAAGTATCAATAACGTTATTTTTACGATACATTATAAAGCAAAAATTATTAGTTCAGGAGATTCATATATTCAGAAACTCTTAAAATAAAATTAGTTTGTTTATCAAATTTACACACAGTACAGCGAGAATATTAATATGAATTTGAACTAGACTTTACAAAACCAAAGCGGATGAAAATTAAACATTATATAATTATCTAATGCACTTGTCAGATTTGTAAAAATCTTATGGGATGAAAATTATCTTTATTATCCAACTAAAAAAAATCTATGACTTTTAAAAGAGTTTACTATGACGTTTTTGTGAAATGTTTAGCATCATGTGAGTTCCACGCGAGCTTCAACCTTCTCATGCTCGTTTTGTAAACAATCCAGCAGTATTGTCTGACAGTAGTCTGACAACAATGCTGACAAAACAGGCGAAAATAATTCAAGAATGTATATGCATCTGCAATGTATATGCATCTGAGCTTGATGTAAACTTTTTCAATAATAGGTGTTTAAATTTATCAACACCATTTAAAGTATGAGTGAATGCTCGATTCGGTATTACTCTGAAATAAATCATTCATTGACATTGTTTTTTGGATTTTTTTACTCCAAATTCGGTTTGGTATTATACCACAGTTTGTACAGTATAATGTATCCAATTTAATTTTGCCGAAGAAGGTATATTATCTTTGATAACTGATCTGTAAATCTTATGCACTTTTAGGCTGTAGTTAGATTTCAAAACCCCTTAAAAATCAGGCGTAATATTTTGATTTGGCTGGGGTTTTTTTCTTTTTTTTCGTCATTTAAGATGTTTCGTCTCAAGGAATAGCTATTGTCAGCACGTTTCAACGTTTGCTTCTTTTATTACATAAAAAAAATTAATGCAATATGCGATTCAAACGCCATCAAAGAAAAAATACCCAACGGATCAAAAACTAAGATAAACAGATAAAATTAAAGGTAAAAAACAATACAGATGGTAAGATACTAAGGTAGAAAACGAATTTATATTGTTCTTTATAAATATGGTGCAATGAGAAACGAAAAATTTTACTGTATAATCGCAAATATCATTCATAAGCTTTTATAAATAAGTTTCAATAAACTTACATATTGATAATTATATTAAAGCCATCATGACGGTTATCAATGTCATGACTAATTAAAGTAATAGCATTCATCTGTGAATATCTAAAAAAAATAACCAAAAATACACAAAGCAATTTGTTTTAATATACTTATTTAGAAAATAAACCATTCATAACTATCAGTAAAATATTTTTTTTTCATATCAAATGACAAACATATATATTTACATTTGATAGAATGGGATGATAATTTGAAGATTCATGAAAAATATGTCATTATAACTAGATATATTTATTTAACATACTTAAATGCATCTATTTAATTTGAAGAATTATAACATTTGAAAAATAAAAATGTACTTTTATTCAGTTTCCCACTTTAAGATTAAATAACGAGGTAAATTATTTTTATCTAAAGTAATAGATATGGTTCTTAAAAGGATATTTTTGAGACATTTTTTCGCAATAATTGACGTTCATAACATACTTTTACAAGCACGCGACGTTTATTCGCATCATTAAATTCTCTTCTTTATTCATATTTGCATGTTTTAAGTATGAAGTAAAACAAATTTTTAAACAAAATCTTTTCTTAAAATAGGATTTGCATTTTCGTCACCAAACTTTTAATAGAAAAAAAAATTTAAAAAGTGTTTTTTAAAAGAAAAGTCCAAAGTATTATATTTCATTTTATTTTCTTTCAAAAAAAATATTTTATTAAGAATAAGAAAATAAAAAGACTAAATTAATCTTTTTTCCAAAGTAAAATTATTCAATACTGCTGAATTCATTATTATTATTTTTACGGCTTACTTATTAGTAACAAGTAATTTTGAAATTCAATAATCAATTATCAAGTAATTTCATAAGTCCAAAGAACATACTTACTCTGTTAAAACATCTAAACAACACATAAAATGGTAGTAACTACTTTACACCAAGGTGGTATGGTGGATACATGGCTCTTGGAGCTACGTATTTCACTACATCATAAAACCATAGACTAATAATATAAGTAGACTGCCCTCGCAATGGTAAAATCACACATACTTTGAAATCAACACTTGTCTGATTTAATCAATCAGCAAATCAGGAAAAACGAAGGAATGGTAAGCAATGTTGGCTTATTTCTATATTTGGCGGTAATAGTAGGTAGAAAAACTAATCTTCTGCATGTCATCAAATGCTTTTTGAGAAGGCATCTGGAATTTCGCATTTTCCTCATAGCGGAGAAAAGACAAATGTTCACTACCATTAATGACAAAATTGCTTTTTATTAAAAGAAAATCAAAAATGGAATAAATATTTCCAACATTCAGCTTTCATTCGTATATTTTTATCGCTGGCATTTAGCAATTGGGCAAAATTTTAGAATACTTTGAGCAAAGTTTAGTAACTTCTAATAAACGCTTCATAACTTAATGTACTAATCACTAAACAATTCATAACTTAACTTTGAAGTACATGTTATTGGGTAAATAAATATATTTATATATTTTAACTTTCTTCTTTCAATTCTGCCACAATTTTCTCATTGAGAAATTGTTATGCTTATCAAAGTTCAAGAAATTTGTTATTTGCAAATATGTACACATAAAATATGATTAATAATTTAATAATATATATTAAGATAATAATTTTTCTAAGCAGTTCATAAATTGCAAATCCGATTAAATTAAAACCGTAAAGGAGCATTTAATGCGGTTAGGAACATTTTATTCAGATTTTAATTTATGAATCAGTTACATTATAAATCTTTCAAATTCCTGCATGAACTATATAGTTGCTGGTTTCCGAATGTAATGCATCCTGAGCAGTCTTCTATATTTTAAATCTATGATCTTAGCACCTAAAATGGAGGCAACAACTTTACTGCAAAGTGGTATTCCACTACATGAAAAATGTTCTTTTGCACTTACTTGGTGTGAAGTAGCCGCAAAGTAATACCACCACCATTTTTTTTTTTTTTTTGCATTCAGCTGCATTAAAATTTATAATTACAGTAAGATAAAATACACATAAGAGTTAGTAAAGTTATTTTTACGATACAACATAAAGTAAGAATCCTCAATTTATATTGCATATATATACTAATTCTTAAAATAAAATTAGTTTGTACAACAATCATACACGTAGCACAGAGAGAATTTAAAGATAAATTCGAGATTGAAACTATTGGATTGAAACTATGCATGATAAAATTATTTAGTACAGCTTAAATAGATTTAAATATAATTATCTTTATTACACAATTATGAACATACATACATAATTTAAAGACGAACTTTCATTTTGGTTGATGCATTTAGTTAACGATATTTTTCCAATGCATAGCAGCGCCAAAGACCTTTACTTACTCACAACTCATTCTCGATTGTAAACGAACTTTTAGCGATGTTAAAAGATCGCCAACATCTGTGTTTTTGAAAATAAATATAATCCTCGTTTTGCTTGGAGCGAAAGTTTGATGTAAGCTTATTCCATTTGAAATGTAAAGATTTAAATTACATCCATTAAATAGTATATGAAAGCTTAATTTGGTGCAAACCTGGAACAAAGTTTTTCCTCACACAATTTTTCGGGTTGGTCATCATCATATTTGAAATACTACATAATAAAATACTACACCCCTTTTTTACAGTGTAGTGTAGTTAAACCCCAAGAATGTTCTTTTGCAGTACTTCGTATAAAGCAGCCGCCACAAATTTTGTTACTGAGAAACACTGAAATTTATAAATACAGTGAGATACCTGTAAGAGTCAGTAAAGTTAATTTACGATGCAATATAAAGTAAAATCATTAACTTAGGATGTATCGATGCAATATTCCTTAAAATGAAATTCGTTTGTTAATCAAATACTCACACAGCACAAAGCGAATACTAATATGAATTTATTCAAACTAGGCTTAACAAAACCGAAGCTGATCGAAATTAAACTTTTTTTTAATACAATTGATAAATTTATGTAAATCTTCTAATGAGGATATAATTATCTTTATTTTACAACAGGAAACATACATGCCTTTTACAAAATTTTACTTCCGTTTCTGCAGAATGCTCAGCAAGGCGAAAACTCTTACCATCTCATGCTCGAATTGACTACAATCTATAGTTATCGTCTGACGGTTTCAAAACATACGCCAAAATTGGCGAAAATAAATCATGAATGGAGTTAATGTATCCTCGATGTAAGCTTTCTCATTTATTGGAGTTTAGATTTAACTGCAAACACTTTAATGCATGCATGAACTCTCAACTCGGTGTTGACTTCAAATAACACAAAATTTTTAGATTTTTTTCATCACCAAATTCGGATAGGTATTACACCACAGTTTTTAAAGCGTATTTGTATTTAGTGTAAGAGTGAATTTAGAATAAAAATGAATATCTTAAAATATGTATCTTTAAAATGACACATGAGTTGGAATTTGAGAAATTTCTCTCAGAATCGCATACTTTGATATTTTTCTTTTACCTTTGCGTATATCGCTTTAAAAAAAAGTCACCTTTTAAAAAACAATAAAAAAAAATTATTTTTTTTAAATTCTGGAATGATCTAACCTTAAAAAATATTGCATTATACAAATGAAAGGTTTACGGAAATAACTGATCTTTGATCTAAATACATTCGGTGTAGATAATAGATATTTTTCTATTCAATAGATATTTGGGTTTATTGCTTTAAGAAACTAAGATATCTTTTAAGCAACAATAAAAAATATACAATTGTAAGTTTTACAAAAATAACTGATCACTGATCTAGCTACATATTTTTCTACTCTTAAACCTTTGATTATATCTCTTTAAGGAACTAAGACACCATTTAAGCAAAAAAACTATTTTTTTTCAAAAATTTTAGAGGGATCTAACCTTAAAAAGAAATAGGTTCTAAAATTGTAAGGTTTACAAAGTATCTGATCTTTGTTAGAACAATGATTGCGGAATAAAGCGTTTAATGCCAGTATGCAAACATTTGACATTTCCGATATGTCGCCTATTTTAAATTTCAAATATCTTTAACTTTTCTTCTTTTTTTTTAAATTCTCTAGTTCTTAACTCACATTCAATGCATGAGATTTGTAATAAAAGCGGCAGACTTGTGTGATAAACTAAAAACATTTTTTTCCTTAGCTATTAATAATAAATTCAAAGACATATGCGAAAAACTGTTCGAAAATTTTTAACGGTACTATTTGAACTGAACTAAACAGAAAAAAAATTATCCTGAAATCTGAGCAGTTGAAGAAATGCAAAATTTCTATTGTAAATGTAGAATTCAATTTCTACATTGTGTTTTTCGAAGTACTAAGAAATCTGAATTTTGCCCAATCTCATTGTTTGATCATTTCGAACTATTTCAGGAAAACATCTTAAATTTACTTCTTAGCTGTCTGGCTATGCAAATAGTACTGATTCGAATAAATTCAGAAAATGTTTTTTTCCAGAAAAAAATATATTCTATTGCTTAGAATAATCTTCATAGCAAAATTTTTATAAACTTAGAAATTGCATTATCTTTTTACCTCTAGCTTAGTTAGAGTTGCTATTTTTTCCTTCAATTTTATAACTAAAATAATGTATGATATCATTTTAAAAGAAGAAAATGCCTGGGTATATTTCCAAAAACTATAATATCTGTATTCCTTGCCTATAATAAATTTACTTTCCTTATAAAGATTTATTTAAATTTTTAAAGTTCCCCAATTACGCATTTTAAAAATATTAAACTTAATACATCATAATTATTTTGAATATCAGCTGAATTTAAATGTTTAAAGCGTCACACTCATTCGCTGCCCCTAACCTGACGGTCAGATATTTCTTCGAAATTTCAATGTAAGTACAAAGCATATTAAATTTATATTTTACATATTTGTGTAGCTTAATGTTTAGGTTTCTAGAAATGTATATTACTAATTCATATTTCCCCAAGTACCTAGCTTTCTCTTAGCTTACTTGTTTCAACTGTCACTGACTAAAAATATTATTGAATTAGCCACTAAGAGCTACATATTTTTATCAAATAGTAATGAACCATTTGTATATCTCCTTGTTCTTCACAAGTGGAATTTAGTAAATATTCAGGGGGCAAATCATGATTTTTGCATTTAAAATAGCTTAAAATAAAAATATTTTTTATAGGCGCCACATTCATTTATTTTATAATCGGCGTTAAAACAGTAGCCCCAAATCTGAGCTTATGACTATCAATGTTCAACTCCGTAGCCCTGTAATTTTCAACCCAAACCATAAAACAAGGGAACTTCTGGAGCAAGAATGGCAAGAAACTAGCCTTCCTGGAGGACATTTGATGGAACTAAACCACATTTGCGTTACATGGAGAGGAAAGCCACGAAACTTACCACGTTTGGTTCGTTGACCGGAAGATTCTAACCGATGATCCGTCTACCTCTGAAAATATTTTACGTCGGGAGATTATCAACATAAAGGAATTATCATCACTTTTTTTAATAAAGAAAAATATCAAAACTCGTAATGTTTTGGGGGAAGCCCTTTCCCTTATTTAGAGTTAACGAAATGTGGAAAAACAAAAATATAATATGTTTTATAAGTTATTTTATACCGCATTTACTCTAAATCCAATTTAACAAGAAGAAAAGTTAAATGCTTCATTCAACCAATTTCATCTGTTTCTAAACATTCGAAACTGGTATAACACTTATCGTTAACAAAACTTGTTTGTATATTTCATTTACATGTTTTTCTTTTAATTAGTATTTTTGTTTAATTGAAAACGGTAATAACACTAAGTTTCGAATACTTGCGCATATTCAATCAATTTAAACTCTCAATACGATCTAATTTTCAAATGAAGCAATTATTCCAAAAAAAAAATCATTTAGAAATAACTTACAATCGATATGCGTTTGGCGAAAGAAAGAAACTTACACGTAGATTTTCAAAGAAAATTCGTAATTATTTCTTAAAAGTAAAATTAAAAAGTAAAAAAAATATCAAACAACCTTTTAGGAAGCAGTCTTAGAAATCCAGTAACAAGACTTTCAATCTTTCTTAGTGAAGTACAGTATTTTGGAGTAGTTTCACAATGAGTTTATTTTTTTTTTACAGACATGACGAAAGAGAAGCAAAATGTAGAACTCTAAGAAAATGTTCGCAATTAAGTTATCGGAATAAACATTCTGTGAAACATTTTTAAAACTCGTTTTTTAACTCTTAAATTAGAAAACGCATCAGGAGTAATAGTATACATAAAACAAAAACAAAAAAACACTTTCGAAAGTCTTCCAGCGAAAATTCTTTTAATTTCATTTCTAACGATTTGCCATTTCTAATTTTTTGGAGACTATAATCAATTGAAAACTCTTGCATCATAAATCATTGTATTTTTTGTATTACTAATTGATTAGGAAAATCTAAGATTGATTTTTTGCAGTTCAAATAAAGGGATGTCTTCGTTTCATTTAAAGTATTCGACTATTTTGAACAAATTTTTTTTGTATGTTATTATAAGTTTTTAAAAGCTAATTTATTGGTTTTATTCTGTGTGAAAACATATAAAACTAGCAAAAAAATTATCATTTTTTATAAAATTATCATAAAAATTATTATTTTTATTTTTTTTATAAATGGCCATTTTCATAAAAAAAAATAAAGCATTTTTTGCATTTACGCTAAGCACTGTAAAAACTTTATATAACCTAAGACAAAAAATCCCTTTGAGGATTTTATTTAGAAGGCTATCAACTATGTTTTGAACTATTATCTGAAAAGCAAATGCATATACTACTGAGTTACTGATCAATGTACTTAAAAAAGCAGATTTTTAAAAATTTCCGCACATTTCTTTGCGAAAGGAAATGCATTGAAATGAAATTCCACATTTTTTGTCAGTCTATAGTTCAAAACATATGTTCTCTATTCAGAAACACTCAGGAAAAATTGTAGACGATTATTTTGAAAACAACACGAGATATCGTGTTTAAGATGATGTAAAATCTGAAAAAATCTGATTTTGAGATAAACGCCTTTTAAAAGATTTAAAATCGTTAGTCTAAACACCGTTATCACCTTTAACAAAAACTGCTATAACTTAGTAAATAATTAGAGTGCAGACAAAAGTAAACTATTTTTAGAAAGCTAATTGAGTACAAGGATTCTAAATTTATAATAAACTCAATTTCAAAAAAATTAGCCCAAAATCATGTTTTTGCACTACTTTAAGATATTTATTCATTAATGATAAGCTTTAGAACTAATTACGTCAAAGTAAAATTAATTAAAAGTAGGCTATGACGGATTTTGAATAATTATTTTTAGTATTTTAAACCAATTAATTCTAAAGACCGTACGTCACATAAAAATGAAAAAAAAAATATTCTTAAAATAGGACAAATCATTATAGAATTCAAAAATGGAGAAGTTGGATTAAAAAAAATCGGAACCAGTTTATTTGTCGTTTGGAGGAAAAAGAATATGATCAGAAATTCTTTTCAGTTTAATTTCTCAATTTTGTTAACTTTTTCTTATAATATTTTTCTAAATTAAATATTAATTTAAATATCTTAATGAGTATATCTGTATTGCATTTTTTGTTAAATTTTACGTTAATTAATAACATTAGTTAAGGACACCGTGTATTGCTATTTAGATCGCAGGAATACAAAAATCACAACCAGTTTGATTTACGTATGAAACTTGTTTCTAATAATAAAATTTTACCACTTCTGTTTCCTCTGACAATTAATTTGGCTTTGATAATTTTAGTATCTATTGTCCCTCGTTTATCATTTATAAGTTTCTTTCAAGTGTTTGGCTAGAATCATTTTCTTTCGCTTCATTTTCACTAGAACTCTGTAATACATTAAAAGCGGAGTGGTTATTAGTATTCCCTAATAACCACTCTATTTGTTCTTAAAATCCTACTCAAAAACAAAGTAAGAAATACATGCAATAGTGGTCATAAAATATGACCACTATCGGTCATAAAGTATGATCACATATTTAAATGAGAGTAAAACAAGAACGCTATCGAAATCTAACAAATATGTATTGAGAGTGACGTGAATAATAATATCAAACGTGTTTGCTCGATTAAAAAATTATCAGGTTTAATATGACCGTCATGTAGCAGTTTTCCGCCAAAAATGTAACCAGCCTGTAAATTCATCTTAGAACAAGTATTCACAGGGCAAACAGACTTGCTTTCATTACTTATTACTGCACTAATGTTTGCTGCTCGGTAAAACTGGAGTTTTTTTTTTTTCTTAATAACCACCTTTAAACTCTTTTCTAATTTTGCTAGCAATCAATCTGGTGCCTACAAGGTGCCCTAAATTAAGCTAACAGCTTTTAAAAATATATTACAGAAAAACAGTTGTGGTTACAAAAAATTCTTGCTGCAAATTCAGGTGCTAGAACATAAGATTTTCTTCCCAGAATTCCTGTTTCGTTTTCAAAAACCTGCAGCTTATGACGCGTAAAGTAGAAGACCTGAGAATCAAAGAAAAATAACTGAAAATCACATCATAATCTTTCGAAGCCTTTCAATGAATGAAAATGACATTGCAGTACTTTAGAAATATCCACTATCGAATTTTCGACCATCACTCAACATTTTTCTCAGAGTTTTAAATTCTTTAATTTTTCCGTTGATTCTAAATATTTCAATATGATGCAATCGACTTACCTGAAACGATTCGCTTATCAGAGACATAAAAAATCAGTCATGGTAGGTAAATCATACGTTAGGCTCCTATTGAAATCATGCCAACCTTAGAAATGTTCATAGTTTTCTCCTTAATTGAACACTAGCGCTAAGATAAAGTTAAATCTGTCATTGCATTAAACTAAAAGAACTCCATTGTCTTCTGTGTACAAAATTACTAAGATACAGAGATTGTGGGGATTTATTACCATTACAGAGATGAACTTATTTATTTATAGCGTGAATCAGATGCTTAGTGACAAGAATAAAATTAAGTACGAAAAATAAGCAGTCATCAATGTCCATTGCTTAAAAAAAAACTTTAAAAAAAACCTCACCTTCATTCTTTTAAGCGCTGGAATTGTCTTATTTTGACTGAAACTATATTTCTAAGTCGAATGCTGAGAAACTAATCATGAATTTCATTATTTCTTTTTCTTATTAAAACTTTTATGTAATTTTTTGTGATACTTTTTGACACGATGCAAAAAAAAGCTAAAAAGAAACTTTCTTTGCGTTGTGTATAGTTAATGATAGTGGAAAAAAAACATTACCTGCAAACTTCAATTTTTCTTCATTTATTGTTCGGAATTGAATTTTTTATCACCAAGAAAACCATTATTTTTTAAACAAAAAAAATTTCTCAAGGATATTTTTAAGGCTTTTATTAGAATTCAGGAAATGTTCGTTATAATAAATAGCAGGCATAATAATGGAGTTTTTCTGTACTTGAAATCTAAAAATTTTCATTTTTATATTGGTATGGTTTTTCTTAGAGGAGAAAACAGCGAACTTTAAAATTCTTTTCTATTGCAAATTAGTTTTTGTTCATTTTTGACAATGTCAGTTATGAAATATAATAAATTTATACGCATTATTATGTTGAAAATAGATTTTAAATATTTTAAATGTCTGCTTTCATTCAAAAGATTTTGCCATTTCAATACGCCCGAGAAATTAAAATACAGTTGACAAATTTTAGCATTTACAATCCGTTTATTCATAAAACTAAAGGTAAATTTTCAAACAATTAAGCTAATATATAATTTTATGTGATTTTACGTTTGAATAGTAGTTAACAAAGCTTTAAAGAAAAATAAACATTTCTTTATAAAAATGGATATTTATCTCAAATCGAATTTGAAATTATAAGTTCAAAAATTTAATTTCCCGTGTATATGGGCCTATGAGAAGGGGACAGTGGGGTCAATTGTAGCATTTTTTACTTAACTATTTTTAACTAACAAAAAATCCAATATATTATTAGTATTAATTGACAGACGAGTAAAGTAGACTATCCTCTACTAGAAAAAAAATAAATGCCTTATTTTAAATATTATTATATTAGTTATTAACAATTTTTGACAGTCGTGCACTTGTTACAATTGTCCCCACTTACGGGGTCAATTGTAACAGCTCATAAATTCAACTAAAACATAGTTAATTATACATATTATCATAGTTGTGATAAATTTTTTATTGATCAAAATAGTAGTGATATTTTAGGAGTAAAAATAATAGTGAGCAGAGACCTAAAGGGTTAAGCTTTTAACTTTAAGGGGTTAAAAATTTTGATTTATGCTGTGAAAGGTGACAAATAAAATAATGCACATGCAACATAATATAAATGATATAGGAAACTGTATCATTTATGTTATGTTTGTAAACGTAAGATTATAATTTTCAGCTGTTATAATCGTCTCTTTACTAATTGTTACAATCGTCCCCAAGTCGCCATTGCAGCTTCATTTGTTAAAAACAATGCCAGTTAATTAACAAAACTAATCTTTTTTTTTGAAATGTTAATTAAGGTGTCCACTTACATAGTTGGTTAATAATTTTTTTTTGTTTAAACAAAATTACTTTGTTACAATATAATATTGTAATACCAAAAAAAGTACTTACGTAGCGTGAAAATATCTTCTGTGTTTGTAAACATAGGTTTGCAAACATAAAATTATTTATTTTCAGTTGCTACAATCGTCCCCAAGACGCCATTTCAGCTTCATTTGTTAAAAACAATGCTAGTTAATTAACAAAACTAATATTTTTTTAAAATGTTAATTAAGGTGTCCACTTACATATTTGGTTAATAATTTTTATTTGTTTAAACAAAATTACTTTGTTTCAATATAATATTCTAATTCCAAAAAAAGTACTTACGTAGCGTGAAAATATCTTTTGCGATGTAACTCTTTCAAAAGTACATAAAAATGGTTGCCAGCAGGGGTGTATACGTAGATTTATTAAATACACCTAGGAACCAAATCTAGAACCCGACACTCGAAATTTTTGCTCTGTTACAATCGTACCCTGTTACAATTGACCCCACTCTCCCCTACATACATATTTTGCATCGTAATGTTATTAAGATTCACATTTGTGCTGTAATTTGAATGTAGTCCTCTTTTGGAAGCTCCAATTAATTCTTCGAAACCACACCAGGTGGCAGGCCATTAATTTTGAGGATATATTACTGGAAAGGTTTGCATTATTAAATATATATCTTTTTATATTTCATAAATGAAGTTTAAATATTCAGTTTTTCTATGATTAAAATTATATTGATAAAATATACCACTAAAGCATATGTCCTCACAAGGACAAGATGACACTAATTTTAGACTATACAGGACTAAAATTTCCGAAATTGAACCCTTACACCACAATCCTTGAGATACTAAATGGAATTTTAGCAAATCTAAATATTATTTTCTTACTCAAATTGAAAAATTCATGCACAAGTTACATATGCACCTAAATCTAAATATGTTTTTTATTCAACTTTTATCAAATATTTCTGTTGAAGTGAAGTTTTAATTTCATAAAATACACTTTTCAAGTAAACCGCATTTTCCTCCGTTTCAGAATTGTAATTTTTATCCAATACAGATCTTAAAGCTTGTAATATAGTACTTTAAGATTATTTATTAGGAAATTAATTTATTTCTACTTCAACAAAAAGTGAAAGCTTTCATAACTATATTTTCAAATTAAAGTTTAATAATAAGCTTACTTATGCCCAAACTAAGAACATAAAAATATAATTCTAATTTTTTTTTTGTGGTAAACTTTATCTTTTGTGTTCGTTTCAAAGTAAATTTTGGTACATGCCTCACACATTAGAATTGGCATGATATTTTAAGAACGAACAGAAAATATAAGTTTCTTTTGACCTAAAACAGATTCTGACAAAAACGATAATTTAAAATCGAAAATCTTTACCGTTCGATTTCAACTGATCTCTGTATTCAAAAACAGCATTTGCTGAGTTAAGAATAATCTTTTCCCCTCGAAAACTTTTCCTTCAAATACACAAAAACTTTCGTATTTCTCTCAGAAATAATATTTATTCAGGTATTTAAAAATTCTTTAGAGTGCATCTAAAAATACCACAAGGCTCAGAATATATGCTGAATCTTAATTTAATATGATCACCATTTTTCCTTTGACTATTTTTGAGCATAAAGCCTAACCAAGTTCTTTTAAGTTTGACATATTTTTCACCTATTGGAAGATTTTTAAAAAAATCTGATTTTTTAATGCACAGCTCATACAGAAATTGTAAAAATTAATTAATTAATTATTAAAAGAAATAGGACAATGGCTACTTTTGAGCATAAAGTCTGATCAAGGTCCTTTTAATCTGACATAGATTTTTACTTGTTTTAAATTTCTCAGAAAAATTTATTTTTTATGCACAGCTTATGCAGTAATTGTAAAAAATACATTGGCTATTTTTGAGCATAAAGTCTGAGTAGGGTCCTTTTAGTCTGACATAAAAATTCACTTGCTTAAAGCTTTTCGAAAAATCAGATTTTTCTTTATATGTACCGTTACTGTAAAAACAATAATGAATTTTTAAATTTTGAAATATTATAAATTGTTAAATTGATATAAAAAATACCAACTGACAAATTCCGGTATTTTTTATTTTAATTTTTTTGTTTAAAACAGACAATATTTGCCGAAAAGTTTAACAAGCGCTACAATACTGGAAAAAAGCCTTACTTAGAAAAAGATGAGATGATTTCACGTATACAACTTAAACATAACACATTTTTCAATATGAAAGTTGGCAATTTCTATATATAGTCATATGGATAAAAGTAAGAGTGTTAGCAATTTTTTTTTAAATTATTAGTTTATTTGCAAAGTATATTTATTAAGAATATATTATTAAAAAGATATTATTAAAAATATAATTCAAGAAAAAGCACTAGCTTTAGTAGCAACCACGCAAAGTAAACTTGAAATTTTATCCTAACTAAAATTGTATCCCGCTACTAAAAAATATTATTTTAAATTTAGTGAAAGTTCCACGATAGACAAACATTTGACTTAATTATGACAGTAGAATTAAACCTAACGTCATAAGATATAACAAGACAGTCCTTTAAAAATACACAGTTTTTCTTAAAAATAATACTCCAACGTTAAATCACAATCAAACAGAAAAAAAAATCAATTATAAGTTACTTCAAAATGACGAAATGCACAAAAAGTTTAAAAGATGTGACATCAATTTAATGCAATTTATCATTGATAAGTTTTCTCCTCTGAACAGATAAGATGTCAGTAAGTCTATTTTAATCAAATTAAGATAACATGAGCATTAAAGTTATTGGCAAGGGTGTAAATAGGGACTTAAATTTCAATTAAAATTCTGTTATCTTGAATCTTCATTAATACTTAATCGTGATTTTTGTCGAATAACATTTTTACGATTATAAAAGAATATTATGGAACTAAATAAATAGATTTTTCACATAATTTTTAAATAGGAGTTAGGTGGAGATTAAAAATATCCAGTTTTTGTTACGCTGACATTTAATGCTTTTCTGGGCTATTTACTATGTATGTACCTTCGAAATGTTCATAGTTTTCTCCTTAATTGAACACTAGCACTAACATAAAGCTAAATCTGTCACTACATTAAACTGAAAGAACTCCATTGTCGTCTGTGTACAAAATTACTAAAACACAAAGGGATTTATTACCATTACAGACATGAACTTATTTATTCATTGCGCGAATCAGCTTCTTAGTGACAAGAATAAAATTAAGTACGAAAAATAAGCTGTCATCAATGTTCAATGCTAAAAAAAACTAAAAAACAATCTCATCTTTATTCTTTTAAGCGTTGGATGTGGAGACACCTGATATTCATATTTACTAATTAAATGAAAGATGTGAAAATTCTTAAAAAACAATTAAATAAAGACGGTATAATCCTAATAAATTTGTTGAAGATATATTTTATGGAAATAAAATGATTTCTTATTAATATGATGCATCAATTTCCAATCCGTTCGGTGAAGCAATTGCAGAAAATAGGAAACAATATTAAAAGTAGACTCCAGACGTATGAAATACCACTGAAGTTACGCAGAAAGATTAATATACGCTGGGAACATCTTAATTAAAAAAATAAAATGTTCAAGCTAATTCTTGCCTCAAAAGGTGTTAAATTATTTGAAACCTTCGAATTTTTGTCATTTACCGTAATCACTGCTAAGAGCCAGTTTTTATAAAAAAAATCGGCCAAATTAGGCAAGTTTGGATGCTTGACATTTTTTATTTTGTTGGTTTTCTTCCCACAAGTGTTTGAAAATCATCAGTCTTATTCAACTCACTTTGTAGGTAGTTCTTGTTTAAAAAAATGCATTACATGCCTTAAGCGAAATCTAACACTTGAGATTTTTATCCAATATTAAAGGATCGTCATATACGCAGCAAAAGTTTTTTCTAATTTTATCATTTTATAGAACTGTCAACAATTGTGAAATTTACGAGGTTATTTGAAAAAAACTTTTATTAGTTCAAACTATTTTATTACAAATTGTATTAATAAAATCAAATATCTAATGTTTATTCAAAGAAAATATCGCTCATTTGGTGAAACAATGACGTAACTGCAAAATCAAGTTACGTCATTGTTTCATCAAATGAGCGATATAACAAAATATTATTTTTCCTTTGAAAAACAACGACCAATGGCAAAAAAAACTATAAATTTGGATTAATTTTTTATTTTTTTATTTATTTTATTTTTATTATTTTTTTAACATCTCTTTCTATATTTTAGCGGGAATGGAGGATTCTATATATCTCTTATTTGGTGAAACAATGACGTAACTTGATTTTGCAGTTACGTCATTGTTTCACCAAATGAGCGATATGTTATTGTACCCGAATTTGAACTTAATTAATGGTTCAAATTTATCAACTTGCCTTGGAAACAGGAAAATTGCATTGCTCTTCGGAATAAACAACTTTGTTTATAGAAAAACAACTTTTTAAGTACATTATTTTATTTTAACAATACAGAAAAATAGAAAATAACTGGAGTGAATTTTCAAAAGTGCTGAGTCGTGACTTCAATTTAATTTCTATTTTTACCTTCATATTTAAAGAAAAACAATTTCAATCAAATATCTGAAATAAAAATTTCAATAAAATGCAGTTTTCGATGTTTAAATTACGAATACTTTTAACCTAATAAAATTTTTCAGCATTTATAGGTGTTAGCATTTTATAAGCATAATTTAGCGACGATGTAGTAAACCAAGCCCTCCAACACTTAGATTGAAATTTTAAAACATCACAACAAAGTTTTATTCCAAAATATGTTTTTAAAACTGGCATGCATCAGAAATATAATTATTTATCGCATGATTCCGTGAACTTTTAACCATTCGCTTTTTATTGTTTTGTTGAAAAGAAAGGTAAGGAAAAAATGATGGAAGAGAAACACTAGTCTTTAAACAGATATAATTTTTTAACGATGAACCAAATATACTTTTTTTTTTTTTTTTTTTTTTTGAAAATTCACTTCTAACAATTATTTTGTACATTTCCTTTCCCAACTAACTCTACTTTTTAAGAATAGTGCGTAATCCTGTCAAATATGACAGAATTTTGTCTGAAATATGTCATAAATGTGACATGTTTTAAACTAATGATTTTTCATAGTTTTAATTTCTACTGTAAAATGCTCGAGTAAAATGTCGTAGTGGTAAAAAAATAAAATAAAAACACGTTCACGTAAGGACAAAACCAAAACCAGTTGCCTTATCATTCTGCTTTTTTTTTTCGTCCCCAAAACCGGTTGATACTTGAAGGTGTCCATTATAATTATCTTTAAAACTTTTTTCCCGTTTCTTTCCTCAATAGTGACTCGTCATATATTAATATTATGTTTTTTCCTAGATAAATTATTACCTTAACTCTAATGAGCTCACTTTTTTACTTCATTTTTAACAAGGTTTCTAAAGGTATGTACTAAGAGTGTCAATTACAGTATATTTTGAATGCTAAAGCTCCATTGTTCTACCATGTGAACAGAAATTAAGATGATAATTTGATAAAGAAATAATATCAAAATTCGGAAAATGTATTTTACTACTTTGAAATTTAAGTAAATTTTGTTCCATTGTCTTCTTAAAATTGAAATCGATTCATATCTACTTTCATAAAAGGAAAAGAATCCAACCACGAATGATATGATAACAATCGAAAAAGAACTCGGATATGAAATATAACTTACCTAGAATTTCATTTTAGTTAGCATATATATTCATCCACAAAGTAAACTGAGAAGCATAACTTACTATTTTATTATCCTCCGGCATTTGATCAGGAAAGAAAATCAAATTATTCATTTTAGTTCTTTTATATATTTTTAAGTACCTGAATAACATATTTATGCCAAGAAATTCAACAAGTTGTTTACTGAAATATTTCTTTATTTTAACATTTTAATGTGCTTTTTTAACAAATTGCTCAAATATTAGCGTCATAAGTTAATTATCCTTATAAAGCTGTTTTTTTACTGTTGTTACCTAAAACATGCATAAAAATTTCTTGAAGATTTTGTTTTCTGACTTTTTATTTAAGCATCAGCATCATTCATTTTTGGCTTTTGAAATAATGACTGATTACATTACTTAAAACATATTTTTAATATTTAAATATTTAAGTACAATAGTAAACAATAATGACATTTTTTTTCCAATGACCACCTGTGTTAACATTTTTCATCAATTCAGGCATTTACAGGACAATTTTGTTGACCTCTCTTTCAGGGGCACCATATTAGGTGGGCCAACGTTGCTCTCACAGTAAGGACAGATAGTACAGAGAAGGAAAGAACATCCATACCTTGCCCGGGATTCGAACCCAGACCTTTCTGATGCAAGGGCAGTTCTCTAACCCCTACACAGGCCGGTCAGCAAATTAATGACATAAAAATTTAAATTAAAGATGGAATGAACATGGCTACTGATGTTATCATGGATTGAGATACCAATTCAAGTCTAAATACATAAGTGAGACTAATTTCTTTACATGGCAGCGAATGCTGGGCAATTAACGAAGCAGACGAAGAGAAACTGATGACTTTTGGGAGAAAAATGTTTGGTGCAGTTAAGAGGAAACGGAACCTGGAGAATTCGTTACAACCATGAATTAAAATCAAAATACAAAGAGCCTAACATAGTAAAAATTATCAAGATTTTTCAAATATTTTCATGTATTTCGATATCTCTATGAAAATCCCATTCAAAAATAAACTTCTAAAAGAAAAACGGAAAAGAAAAAGAGGAAGACCTAGGATGGTTAGACAGAGTGGAGAAGTGGTTAAAGGACTTGGGAGTTAATAGATGGAGAAATATATCATCGAATAGATCTAGATGGAGTGAACTGGCTGAAACGGCCTTAGCCGGTAACAGGCTGAAGTGTCTAAAAAGAGGAAAACATATATTTAAATTTAAACCCTTTCAATATTATTAATCTATTAATTATATTATTAATCTCATATAACAATATGAAAATTTTAAACGAAATAATTTTTCCTCCTTTCAAAGGTGATTGTTGTAAATGATGATTAATGTATCAAAGAATTTTGTTGTTTGTTTCTTTTTTCCATTAAAAGAAAATCCCAATTAACAACTGAAGTCCATAATCATTTTTTTTTAAAAATCCAATCATTTTATATTAAAGAAAATATCTTGTTTCCAAGAAAATCATTACCGATGAGACCACCTGAAAAACAGTAGGAATTGTCATTTTCAGAAACGTAAACATTGTTTGAAAGACCTTATTTAATTCTGAAATTTTGAAATTACGATCGATACAATAAACAGGCCTCGGGCGCAAAGAACCATGTGTTAGATCAAAAATTAATTCTGAAGCAATAGGTTTCAGAATCCATTCACTAGAACAAGTTTGAAATAATTTGGCGAAAATTGAAACTTATACGCATGCTACAATGTAGCAAACCTTTTATTTTAATGCTTCAGGCAGTTGTATAAGGATAATCTATTTATAAATTTTGATTGTCAATCGAATGACGATTACTGAGAAAAACGTATTATATTTATAGAGAAGAACATTAAATGAAATAAAAATTTTATTTTTAAATTAGAATAAAAATGCAATAACTATCTTTGCATCATGATAACCTTTTTATATACATGTCAAAAATTGACCATTCTTAGAACTCTTTAGTAGGTTAAAAAGAATTTGTCTACTTCCTGAAAGACATTCAAATTCGCCAATTTCTTCAGCTTAAGCTACATAATCCAAGAAAAAGCTAGAAAATCTCTGATAAAGATAATTCGCTCAAATCACAAGCACTTGTAGAACTTTTCAAATTTGGCGTTATCCTTGGCGAGAAATTAGAGATCGGAAAAGTGTACTCTATGAAGAAAACTATTCTTGGTGTAATCTCAACAATACGGGATAAAACACTAAAGCAATGATGAGATCGAAACAAAATGTTAAATGTGTTAGAGGAGTGTGTCAGTGATTAGGTCATAAAGTTACGTTAAGCAAGAAAAAAAATACACTCGTGTATTATTGACCCCAGTAAGAAAAATCAAATCAGAGGAACAAATGAGATTGTTATCTAAACAAGATTATTAGTAGGATCAACAGAGCAGAAAAAGTAACAATCATCTTTCTTCAGTAAACATTAAAGTAAAAGAAGTATACATATCAGTAGTCTTAAATTAATAAATTAAGTATTTGACAAAAGAATAATGTAAAATTAATTTAGGTTATTATAGGCAATTTAATTTTAATATTTAAGCGAAATTAAAACCTCTTTTGAAACGTGTCGAATCACTATCTATAGGAATGAAAGGAATGAAGGTAGAAAGGAATGAAAATTATTAAAGCCAATCTGATAGCTTGATGAAACTTGACTATTTTTCATATAATTACCTATTAAACCTTCTATGTTCACTCCAGCAACCAAATACGATTTTGAAACTTTCTATTTTCTTATCTCGCTTAGATATTTATTCACGAATATGCTTATTTTTTAACTCAAAATTTCGAGAAGCAATGCTAAAATATACATTAGTAGTGGTCAGTATGAAATTACAAAAAAGTATTTTACGTAGTAAAATAATCTAAGGTCCGGGATAGTCTGGTTGGTAGAGCACTGGGTCCATGTCCAAGAGGTCGTGGATTCGATCCCCACAGACCGAAGTCTCCCCGTGTAGTAAATGGTGACTGACGCACGTTAAATCTGACGAGTTACAAAGTCCTCCATGCTCCCATAACAAATCAATACCTCTGGGGGTACTGATCCAGGAGTTTCCTTTTCTTCTGGATTGGTTCAAAATTACATGGCTACGGAGTTGAGCATTCGTAGACCCTAAAATTGGGTCAGCTGTTCAACGATGGATGTAAAAACATGAAAAAAGTAAAATAGTCTGATAAAAATTGAACCTTTCAAACTTTAACTTTTACTTAATTTTCTTCATTTCCTTATAACACCCCAAAGTTTTGTAACATAAATATTACATTTCAAAGTTTTGCTAATTTTGTAAAATTCCATGTATTTAAACAAAAAAATATTCATCACAACTCCATATAAAGTTCATTCTCTAAGTTTTATCACTACTTCTACATAAAATCATGCAATTTCTTGTGCTAGTTACATATTTCATCAACAGCATATTTTATATGAATGCAACTCAAATAATTTAATCTTATGTTGGAAAACAAAAGGCTAAGAGCCAAGGAAAAAAATCCTTCTATTTATAGGTAATCAGAAAAAAAAACATAAATACTCGTACGTAATAAATATTTTATTGATTTAATGATATTCTTCATCACAAAATAATACAATCAATTCTACTCAGCGAAAAGACTATTAACAAGATAAATACATCGAAAAAAAGAAAAAAATATTGGATTACCCCATTTAAGATGATTCTGCTGTTTGTAGTCGTAATCGATCCCCTTCCAGAACAAGTTTACCTTAGAAATCATTTTATGATATCTTTACCGAAAGAAACATATTCTAGTCTGTTTAAGAAATATTAGAAATTATTGAATGTATTTTTGCTAAAATTAAAAAATATGTATATGCTAAAAAATCGGAGGATAGTTTCAGTTCACAAAAACTCATCTTTCTATCATTTAACATATTTCTCAGAAAAATTTAAAAATATACGAAAAAATGTATTTTTGAAAATATGTTTTACACTGTTTGAAATTTCTCGGAAAAAATAGTTAAATATTTTTCTTTTCTTTACTAATTCAAGCGAAACAGTCAAATAACGATAAATAAAATGGTATTCAAACTGTCAACTGTGAGAAAAACCGTTTATTAACTGCCTTGACCTAATACGGTTAAACTACCTAAATTTTATCGCATCAACTAGGCCCATTTGATGAAGCCACTTAGTTCCTTGCAGCTGGGTACATAATATGACCGAAAGGGCTGATCTGTCAATCTTATATCTGCCGAGTTCGAGTCCTAGACTTAATACCACAATATTTTTTCTTGAACAACCGCAACCTAAATCCAACGCCCATTACCAAACAGAAAGCCTAGCTCCAATGACCGACCAGTAAATTTTCTTTTCTTACGGTTTTGAAAGCATGCTAGTTGCAAATGGTTAAAAACCGTATAGTTTTGTAATAATGGTTTTTTAACCATACTAGTTGAAAACTGTTTCAAAACCGTAAAGGTAAAAAATTTCCTTTCCCGTAAACTTTACGGTTAATTGGATAAACATACTGCTACCGGTTATTTTACCATAATTTTAGAATGAAAATTCTAACAGTGTATTGTGTGTTCCGTAATCACCACCCTTGATGTGTATAATATTTCTTAAAATACGTGTCAAAAATAAAGGCAAAAAGTAAACACAATGGGGGGGGGGTCCCAAATTGGCATTTAAACTAGGAAAAACATTATCGGAAACATTATAGGAATATGACGAATTAGATTTTAACAGTTTGTAAGAAAAGTTAGATTGAAGATCTCAAAACCTGTTGGTTTGTCAGATAAAGTTTCAATATGTTTCTGAAAATTGCCAGTAAACTCGTTTTTGCTCTCGCAGTAGGTAATGCATCACCCAGCAACTGCAACCTTAATCCATTCATGTATATTGCTATAAAAAATACTTATAGTTCTAAAATAAATTACTCTATCAACAATTTTTATTACCAAAAAACAATACCCGAATGAACTTAAAAAGTATTGAAATTTAAAAGTATAAGAAGAATTTGTAAATTTGTAGTATTATTCAGTACGTTGATATAAATATAAAAAATTTAATCTTTAAAATAAAGATTTAAAAAAATGGAATATATTCCGTTTAGAAAAAAGTCATTTAAATGAAACAATTCTACGCACTCATTTTCGTAACAAAATGTTATAATTTCTTTTAAAAAGCATTCAAAATTAATCTAATAGTACCAAAATATTTGTATGACATTGATATTTCTCGAAGGGCTTAGATGATCTTTTGTTCCAATGATATATAGCTATTTAAATAAAGAATATGCGCAACGATTCTCAAAAGATGTATCTTTTCTAAAAGCCAATTTGTCATTTCGGGGATAAAAAGACATTGTTCTGAATATCATTTCCGCTCTGCATTGCATGACAATGGCATCTGGGAATTTAAACCGTTTAAATGGCTTAAAAGCTATTTTAGATTATAAATGTAAGCAAATATTTTCACTTATGAAAAGCATGATAATTCAAAATAGAAGGGGGACGTTTTGAAATGCCAATATATATGTAACTATGAAAGACTAAATGTCGATATTTGCATAGTCGCTTTGATGAATTCCCAAAATAATTGTTAGCTAACATTATTTCTCACTTATACTGGTAAATTCAGCATTCACTGTTCGTAAAATACTTGTTAAATGTCATTATTTTTCATAATGGTGTATTCAGCATTCCTTCATTATCATACCCTCCAACTTATGAAGATTTTGAAAATAATTCTTTCTAGTGGTAGCGAACCAAAGTAGAAATTTTTAAAGCAAATGGATCCCTCATAAAACTTTTATCAGAACTTAAGAATCTAGCCATATGGCATGCACTTTTATAAGTAATAGTGGACAAGTTACGCTAAAATTAATTTTTTTTAAATATTAAGACATTAATTTTGCTACCGTCTGAAAAGAAGATTTCTGAAACTACGGAAATTCCGTAGCAGTTGGAGGGTATGCATTATGAATCTTGAATTGGATATTTGCAAAATGTCCTTATTTTGCACATACTCTGCATGCATTGATTGTGAATGCTGAATGAATTACTTGTTTCACGTTATTATTTCTTATTTACACCGGTGAATTCAGCCTGCACTGATTGTGAGTGTTGAATTTAACACTTGTTAAATTTCATTATTTTTCACATTCTCCGGTAAATTCAGCATGTTGATTTAAGTGTTGATTTAAACATTTGTCATATTGTCATTATTTCTCCCTTATGCCAATAAATGACGACATTCACATTTTCAAAAATAGTGAATTTCGAAAAAAATATAATTTAGTTAATTATTATTACTGACATGCACCTGCAACTATTGACGTTTATTTTGCACTGATGAGACGTTTGTAATATTTTACTTACACTGCAAATATCGGCATTCAATAGACGCTGATGGGAGGATTTTAAGTGAGGAAAATTATGAATGTTTTCTTCTGTTCAGCATTCACCATCAGTGCATTTATAATGTCGTTAATTGCTGTTATGAGTGCAAATGTTTCGGACATTTACGGAAGTAACCATGGGAGTATGGATAACACGTGGGTGACAGAGAGGAACACAGTTAGGTTTGTTCGTTTGCTGAATTACGTTTATTTATTTTCTATTTGCTTAAACTAAAAATTATATTTTTTCAGCTCACAATAATAATTTAAAAATCAAATATATTGTTTGTAATTACTAAACTACTGTTCCATAAACTGTGATTGAAAAAGCGAAAGACTATTTAACCTTTAGTTCCGATCTAGCATTTAGCATAAAAAGATACGAAGATAAACATGAAAAAATTCCATTAATTAATGCTCTACTATTTAGTTGAACTTTTCCTTTTATTTGGTTTACCGCCAAAGTGCTCATGTAGTAGTCTCTCCTTGCATTATCCAACTAATGCTTTGCTGCAAAACTATGTTGTATACTTCATATACAATGTGAAACAAAATATACAATATGAAACAAACGGTTATAACTAAAAAATTATTTGCCCTAAAATATTTTGTTCTCAAAAATTTGAAAAAAAAACTTTTTTTAGTTTCATTCAAAGGCGTTTGTATACTTTTATTTCTTTTATATATAAAACTTGAGTGACACCTAATATTAACTAAAAAATTGTTCTAAGCTTTTGAAAAAATACTAAGATATTTGTATTAAAAAATTAAGAAATTAAGATTTGTATTAAAAAGCAATATTTGTATTTGTATAAAAAAGATTAAGATTTGTATAAAAAATTTGTATAAATTTGTATTAAGATTTGATTTAAGTTGTATTTAAAAAGATGATAGTTCTGCATCCGACCAGTATTTTTATTCTTATAATCATTCCATATTCAAATACCTATAAAGAAATGCCAAAGCACCTATATTATATGAAACTAATAGTTTTTATTCCTCTATCTCAGAGAACATTAAAGAAACGTAGTATATACACGTTATGGAATTCAAACTATCTTACTACTTATATCAGGTCATTTCCAGGAAATATTCAGAGCAAATGAAATTGCATTGTCGTAGTCAAAGATTGCCCAAACATTTCTCGGAAGCTCTTTGATTTCTGTCTACAATCTGTTTTTGGTCTTTAGGATACTAAACTTCTCAGATCCCCTATCTCCGATGTTCATCCATGCTCAATGCGTTAGACGCGTAAAGAAATGTTCTTACACAAGAAAGAAAGGGAATCTATGATTTGTTTTCGCGCTTCTATGCCTACCCTATTCTTATTTCCATTTCCGTCCATTTTTGCACTCAACATTATTCGCGCTCTTTTTTTTTTCTTCTTCAATTTCTCTCCTTCTATACTTATCTCCTATCCGAATCTTTCAAAATCACCGGTAGTGAATTTTAAACCCTACGGAATTCAAAGCATTTCCAAAAGAGTTTAAGAGAAATAGGAAAGAAATATCGTCAGTATTATAGTATTTCTTTTTACTCCGAATTTTGTTCATTCTAAAATCGAAGTAATTCTAGCCAGTTGCAGGTTATCAGTATAAAGACTTCTCTGATGGTTTCAGAATTTTTTATGTGGTATTTTGGTTTCTAGTTTTCTTTATAAAATGAAAATTAAAATCGTAAGACAGGCAACTATTTAATCCATTACATGTTTTAATGCTATTTGCTTTTCTATTTGCAAGGAATGGAAATTAAAATTGTAAGAAGATAACAAAATTGCAGCGATTTAACTCATTACCTGTTTTAATGCTATTTTTTTTCTCTTTGAAAGCAGGAAACCAAGGCGTAGAGGACAAAATGTTTAAAACCTGGGTGCATAAAACACCATATTGCATAATATTTCATCACAAAAAGGTAACGGATTGATAAAAGGTTAATTTTTTCTACAAAATTTTAAAGAAAATAATATAAAATTTAGTAATGCACTCGGCACTTTAGGCCTAATTAACATGAAAATGAGAGGTGCTTGCAACAACACTCAAAATCACCTGCAAATTCGTTCTCTAGTTTCTATAGTTTGTTATATAGTCTGTTACACAAATTTCAAAGTATTCCCATTTAAAAATTTTAATGTATGTTTTTTTTTCTAACCACAGGCTTTAAACATATATTTTTATGTTCCTTATCAAAAAATAAAAAAAAGGTGTATTCATTAGGGTTCAGAAAATATTATTGAAGTAAGGGGGAGAGGAAACATTTTCAAAATTTAATGAATCATTGTCAAAAGTCAATCACATTTAAATTAAAAATCAAAAATATTGAAATCAGTTTGATTATGGGAGTAAATTGATAACTTGTATTAGCTTGCCATATTTCTTTGCCTTTCACTTTAATCCAACAATTAAGCTGATTTTGATGTTTTTAATACCTTTATCACTGAAATTGACCTAGAGAATGATATCTCATACTTTATAAACATTTTTCTCATGATTTCATCTTATACTTAACTTTACTTGTATAAAACTTGTTTTTGCAAGTTTTATCTTTCACTTGGCACCCACCAATACGAATCTTTTTTTTTTGCACTTTACATTTGATAAAATGACTTATTAAATAGAAATATTTTGCATCTCTTTTTTTCTGCTTAACTTTCTTCCTCTTGGAAAAGCAAAAAGAAATCCAACACTTTATAAAATGTTTGTGTATCAATGACACCAAAAATAGGGGTAACAACTTTACACCAAAGTTTCGTAGAATCAACACTATTAAAAACTTTTCGCGTATATGAACACCTAAAATAATGGCAACTACTTTACATCTAAGTGGTGCTCCACTAAGAAAAACTCAAGGATTGTTCCTAGTGCTGTGAAACACCTAGAATGTTCTTTCACAGCACTTGGTGTAAATAGCCGATACCAACGACAATGTTTGCTATTTAGTAACTCTAAAATTTATAATTGCAGTAAGATATGATACACATTAGAAGCGGTAAAATTATTTTTGAGAAATAATATTAAGAAAGAATCAGTAATTTAAGTTAGGTACATTCCAAGCTATCACGTGGGTGTGTGAGTGGAGCAATGAATCTAATTTTTAGGAAAATTATATTTTTTTGTAGAATATATTTTAAAAAGATTTTTTTAAAAAAAGATTTAAAAAAAAATTTTTTAAAAGATTTAAAAAAATCTAAAAACATTTTTAGAAAATTTAAAAAAAAAGCTTAAAAGATTTTTCAAAAAAAAAGAAGAAAAAAGGTTTTTTAATAGAAAGATTTAAAAAAAAGTATTGTAACTTATAAGAATGTATAAGTGTTTGAACAAATTTTTAATACACTTTTTAAAAGTTCCAACGGTGAATCATAGTAGTGTTCAAAAATTTATGCAAACTTAAAAAGAGATTAAATATTTCTCTCCAAAATTAGCCATAGTATCGCGTAATCAAGCTTAAGATAATTTGATTCGAACCATCATATGGTTCAAGTTAGAATCGCATTAAGGATGCAGCAAATTTAAACCATATTGAAGTTCAAAATTCTCTGACACTAATTCTTAAAATAAAATGAGTTCGTATATCAAACATACGCGAAGCACAGAGAATGTTAAAATGAATTCGAACTTGGCTTAAAAGAAAAGGAGTGGATAGAAATTATATGTTATGAAATTACTTAATGCAGTTTCCAGAAACTTGAAAATTAAAATACAAACGTCCTTAATACACTGCTAAAAACATACATACATATTTTTAGTTGCAACCTTTAGTTTCTGCAGATGAAAAGTAACATTGAAGACAGCCTGAATAATAGCCAACTCGTTATCGATTGTTAACAATTGCTACACTCAAATTAAAATGCGCCAACATTGGAGTTTTCCGAACCCCGGTACCACAATTATCGGAGATTTTTTGTGACTTCTGTTCTTAAATGTGATCAACTAAGTTAAGTCATTTAAGATTACAAATATATTAAATTAAAAATTGCTTATTTTCCTTTTTTAAAAACCCTTAAATTACTCTCAGTGTACAAAGGTAATTGGATTAATTGAACTCTAAAAATAAAGATTTCAGTAGGAAAAAAACAAGGTTTTATAATTATTTCAATAGATACCCGGTTTTATCCGTTCAGGTTGGATAAAACCGGGAACTAGCATACTTCTGAAAAATAATTATTTACCGTCCGAAATGCAATTTCCATCTTCTTTTACATTAAGTAATATTTATTTTAAAAATAAAGGGTTAATTTATTATTCAAATAAAAATGTGAGCATTTTTGGTATTGTATCTTCTTGAAAGAAAAAAAAAGAAGAACTTTGACTTTCGTTAATTATGACCTTAAAATATCAATTAGTAATTCACTCTTGTTGCTAATTAATTTCAATATATTTTGTATAAGTTTTTTATAGAGAAAAATGAAACCTAGCTTTTTTTTCCTCAAAAAAACTGTTATTCAAAACATATTCTTGATATAAATTGCTATAAATGAATCAAAATATTAATAGAAAATGATAAGATATTTTATTACAGTGCATAAAAAAACAACTCAGAACCTTTCATTCATATATTTTTTCCAGAACTTCCAAACATTTATTTAATGAAACAAAACATATAACAATTTATAATTATTAATTAATATTAATCCCATTTAGTATAAAATATAATGTGTTTTTCTAAACAAGAAACCTATTTTAAGCTTTATCAAATTAATAAATGCATTTACACATTCTTTTATTCTAGATATTAAAAAATTGAAAGCTCTATTAAATCCGATATCTTAATTAGAAATTTTTTTCGTTTTTTATTTTCATTAGAAAGTATTTGGGAATTAAAGGATTTATTGTTATTTTTTAAGAAATATTTTTTAATATGAAACACCCTAATTAACTGTAAAAATAACGTATTAAAAAAGTATTTAGAATCTTATTCAATTCCCTTCTGAATAATGACTTAAAAATATATTTCGAAACGTATCCTTTCCTTTCATAATTACACGTAATTAATAAAAATCTGACGCTCCTAAAAGAAAGAAACCAAACATTTTTCGAAATAATTATAAGGAAACATTTTGTCAAAAAGCATGAAATGTAAAGTGTGTGTCTCAAAACTTAATAATCGCTTATTTCTTTAGATTATTTATACATAAAAAAAAACTTTTATCAATTATTTGAGCTCTAAGATGAAAATATATCCTTAGAAGCGCAATAGGTTAGGGTTCATATTTTTAAAAATCAACTGTTTAAAGATTTACTAATTTTCTCTAATGATGACAGTAAATTAAGTAGAAGAAACATAGGAAATTTGACCATAAAGAGGCTTTATGTTTTACATTTAAATATTTAGTTAACAGATTTGCACCATATTGACGCATGTCACACTTTGGGTATCTTATCACCTACTTTACACCAAAATGGTGTAGTGAAATCCCAAAGATATCTCCTGGCTCTTGGTGCCTCACTACAGAGAATATTCTTCCAGGAGAATATTCTTTTACACTACTTGGCATAGAGTAGCTACCGTCGTTTTTCGTATTAAGTAACATTAAAATTTATAATTACAGTAAGATTAGATACAATTAAAAGACAGTTAAGTTATTTTTAAGATACAATGTAAAGTTTTTTCTTCTAATGGCAGAAGGAATTTACACAGGCTGAAACTAACACAACTCAAGATAACAAGGATATAAAAATTAAAAACGATCATTTCCTCATTCGACGCCTTGCTTCCCAGTATCGGTCAGCGATAGTTGCTCCACAGAAGGCACTGCGAAGGAGAACAAGGCTGTCATCAAATAGCAAATTGGCAGCTCCATATCGAGCAACATGGATCAGAAGTCAGCTTGAATCTGTATGAGTAAGCGATAAGACAGTCATATTCTAAAATTCAGTGAGAATAATTAGGCTAGCTCACCGGGTTGTGGCGAGCTGGACTGGTAGCCAGACGTGGACTATACGGGTAAGGGTTTTGCAAACCTAGGTACCTATCCACGTCTAGAGGAAATAAAAAAAGTCATGTTCTAAAAATAGCCGGAACTGAGTCACGGTCTCGTGGCGTTGCCAGTTGGGATTGCTACTGGGTTCGAGATCCTTCCCTTTTTTGTTAGAATTTCTTTTCATTAGCTGCTTGCGGAGATTAGAGAAGACTTTTCTTTTGAGAACTTGCTTAATGGTCAAAAAAAATGGCCGGGTAATTATTGACCTGTTGTATGGAGGTATACTTTTTGGCAAATCATTGCCTTTAATTCTACAATGAGAAACGATCCATTGCAGAGTGACAGTTCCTAGTTGTTGTAATTTATTAAATGAGATTTTAGATTTTAATATATCACCAGGAGAGGGACTATACACAAATTTTATTGAGTAAAAAGCTGCTAACGAGTCGGAAATAATGACAACATTTTCGAATCCCTCAAGAAAGTATAACAGTTGTTCCACGGTGACCAAGATTGTAGTAATTTCACCATCGTTAGCTGTTCCTTCAGTATCCACGGGGATATAAATGGCGAATAGATTGCTAAACACCCCTAATGCCGGCATTAAACTGATCAGGAAAATAGGATCCATCGGTAAAAACTTTCAACCAATGAAGTTCAGAGTAAATGGTGTCCATTGTTTCCATAGCAAGTATGTGTAAAACAGCAATGGGAGTATCCTTTGTTACAATCTCTATCCAAGACATAGATTTACATTTAGTTTAAAGCTGTCAAGGAAGGTTTGTAAGTTTTATTTGATTTTCAAATGGAAGGAGGTATCCATGTCCAGCCTTGACACTCACTCTTCCACGATTTGAATAACTCCGCTTTCTGTTTTAAATTTGCGAGGAGTGTGTCACTCAAACCAAAAATATATGTCTGCTTCAGTTTTTTGCTCAACAAAATGGCCTTTTCCTCAAAGACAAAGCCCAAGACTTTTATAACAGCGAGTAGCAACATTGAATCAGAAGGTGTAGTTTTTTACAGCGCCAGTGATAAGTCTAAGAGCCTGGTTTTGTTAAACTTCCAATTTTTGTATTAGTGTTTCAGACATGGGGATAAGAGGCTCGCTGCAATAGGTAAAGATTAGAAGGATATATTTTTGATATGAGAGAGTAGAACGGGAACAGCCCAAAAGGCAGTCTGTCAATCGTTTATATATATATATATATATATATATATATATATATATATATATATATATATATATGTACAGGGTTATTCGTAATTCCCTCCACCTGTAAACGCCATTTTTATTTACTACAACTGACTTCAGTGCTACAGGTTACTGCCATCTACCGGCAACTGTTTAAATTAAAACTTGAGTACTTTCGGAATAATTTCATAGGTTCTTTTTTGCCATATTCGTCTTCGTTTTTTTACTATAACGCTTCGAAACCCAGGAGGGAATTATGAATAACCCTGTATATATTAATTCCAAAAATAATATTTTGAAAATCAACCTATTTTTAAATTATTCAATACAATCGACAGCTTAATCTTCTTTTGAGAACATATTTAACTTTATTATACAACCATAAACATGCATGTCTTTTTATTAAAATTAACTACTGCTTCTATGGAATGTTCAGCATCGGGTGAAACGTAAACAAACTTTCACCTTCTCGGTTACTGTTATATCAAAACGTATGACAAATGTTGCGAAAATAATTAAATAATTCATGAATGATGTAAATGCATTTGAATCAAAAGACTAAGAACTGTCTATAAAAATCTTCAGATGAAAAAGAAGTAAAATATATGAAATAACTTTTAACGTGTGAAGAATTCTTTTAAAAATGATATTTCCTGAAGAAAATCTTAAATAATATTTTCTTTTTTTTGGGGGGGGGGCTTAAAATTATACCCAATTAAGTGTAGTTCTTTGTAAGCATCCAACACATAAAATCATAACTAAATGTTGTGACTCCCCTCAACCTTGAAGGAAAGCTCAAAAAAGTCATTTATTTTCCAAGGAGATGTTCTCCTGTACCTAAGATCTACAAAGCACAGAAAATTACAATGCAATGTATCATTTACAATTCAATAAATAAAGCAGCGTATAGCTTTCAATTTAAATTTATTTCAATAATAAATTTTAAATTCATCTTTATACAAGTAATTTTTGAAATTCTATTCACACTAATTTATTCTTATTTTAAATTTCATTCATAAAGTAAACTAATTGAACAAAAGAATCTCAACAAAAGAAAATTATATTAAATGCAAATTATAATATATAAAACTTGTATGTGTATATTTTGCAACTAACATATGTGATATATGAGCGTCAAAATATATAATTTTTTGTATTTTAAAGCTTCAAAAACTTGAATCATTCCTATTTCATAAATCTTATTTTTAAAAAGGTCTACCTCCTGTATTTTTAATTGATGCATGCACATAATTTAATATGAAAACTATTTTTCGTATTAATATAATGCTTCTTATTGTAATGCTTCTTATTGTATTGATTGTATTAATGCTTTCGTATTAATACAATCTTCGTAAAAAAGTTTTAATCTGAGGAAAAACAAATTATTAGCAACAATTTGTAATTCCGAAACTCTTCGCAATCTAAATTTTGTTTGCAGCAAAATCACCTAACGTGATTAAAAGCAATTTCATTTCTAGTAAGAAAATCAAGGTCTTTAAAATATAAACTTATTCATTTTATTTAATCGCATTTATGCCATATTCCTTATTTGAGAAAACGTAAGATCAATCACACAAAATTTTTTGGAATCAAATATTTTGTAACTGAAAAAACTATCTAGCTTACACAATAGTGATTAATGATAGATAAAACTTGAAAATCTACTCATTTTTCTTAACTATTTCATTTTAACTATTACATTTTAACTAGTAACGTAAAAATCATTTTTCAAACAGCTTTTAAAAGTTTTATGAAAAAAGAAATATTATTATTGAAATAGGATTACCTTTACGCCTTTTCTATTTATCTTAAAAGTTTTATAATTCAAGAAATTTAATTCCCAAGTTGAATTTACTCTAAAGTTACTGTTCGTACAGCATTTATTTTGCATTTCAAAAGCCCAAATTGCAAAATCAAATTTTTCAATTTACTTTGATACGTTATTATTGAAATATGCTTACATTTTATTATATAAATTAAAAAATGTGTTGGAAAGGAGATCTAAAAGTACGTCATAATAAACGATTTCAATTTATTATTTGCAGTAAAAGACATTTCCTTTGAAATTTTTGGTTATCAAATTTAAACTTGATTAAATTTAAAACTTATCAAAATTATATTGCATTTCAAAAGTTTTTAATCATTCAACATTAAATTTATAAAATGCGCAGTTAAGTTTATAGGCGAAATTATAAAGCAATTAATTATATCTCACAAATTCTTTTTCGAAATAGTGCTTCAGTAAAATATTAAAATTAGCCTGGTGAAATTAGTCTTATCTAATACAGCCTGGTTAAATATAAAATCATCATAGTCTATTCCCATAATCGCAATTTCTCAACAAGTTCTGATTTTTAGTTAAACACTAATTAAGCACAAAAATTCATATTCTACATAATATTTGCACAATAATTTTCAGCCTGTCCTACGACATGTTCAAACATGACAAAAAGTACTATATTAAAAACTAAATGGTTGAAATGTGTACCATTGTGTACCTTAGAAACCTCACAAAGCTTAAAACAATGTTTTTTTTGTTAGTTAGAATAAAAAATAGTTAGTTTTTTTGTCAGAAAATGTGGTTTATTAGAAAAAATAGCTTTCTTGTAAATATTGCTCGAAAATATTCTTTATTTATACTTTTCCTTAGAATAATTCTATTATAGTGATTAAGTATTTTAAATAATTTAGTTGTTCGAAAAATAGAAACATTTTTTTCTCAGATTATAATAGGAATACATTCATTTTTTGACATAGCTATTTTATCTCCTTTTTTTTGTTCACTTCTAACATTCTCAAAAGCTATTTTTAATACATAGCTCAAATAGTTTCATTTCTCAGTCAAAAAAAATTCAAGACCTTTTACTATAAAGTTTAAAATGTTCGAATTGAATTTTTTTTCGCATATTTCAAACTTCGGCGCCACTCTTGTATCGATAGATATTTGAAGGTTGAATTTTCGCTCCAATTCATAAACGATGTATCGTTTTCAAGAGTTGGTTTGTCATCTTAAAAGAATAAAGTATTTGTTCTGACACCCGTTTCCGCTTCACGTGATGCAGCAAGTAGGAATTTCAAATATTTTTAAACAGCTGGAAAGTTATTTCTAAACTCTATATGCAAAATAAAGGTGGTCTGACGCATATTTAATCGAAGGAATATTTTATTTGCTATCGGGTTGACAGAATATTATAATTAATTATTGACATAAAATCTATTTAAATTGCTTATAAGCTTATAGGTACATTTTTTTTCAAATTCTTTTTTATATCAGTGGTTCCCAACCTTTTTTGTTTTGCGGACCACCGGATCACTAATTTTATAAAATAAAAAATAAGAAACTTTGAGGTCCGCTAACAATTAAATTAAAAAATATGATGACAAATTTTGAAATAACTTTATTGCACTCACTTAGATGTGAAAAATGTAAGAGAACTCAAAAACATCGACACATCTCACTATGTCTAAGGAATCGCTCCCAGAAATTGGTTTTAGATCTAAAGACTTGGCTTAGACTCTCGACTTGCTTCTAAAGCCTACACTGGTGGTAATTCACTTGTGGTTGTGGGTCATATGGCTCATGAATGATGAAAATCACTGTAGAAGCATTTTGTGCCAAAAAAAAATTTTTGACAAATTAGCTGGGGTTTTCTTTCAAATATTTTTATTTAAGATTCATCCGCCATATGAAATAACACTTTACAACACTTTTGTAACTGCTATGAATATGCGACAATTATTCATGACTTTTCTCTTGCGTTCTCTAAGCTATTCATAAAAATTATGCAAAATGCCAACACGAAAAGAAAGACTACATTTATGTGAAAAAGAAAGCGTTAGTGACATAACTTTTTTAATATTTGAAAAGTTACTCTAATGGGAAATTGTTTGAGCTCATACAACTATGCAAAAACTAGGGATCCTTCATTGGTTTTTGAATATTTTTATCTGACTCTCCTAGCATGACTGCCTAACATGATTTTGTTCCTTCGTCAAAATCTCGCGAAATTTTCACGCTATTTTAATTTTTTTTTCTAAGTATGTTAAAAGAAAAATTTTTTTCTCATGAAAACACTCTATGCTCAGAAATTAAGGATATGCCAGCTCCGACAAATAAAGGTTCAAAAACAAAACAAACGTGACTTATTTATAAAACCCATTTATTAAACAAAAGATAAAGAACAAAAAAGATGGTGCATGTGTAATACCATTCATAAAAACTACGATTTATTCTCCCTGGAGCAATTATAAAAAATACCTCCTTTATAAAAATTTAATACTACATGGTTGGTATGATAATTAACACATTGAACGTCTCCTTTGCGATGAAATTCCCTATGCATTCCGAGTATGAAATAATCCAGCTGGTATTGGGGAAGATTACTCGCCTCAACAAGCAATACTCCCGGAAGTTCTGATACTCATGTAGGAGGTGGTTGATGGCTGCAATATGTCGACCGAGCATGTCCCACACATGCTCTATCAGAATGCTGGACATTCCATACGAATGAGATGCTCTGGTTGAAGGCATTCGTTTATGATATTTTCTCGGTAATGATAGGTGCTGTCATCCATAAACATGAATTCTGCGCCTCTGGCAAACCTTAACAAATGTACATGTTGTTCCAGAATAATGTCCCGTTGAACCACCCAGTAATAGTTCCGATTTGAACATGCAGATCTGTTCTTTTTCCCAGTATAATTCCACCCGATATGGGTAATCCTGCACCACCCTAATGGTGTCGTTCAATGATGTTGTCTTAGTAGTAATGGGTGCCAGGATTTCCCCATATTAATGTCCATTGTGAATTAGACTGCAAGCTAAACCTGAACTCCCCTCAGCTTGTGTGAAAACATCACACAGTCCCACTGGAACCATTTCCACATTGCATGTCCTCTACTTCAGACGAATCGCAGGCGACAGTGATATGACGTGAGCGGACCATCTGAATATGCTTGAGGATACTTCCATCTGAGTATGCCTACATTCTTGCAATTTTCATATTATTCTTGAAGATGAGTGTGCTAATTCTTCAGATGAAATTTTTACTTCAACTCAGTATGTCAATTTCCGTACGATTCTGAATCATGCTTAATTTATGCTGATTTTATGCTAGTCAGGTGCTAATTTTATTAGATAAAAAGCCTCAAAATAAACAATCGATTAATAATATTTCATTTTAAAACATAAACTATACAACAAAAATAAACGCCAATTTTGCTATTTTTTAGAAAACGCCATAAACTAAACGTATCTTTTTCGATACTTTTGCCAATTTAAAACATGCAAGTTCTTTATCGAACTATAATTACTCTAAAATGAATAATGAAAAGAAAACTAACGCAAAAATAAGCTTGAAAATAAAAGTAGAAACTTCTGCTTTATTCTTGAAATGGAAGAAAAATCAATATATTTCGATCACTTGAAATATGATCCTCTTCTTCAAGACAATCCGTTAATGAGGGAAATTTAAAAGCAGGTTAAAAACAACTAGAGGTACGATTACTAGCGAAAGAATGGAAGGGAAAACTAATGAAAACAAAAGCAAGATGCCGAGGGTAACATCTATGGGCAGAATGCATTTCCATGAGCAACCCCGTTTCTTTTGTTATTTTTTTTTTCTTTTTTTCAGGTTATTTTAGCTTCTATTTTCCTTTTTTTTTTCAGCTTCTTCTCGTAGATTATTTCCAGGTGAGCAGGGTTCGTGATTTTTTGATTTTTATTAAAAAAATCAAAAAAAATCAGATTTTTTTTATTTAAATCGAATTTTTTTTTATTCAAATACACTGTAAGAACTTTGATTTATGATTATAAAACCTTTATAAATGTTTAAACAAAAAATTTAATTGATATTAAAACTATATTATAACAATATTTCGAAGCTCTGACTACCTAAAACAATTTTTTTTTTTATATTACATAGATTTGAATGCATAGCAACCATTTTGAAACAAATGCATAATTGAAATTTAAAGACTAGATGAATTAGAGAATTTAAAGAATACTTTAATAATCAAAACAAAATTTCAATGAGCAATCCATAATTTTAATTTAAAATTGTGATATCTTTTTTTCTTCTCTTGATTTTTAAAATGACAAAATAAATATAGCAGATTTTGCTTAGTCATTCATCAAATACTAAATAAATATTTAATCTATATATTTTTATATTAAAACATTCAATTTTAATTCTATATCAAAATAGATAAGTTAAGTTAGCTTAATAGTTAAGCCAAAATAGATAAGTTAAGCAAAATAGATAAGTTTTCACAAAATTTCTTTATAGAAAATATGATAATGTCAAAGGTACTATAAACATATTATGAGAAAAAATATTAAATACTCGATAAAAAAGGCAGCATAATTCTAATTCAGGGTTATTTAATTTAATAGAATGACACTATATATCAGGGAAAGAATGACACTATATCAGGAAAAAAATATCTGAATTCATCAGCATTTTTTTTTTGTTCTAGTTTTGGCATATTAGGATAATTTCCTTTTAATATAACCTCAAGCTTTAGAAATATGCATTTTCCACCAATAAAATATAATGTAGATTTCATTTCCATGCTTATTCAATCAAAAGGTAGAATTTTAATTAATATTATTTCTATTCCTTTGTTTAAAAAAATTCATGTTTATTAATTACTTTCTACAGCTATGCAAGTCAATATTAAGACAGCATTAAATTTTACCTTAATCTGTACTTTCAATCTCAACAATCAAAAGATTTTTAAAAATGTAATTTAACATGTGTTGGAATTTAACACACACCAAGAAAAAAAGTAATTTTGTTTACGAAAATTAATTAATGCAACTATTTATTAAAAAAAAATTTTTAAACTAAGAAAAGAAAATAATTAAAGTATCAATAATTCAATAATATATATATATATATATATATATATATATATATATATATATATATATATATATATATATATATATATATATATATATATATATAAATCAGTGGATCTAAATCAATGAGTTTTTTTAAAAAATCACTTGATTTAAATCGAGCTGATTTAAATCAACAAACCCTGCAGGTGATCTAACCAACAATATCCCGAATCATATACCGAACACATTGAAGCAATGCTCTTGCTTCAACAAGAACTTCATTTTCTTCCCAAAAACAAAGAAAAAAACGGTACGGTACTTTTATTTACGTCGTACTAGAGCTGTAGAATGAGATATTTGAGACGATCTGAGAAACATAACTGAGGATGATCCGGACACAACATACATACTTCACATCCCGTTTTACGGGAAAGACATATTCACGCACCATCCATCCGCAGATCGTAATTTTGACCTGAACCAGAGTATGATCAGTCTCCGATCCAGTACCCCATGAGGTACTGATTTGTTATGTGAACGGGGAGAACTTTGTGAACCCGACAGATTTAGGGTGCAACAGTCACCACTTTGTGCACAGGGAGTCTTCAGCCGGCGGGGATCGAACTCACGACCTCTCAGACATGGGCCCAAAGTCCTTCCAGTCAGGCTATCCCAGCCCTCTCATGTTTTAGGAACTTGAAAGAATAGATATTGGCTTTTCTTCTACTACAACTATAAAGAAAGTTAAGTTTTTTATTTTCAAGTATAACAAACTTGATTGTGTTCTTGGGGAGAAGTCTAAAATTGTCTGTGTATTTTAGGGTTAAATCCTAAGAAAATACAGAAAAAGTCTATTAGGCACTAGAGATAAGACTGGCTCAGCCCGAGCCCGAGGCAGCAGTGAATTTGCTTACTGAAAAAAAGTTCTCATGCACGGGTGGGTTCGGATTCATGATAAAATTTTCATTAACTTCTGCACTATTTTCAAACAATAGTTCGGTACAGTTAATAAGTATAAAAAATGTAAAATTTATTTGTGATAAAAATGTTTTACTGACTTATTTCCTTGTTTAGGCATCAAAGGCCTAATAGCGAGACTTCAAAATTTGACCTTTATTCTACGTATATCTCAGGCGGACACTGGCTTTAATTAATCCTATCGATCACGAGTGAGTAGTCGGAACTCGAGAGGGGTCTGACCGCCCAAACTCATCTCTACTAGGCAGTCAACTAGAAAAGCTGCTGCAACTTCTTTTGCTTTATTGGTGTCTTAAGGACAAAAATAAATTTCCTGAAACTATTTTAAAAAAAATTGAAATTGTTGAAATTATACAGTTTGCTTCCCCCTTAAAAACAGAATGTATATAATGCCCAATTTCGAAACTGACTATAATTGCGTACTAGCCTAATCTAACATTTGCAATTTAGATACACTAAAAAAGACCATAATGAACTCCTCTCTGTTTACTCCGGCAATCAAGCGGCTTTTGATGTTTTCAGACCCGACACCTTTAAAAGTTTATTAGTATTATTGCTCAAATAATAATTTGCGACCTTAATGTGTGTACTTTATTGACTTATTTTTTACAAGGGTTCTAAAATTACATAACAAAGATAGTCATTACTTAACACTCTGTTTAGTTAGTACCCATTACTGTTACATTCACATTCTTTTCAACCTCTCAAGGGTAGTAGACGAAGTGTGAAATTTCAGATATACTTTCAATCATCTTTTTGAATTTTCAGAAATAAACTAATAGCGAGACCTTAAAACTTTACTTTTATTCGACGTATATCTCGGGCGGGCAAAAACTCTAAGTAATCCTATCGGGTTCGGGTGGGATTGGATTAAAATTCTTCGAACTCGGAAGGGATCTGACAGTCAAAAGCATGCCCAGACCCATCTCTACTAGGCACTCAACTAAGAAATCCGCTGTAACTTCGTTTGCTTTATTGGTGATTTAAGGCTCAAAAAAAAAAACTATTTTTTTAAGACTATTGTAAATATGTAAATAAAAAAATTGGGAATTGTTGAAATTATCCAGCTTACTTCCCCCTTAAAAACAGAATGTATACAATGTCCAATTTCGAGACTGACTGTAATTACATACGAGCCTAATCTAAAATTTGCAATTTAAATACACTAAGAAAGGCCATAATGAATATTCATAATTCAACTGCGTCCTAGATTAATTTATCGTGATAATCAGCTAAATTGTCTCTGTTATAATTAGACTCAAGCAATGCGTTTTGAATCTTAAACAGGTTTGAAATGTATTTGGAATTTTGCATGTCACCTGATTTTCCATAAATTTAACTCTCACACTCCCTTAACTTATTTGTGACTGAACTTCAAATTAGAAGCATTTAAACAGCTAGTGTATAATTATTTACTTTGCATTATTAAGATAAACTGCATCTTACTTGGAAGCTAAAAGATAGTTTCACTAACTTATACTTAAAAGTAAATAATATTGTCAAGTATTGATTTTGTAACTCCTATTTAAATTCAGAATGCATATTTCATAGTTTATCAAAGTAGTTAGTAGTATTCCATGCTCTGAATGCTCTAAAGCAGTTGACAAACTATCTAACTATTAGATTTTGTTTCCCTAAACTGAAAGATTATTTATATAATTTTCTTATTAAATGTGTTTGTATATATTTCAAATTGTATTGAGGTCTTCAGCTTCAATTAATGCTAAACTTAAGAGAAATTGAATGAGAAAGTAGAAAAAAGATTGCTTTTATTATATACAGGTTATTTCTTAATTACTATCCTGAATATTTGCTTTTAAAAATCTTGTCAAAAATAAAGCCAAAAATACGCATTTGGGGTAGCAAATTAATCGAGAGAAATCAAAAATGCAATCAGAATTTGTAGTATCACTGGGAAGACTCAACAAAAGTATCAAAACTAGTTTGATTGCCTCGTTAGAGTACCTCGTAATTTAGAGGTGTTTCTAATATACTCGACACTCAACTCCTCTCTGTTTACTCCAGCAATCAAGCAGGTTTTGATGTTTTCAGACCCGTCTTCCTCAGTTTCAAAATTCGATAATGTTTTCCCTTAAATGTTAATTTGCGACCTTAATTTGTGTACTTCATTGACTTTATTTTTGCAAGGATTCAAAAAATACATAATAAAGATAGTCCTTACTGAATATCCTGTTTAGTTAGAACCCATTACTGCTACATTCGCTTTTTTTTGCAACCTCACGAGGGTAGTATCCTTTTGAATTTTCACAAATGAACTATTGCTGGATATTTACTCTAATCGGTATATCTTTTGGAACAGATAAAATGCAAGGTCTTCCTTCATTTAGAAGAAGTTATTAGAAGATATCTGGTATTGTTCTCAATTAAAAAAATTTTAACTAAATTATGCCTGTGCAATTTTGCAATCATCATTTTTAAAAAGTTAGTAAACTATTAAACGCTTGTTTGATTTTAGATTATTGATATGCATCTTGGTTTGTGCGTAATTTGCACTAAAGAAGCTAAATCGCATCATTTAAATTGGTATTCATCATTTTAAACAATAATAACTATTCAGAACTATTAATCAAACAACTGTAGGGGAGAGTGGGGTCAATTGTAACAGGGTACGATTGTAACAGAGCAAAAATTTCGAGTGTCGGGCTCTAGATTTGGTTCCTAGGTGGCGCACAAGGTGTATTTAATTAATCCACATGTACACCCCTGATGGCAACCATTTTTATGTACTTTTGAAAGAGTTACATCACAAAAGATATTTTCACGGCACGCAAGTACTTTTTTTGGTATTAGAATATTATATTGTAACAGAGTAATTTCGTTTAAACAAATAAAAATTAGTAACCGAATATGTAAGTGGACACCTTAATTAACATTTCAATAAAAAAAAGATTAGTTTTGCTAATTAACTAGCATTGTTTTTAACAAATGAAGCTAAAATGGCGTCTTGGGGACAATTGTAACAATAAGTAAAGGGACGATTGTAACAGCTGAAAATAAATAATCTTATGTTTACAAACCATTACTTAACTATTTAAGAACCACCAATAGTTTCCTATATCATTTATATTATGTTGCATGTGCATTATTTTATTTGTCACCTTTCACAGCATAAATTAAATTTTTTAACCCCTTAAAGTTAAAAGTTTAACCCTTTAGGTCTCTGCTCATTATTATTTTTACTCCTAAAATATCACTACTATTTTGATCAATAAAAAATTTATCACAACTATGATAATATGTATAATTAACTATGTTTTAGTTGAATTTATGAACTGTTACAATTGACCCCGTAAGTGGGGACAATTGTAACAGGTGCACGACTGTCAAAAATTGTTAATAACTAATATAATAATATTTAAAATTAGGTATTTATTTTTTTTCTAGTAGAGGATAGTCTACTTTACTCGTCTGTCAATTAGTACTAATAATATATTGGATTTTTCGTTAGTTAAAAAATGTTACAATTGACCCCACTCTCCCCTATAGTATTAAATTAATTACTAAAAATTAACAACCACATAATTTTATTGCTTTACAGTTTTGAGAGAAATCCATAGAAGTTTTATAAATTATTAATCGGTATTTCTCCTAATCCAACTAAGGAACGCCTTTATTTTCCACATTTTTAAACTCAAGGAATGCGAGGAAGGACTTAAAGACTACGTCTTAGAGTTCCTCGAACGGAGATCCAACGGAATAAGAAATTTGCAGAATAATTTTTTAATTGGAATTTCATTCGATTTTTCTTAATATTTAAAATATATTGCCTTTTTTCTTTTTATATACAACAGAAAGATATATAAAAGTAGGGAATAATATTTAAAATGTTCTTGAGATCTTCGATCATTTCTTTCATTTACGCTCATTCTCCCTTTCCATTTTTCTAATTGTTTGTGTTACGGACATTTTTCTGTTCCCCTCTCCTTCACCTTTTTTTCTTACTCCTCAATTCCTCCTGAATTTGCATAAAAATAATACTTTCTTAAAATAAAAGTAACGAGAAAGAAAAAAAAGAATTAGGAGTAACATTTATCATGTTGTTGATATTTTTGATCATTTTTCTCACTCTTTCCACCACGCTCATTTCTCCTATCCACTTTTCAAACTGTTTGCATTACGGACATTTTTCTGTCCTTATTTCATTTATCTTTTTATTTTTGTTTCTTATACTCCCCAGATATACAGTGGAGTGTTAATTTTAAAAAACGAAGGAATAAAAGTAACGAGAAAGAGAAATAAGTAAGGAGTAACATTTACCATATTGTTAAGATTTTAGGTCATTTTCCTCTCTCCATTTTTCCAACTGTTCACATTACGAACATTTTTCTGTTCTTATCTCCCTTATCTTTTTTTTCTGAATTGTCAATATGCAGTGGAACGTTACTTCTAAAAACGAAAGAGTAAAAGTACAAAGAAAGAGAAATGAGAATGTAGAACAACGCTTACCATGTTGGTGAGATCTCAGATAATTTTATAACTCCTTCATTCACTCTCATTTTCTTTATCTATTTTTCAAATTGTTGGCACTACGGAAATTTGTCTGTCTTTATCTCATTCATCTTTTTATTCTTAATCGTCAATACGCAGTGGAACGATTACTTCTAAAAACGAATGGAGAGAAAGCATCAAGAAAGAAAAATGAGAATGAGAGGCAATAATTACCATTTGTTAAGATCGTAGATTATTTTTCGCGCTCATTTTTTTTATCAAACTATTTGCATTACGGACATCTTTCTTTCCTTCTCTTATTCATCTTTTTATTCCAACTCTCCAATATGCTGTGGAACGTTACTTTTAAAACCAAAGAGTAAAAGGAATTAGAAAGAGAAATGGAAATGAGGAGAAATAACTAGGGCATTTTTATGTTCTTATCTCATTCATCTTTTTTTTTTTTCTTTTTTTCTTAACTCATTAATTCCTCATGGACATACATGGAAACAGTAAAACCAATAAAATCGAAAATGCTACTAAATTAACTAGCAAAAACGACAGATTTTGTCTAGTAATAAGGTGCACACAAAGGAACATGTTTAAAATTTCATAAATTTTTTCAAAAAATATCATAAATTTTCAAAAAAGTATCACAAATTTTTTCGAAAAAATGTGATTTACTGACTAAACATATAAAAGTAATTTTTTACTAAACACATTTATTTGTTTTGCAATACAACATTTTAAAATCTAAATCTGCTCTGAACATGTGTGACGATGATCAACGCAATTTGTTTTGCAGCGCGATAATATTTCAGCACTATAAACAGTACTGCTAATATAGACGTGCAAACTATACTATTTCTCATAAATAGCTTATCCAGGTAATGTATTTGAAGCAAAAAACTCTCACTTCTACACATTTTGAACTTTGAGCAGAACTCAGAAGACAAGAGAATACCTATGTCAAATATTAGAAAAATCTCTTGTTGAAAGATTTGTGTTGAAAACTTAGCCAATTATTTTACAATTATAAATGCTTACCGTGATTAACTTGACGGTCTGGGACACTTACCCATTATCAGATCGATAATGATTATGATAATGTTAAGTTTTATGACAACATTGAAATTGCCAGCTGAAGCAGTAATAAAGAACTTCGAAATTAAGATAATTTTTAAAACTCAATTTACTTAATAAAATAAAACAATTTACTACTCAATGAACATCTATTTTTCCCACTTTTTTTAGTATCTATTAGACATACTTATCCCATACCAAGAAGGTTTTAATAACAGTAAATCAATTTAAAAATAAAAATTATAAATATTACTTGTGAAATCTCGAACTCAGGTATTTGAACTCAACTAGTCTTTCTTTTGCTCATTTTTATAAAAATGTTCCCAAAATCAGTAAAACAAAAATAAATCACCTGGTCAGACAGTATTAAGTATATATTTTTAACTTGGTTAATAACTTTTCTTTGCTATTTCTGGCAACATAGTTTACAATTTTACTATTTTTTACTCTCTCTCTCTCTCTCTTCTCTCTTCTCTCTTCTTCTCTCTCTCCTCTCTCTCTCTCTTCTCTCTCTCTCTTTCTTCTCTCTCTCTTTCTTCTCTCTCTCTTTCTTCTCTCTACTTCTTCTCTCTACTTCTTCTCTCTCCTTCTTCTCTCTTCTTCTTCTCTCTTCTTCTCTTCTCTCTTCTTCTCCTCTCTCTTCTTCTCCTCTCTCTCTTCTCCTCTCTCTCTTCTCCTCTCTCTCTTCTCCTCTCTCTCTCATTTAATATTTTTTATTATTTATTGAAATTTTTACTGACTTGAAGGGAACAATTTTATCAACAAAAAAACAAAGAAAAATCAGATTTTTTTTCTCTTTTTCTTGTTTTGTTTGAGTGTATTTTCTACACAATCTATTCATATTTTTTACCTCGGTGATATTATACAATTTCCAAAGTGCTTTTTGCTGTGAGGTTAGAAAGAATGGAATATCACTCAGTAATAAATTTGCTTTTAATATCGCATTCTTTTTTTAATTTATTTATATCTTCTTATTTTAAACTCGAATATATTTAAATACCCTGTTTGCTGCAGCTCACCAACCCCTAGATTATTGCTCCTCAATAGATTTTTTTTTTCTAAAATTGAAATAATTTGCTTAAATTATATGTACTAAAAATAATTCTGTTTATTTCCATTCATTCTTTCACTTCCCACGTTCAATCCAGGTCCGTAGCCAGAATTTCTATTTAAGAGGGATGACCACGCTTTATAGATAGGAAATTTCACTATGAATGGGGTTAGACGGTGATATTATAAATTTTTTTATTAATGATTTTTTTTGCTTCAATTAGAATATTGATTTAAATAATTTTTTTAAAAATCTTTTAGGGAAGGGGAAGCGAAGAAAACTACTAGGGGTTTAGTATACTCCCCACCTAGGCTATGGCCTGTTCCCAAAATCCTTTACTGTAATTATATGTGAACTTTAATCATTTCTTATAATAATCATTTTATTAAAATATAATTTAAAATAAAAGCTTTATTTTCATAACAAATTTACTCTGTTACCAATGCAATTTCGACTACCATCTTGAATTTCTATTTAATTTTTGATTACGATACAAATCCGCCAAAAAGATTGCTTAGCAATTATACGAAAATTTATTTCCTAATAATGTTTAGAGAGTGTTGTATTCATTATAAGTGCATATGTTGATTAAACACAATTTTACTCAAAATTTATAAAAAAGTGAATGTAACTTAATAAAATAAATTGAGATAAGAGCTAAGTGAATTTATGCATTTTAAAAATATGAAGCCAATTATATAACTTTAATTTATAAACAAAGCTATTAATATAACTTAGCTTATATTTATTGGTTTACTCCGTTTCTTCCGTAACAACAATGAGAAATGAAACATAAGTCTACAACAGAGATAATGTCGCCATCTGTTGTTGAAATGCAAAAACATTACAAAGGTTTCACGATAAATAGACCTGATTTATAGAAAATAATTTTAAAATAAAACAACTGAAGAAGTTATGATTTAGGATCATGTCAATTCTGTTACGTAAATATTCAGAGATACTAAATTATTCTGAAACATTTCCGAATAACACAAACATAATATTTACTTTTTTAAAAATAAAAAATAGGTAATTTAATCCTGGGCGATTGATTTTAATTAAATATAAAATAAGTGACAAAAGTTGAAATTAAAATAAAGGAAATATGTAATATATTATTATGTCTACCTATTAGACATTAATAAATATAGTAGTCAAACAACATTTTATGTACGATAGAAATGCATCATCATTATAGGTCTGTGTAAATAAATTAAAATGAATAAAATATATAAATATAGGGAAAAAATGGCAATTATAGTGAAAAAAAAATTCTTCATATAAAGAACAGTTTTTTTTAATTTTCTAGGTGAATTCTGTTTACTCTAATTTTAACAAAATTGTCTAGATAGAGTAAAGTAACAAGGAGCTATTTGATAAAATACTTAAAGTTCTGTCTTGTTGCCTAAATTTGGAATAAAATATTTTATTATCCAAACAGTACAAGTTGATTTAAAAAAATGAAATGATATATTAAATTACAATCTTGATTTATTACGAAGCGTACGTTATAATTTTGCGCACGTTATAATATTTTTTTAAAAATTAGGGCGCATGCGAGTATCTAAATGCTGTTTAAAAAATTTTGATGTCAGAAAACTGAAAAATTATATTTTTGTACTGTTTGCCCTTTTGTAATTTTTTTTTATTGCCTAGCACAGATAGTCATAACCCAAAAGATGTTTTTAAAGATATCAAACAAGTATATTTTTATTTTTTCGATCTGACAGTCATTTCTCAAGATACCTCTATTGTAATCTCTTAATGGTAGCATAGTTTTAAAGAAAACGGTCAAAAAAGTGTATATATTTTTATTCAAGAAAACTGTATAAAACTAAATGCATATGGAGTAGATGTATTCTTTTTTAATTCTTGGTAAATCTCAAATATACAAGGTTGATGAGTGCTGACATCTAGTTTAAAAAAAAAAAACTATCTCTCAGCACATTACAAATAATTTTGTACTGACATCTGGTGCATAAATTGAGAAATAAACTTGATTCTGGGCATAAGAAAAGGATTATTATAATATTTTTGAGTCATTTCTTTTGAACACTTCAGCCCGGAAATATCACGGACACGGGAAATAGAGGGTGAAACTTCACGCCGTCATTTTGTCGAGAGCAAAGAAGGATATTTATTCACTAAGCGATCTTCACGATTTTTAACTAAGCGAGTTTTACGTCAATTACATTTTGTAATTACAACGTCACCTATAAACCAAATAACAACAATTTGCAAGTTAAATCAGATTACTTTTTTCTGAAAAATCTAAGTCTGAAAAATAAATAAATAAGATTTTAAATTTAAAATTTAGGAGTTGCTCTCATACTACAATCTGCGATTAAATTTGCTGATCGGGATCGAGTTCGATATCCTTGATTGCATATTCTGAAATTTTTCGCATGTATATTTTTAATTTCAAATTTCCGATCCGATGTGTGGAAGCATGTAACAGAAAGAGAAGCATTGTTTCGCAGTCTAATTGAACCAAATATTTTGATATTAAAAAAAAAATTTTATTGAAAATGAGCTTATCTTTCAAACTCAATTTCATAGAAACCAATTAGAAAACATTGAGTTAAATAAGAAAAAGTCATAATAAAAGAAATTTGCGAAATACTACGCGAGCAAAAAGTATATTTCTTGAATGAAAAGAAAAGACCAGTGTTAAATTCAATTCGCTTAAGAAACAGAATCCTACAATAGATCTCTTTTTTCGGCAACACAGCAATCGATGCTATCTATAAGGCTTTTCTCGGCGTTTAGGGATTTAAGAAAAACAGTTTCTTTTTGCATTTGCTTTTATCTACAGTGTGATAAGCCCTCATTACTTCCAAAAAAGTAAATTGTATAGCACAAAGAAAGAAATAGTGCAAAATTTCTTCATATTATTTCTGTTAAAACCTGAGGAAATACTAACCAACTCAAGAACGTTACAAAAGGATCTGAAATTTACTCATTTTAAAATTTTCTATTTTTGGACTAAAACTTAAAAACCTTAAAAGTTTTTCCCTAGACAACTTAGATTTTAATTTCCTATAGTAAAAAAGGACTCAAATTCTGGATATAAGTGCAAGATGTTGATTAATTTACTTTATTCCTGTTGTTCTCTGGTCACCTCCATTAATAACCGTGGATATATTGTCAAAAGTAAAAGGAAAGCATTCCCGCAACAGCCCGTTGTAGGCCAGGAATCCATGGAAGGAGGTTAAAGCTCCACATTTCGTGACCAACGACATGATTATGACAATGTGGAACAAATTTATAGGGGAGGTAGGGGACATCACAAGGATTCAGATTTGCAAAGTTACCCATGGTCGGAAACGTCTTCGTTCTCGTCTAGGTGTTGTTGTTCACAAGAACATTGAAAGAAACAGGCCTGCATTACCGCAGTCATTTGAGCTGTCATAGTCCACAGAAGAGTATGCAATGTTTCATGAGCGCCGAACTGGCAGGTATACACCATATGGCAAACCATACATCATACGTATGGTTTGCCATGACAAATGCACGAGAAGCAAAAAGATTGTATTGCGATAGGTAAACACAGAGAAATGCAATGGGCCATCGAATGTTAATTAATTGTCATCTCAATATGATCACTACAGGGTTATAGACGCAGCGAGAGTGCGCTACGAGTGAGTCGAACTCCCAGCATGGAACAAAATATGTTGGATACCGTCCAAAGGAATCCGAGTACCAAGGTATGAACCGTCGCAGGCGGATCTCATGGTGTTTAGTAGTGCTTCATGGTGTGCATAGTAGTGCTCATGGTGTTTTGCAACGTGAAGGCACACACCCATACCATCTTCAAAGAGCACCGTTACTACTCCCCAGAGATCATCCGATCGGCCGAAGGGGCGGGCAATCACCCGAAGTGCTAAGGGTACGGAGACACCGAACGGGACCCAGATTTAAAGTTTTTTAAATTATTGATTCCCTCCTTTTTTCAAAAATTGTTTGTTTGGAATATATTTTTATAATTTTTTATTTTTAAATTCTTAAATTAATTTACTTTTAGGTCAAAAGTTCTCTGTGCAAAAGTTTTATTTAAGCTGCACGCCAATACTACCAAGCAGTTAATGCAAGACAAAATTAAAGACGGAGTGACTTTAGGGAATAACCATGTAGACTTAAGTCTCTTTCCCTTTAATCCTAGATTCATTCGTTTCAGTTAAGTGTGTTATTTCATGTTAGTTTGTTGAAAATAGGTCGTATTTTTTTAATGAAACATTACTGTGGAATATAGGTAAGCAATCAAAACATTTTTTTTTTCACTTTAATTTATTTTTTAAAAAAAATTGTAAACGAATGATTTGTAAGAGCTTAGTTTCGATATGTCATTCATTATTTTACAAGATTCGGCCATTTCTCTTTTCTTTTTTACCTATAATTCTGGAAAGATTTTCTCAGAAATCGAATTTTAAAAAAGTATTCTAAAACTTGATTTCGAAAAAAACTATTCAACTAATTTCATTCCGATTTCGTTTTTTGGAATACATTCCTTAAAATTTTATAAACGTGTATGCCTCACAGTTCAAAATTGTTTTGACTATTATTAAATAAACCAAAGAAAAAATAGGTATTAATTTTTTTTTCCTTGCACTGTACGTGTGAACCTGTATCAATTTGTCTCTTAATATAATGTCGATTTGTTGATATAAACCTTAATATTTTATGTAGAAAATACTCCTATTTTGTCTCAAATTGTGATTTTAATTTAAATTTTACATCCAAATTTCAGTGGGTTTTTTGAAGAAGCTATTTAAAAACAAGACGGAAAGGTTAATTTTAAAGATAATTAGTAAAGATTAGACAATTACCAAAGTCATAATAAATTTGATGTTAACAACGAGAAACATCGATTCATTCTTAAAATATTTCATATATGTTTTTTTTTTATATATATTTGAAATGTCAAACCCCGCTGTAGTGAACACGGTTTGTAGTGAACTCCCGGATATAGTGAACGAAATGTTCAGTCCCGTGCCTTGGTATACACGGATAATGTCATTTTTTGTGGATATAGTGAACCAAAAAAGCGAGGAAGTTGGATATAATGAACTTTTTTCAGTCTTCAACTGATTTTTTTTTTTTTAGTAATTTTGAAATTTCTACTTCAAAAAAAAAATACATAGACCGATTTTCAAAACCATCTAAAGAGGAGAATGTAGCGATAAGCTTTTTTTCTTGTTTGCTTCTTTCTTCCTTCCCCATCCCTAAACAAAGCAGATGTTTCCAACCCAGGCAGATGATGCCCTGTAAAGTGTCAGTCGGATCAATATGCATTTTCTGTCAGAGGGAATGAGCAATTATTCATTATTGTTCAAAGGGTTGGACACTAATATGTGTTGATAAGGCCCTCATTTCAACTCCCTTTTGCTCTCAGTTCAGTTTTAAAAATCCTGCAAAGAAGTGTCTCAAATTTAACTATGGCGAGCAGTAAACGTAAAACGTTCTCCATTGTTGATAAAATAGGCATAATCAGAAAAATTGAAAATGGATGCAATCAAGCTAATATTTGCAGGGAATATAAACTATGCAAATCTGCAGTTTGTAACATATGGAAAAAATAAGCACTTAATAATTTCTGCTCATGAAAAATATTTAGATAGCAGAAAAAAGTTGAGAAAAGCAGATCACAAGGATGTTGAAGAAGCATTACTAAAGTGGTTCGCCAATCGAAGTATCTGGACAAATGTCGATGAATTTGCTAAGCGATTTTATGAGACTTTTATTTATTTCAAATGGCAGAGGTAATTGACATGAAAAAGCAAAAACATAGGAACAAAACAAGAAAGTAAAAAGTCATTTCCTTAGGAGCGCTCTTGCTTCCCAATATCGCTCGGTAGACGACGACCCGCGGAGGGCCCTGCAGCACAGGATGTGGCTGCCATCCAAAACAGCTTGGCTCATGCATAGAGAACAATAGGGATCAGGTGCCAGCCCTAAACGAAACAGGTGCGCGGCAAGGCAGTCATGTCCGGTATGTAGTCGAAACAGAGCCACCGCTTCACGGCGCGGCCAGTCTGGAATGGTGTTCTGTCGAAGATCTCTCCACACTTTGGTTTTTACCCTTTCTGACAATTGTTGGTGGAAATCCCCATGGATTTTTGATCTAATAATCCTTTTTAAAGCTGAAAAGGGGACTGGGCTACTAAGAGCCTGGAGAATTCTTATGCCTCTCTTTGCCAAAACATCAGCCCTCTCATTTCCTGCAATATCACAATACCCGGGAATCCATTGTAGGGCTACAGTTTTGCCAAAATGGTGGAGTTTGCGTATCGCATCCTGACATTTTAGAACGTCGCAATTGGAAGGGCAATGCATAGATTCAATCGAGCAAAGCGCCGCCTTCGAGTCTGAAAGGATAACCACATTTGAAAAAGACTCAATAAAATAAAAAAGCTGTTCAAGAGCAATACGGATTGCAACAACTTCCCCGTCAAAAGCAGATCTATTGGCACCCACTGGAGCACCAAAGGAGAAGAGATTACAAGAGATACCAGCTCCAGCATTTAGTTGATCCGGATGGAAAGAGCCATCCGTGAAAACTCTCAGCCAGAGCGGTTCCGGGTAACGGATTCCCATTGTCTCCAGCGCAAGAAGGTGGAGAGCAGCGGTAGATGTTTCACTTTTAACAATGTCCTGTTCAAGAGAGAGCCTGACATTAATTTTTTGGTAGTCAAGAGGGCTCACAAGTATTTTATGAGACTACTTTTATGCTCTCGAATGGCAGGTTAGACAGGTTTAAAAAGCGGAATAGCAGAAATTCAGGAAAAATTATCTAAGAGTCGGGAAGTTTTGACATGTCTGATGTTAAGGATTGCTCATCAGCTAAAGATTACTAATTTTTTTTTTGTACGCAAGACAAAGAGTAATGAAAAGTAACACATTTTTTGCTGCTACATAATATTTTTCAGTCATTTATTTGAATAATGTGTAATAAAAGGGAGGAGTTTGGGAACCATTCGTTAAATTGCCTGCGTAACGGATATAGTGAACTCCCGGCTATAGTGAACAGAAATTTCGGTCCCTTGAAGGTTCACTATAGCGGGGTTTGACTGTAGTTATTAAAAGATTTTGTGGAAAACTGAAGTAAGACTTCTTTTTCTAACAAGTATTTGCGGGGCCGATAACTTCTTAATTCATTTAAATTGTCTAAACGCTTATTATTGTTGTAATTTACGTTGCACTTAGGTTTTTATTTATGTCTAACCTCTCTCAAACCACCTAAACCAGCTGTCACTATGAACCATTCATAACTGCAGAGACATCTCTTAAAAACGGACTGAACTAATTTGTACTCCTAATATTTGAGCAAGTCCGTCAATCCATGGTTGATGGACTGTGTAACAAATCTATCGTTAACAATGGTGGAAACTTTAATAATCTTTTGTGACATTTTCACTTATTTACCACACCATATGTAACCAATAAATATTTCAAATGATACGTGTTGTGTCTTTTTGTTTCTCGTACCTCGTCATACTACTTTCTCTCATGTCATTTACAATCACAGGCAATGCAATTATGAATACTTGTCCCAATAATCCTGGGACACCCTGTATATATATATATATATATATATATATATATATATATATATATATATATATATATATAGGGGAAGAGCGGGCAAGATGGACCGCTTAAGGAAACTTGGTTTAAAAAATAATAAACTAGAGCAATTTTATCTATTTTGTATTGTAAACATATAGTGGGAACATTGCTCTTACATATCTCATACACAAAATAAATAATTAAGTTTAGTAATAATAACCTAACATAAACAAAAATAGAACATTGGCCCATCTTGGCAGGGCTACCCGGGCAAGATGGGACACATAATTATATTTCAAAAATCACAGAAATTAATGTCAAAATAAAGGAATAATCGACAAAAAAAACGTTCTTAAACATCACAGTTACTGCATAAGATGCGGATAAAACCGGAATAAGCACTGCACACTTCATGAACCCATTCTAAGCAATCTGAATATAGTCTGTCAATTAATTAATTATAATTTTTTTTAAATAATTTGTTAAGTTATATTTGCTAGTTCATATTTTTTTGTTAATATTACCTTATTTTTTATGCTTTTTGCCAAATCCGGAGAGTTTAATTTTTACATTACACTTTTATTCTACTTTGGCTGTCCCATCTTGCCCGGATAGTACATTTTTTTTAAAAAATATCTGCAAATTTGTTTAAACAAATAAATTTTAATTTACACTACTCATTATGTTTCTACAATAATAGCACTACGGGGCAACACAAATCTGAAACATTTATTGCAATGTATTAAACAAATAATATCAGCATACAAACCTGGAAAAATATTTTAACATGATGTAAGAAAAACAAAACAATGCTTGCATTTCGGTAACACCTTGTGAACTGATGAAAAAACTTGTGCGTATTGAGAACAATAATTTCTTCTTTCCGGTAACGCACTTTAGATGTCGCTACCGTGAATGTGCATAGAAAAAAAGCGATGTCCCGTCTCGCCCGGTGGTCCCATCTTGCCCGACCTTCCCCTATTATATATATATATATATATATATATATATATACACTATTGGCATCCCAAACGTCAAAGGAATCACAATCGCATGAATCTTTCAGCAGATACTACTTCGCTAATTACCCAAAAATGCTGGTGAGCTGAAAATAACAATTTAACAAAAAGAAAAAAATTCTCAAATGATGTTCAAAAAGTGGTGTATCAAACAGTAAATTCAGCAATGCCTGAAATAACGGAGTTACTTTTATCTCCTTGCACCCGGGTAAACTGGCAAAACTTTTCTCATAAGTCTTTTACTGGCAATGAAAGTGAGACAAGCTAGACAAATTATTGCTTCGTCTGGCATAGCAGTCACTTGTTTGGAGGAAGAAAACTGCTAATTCCGCCTTTAAATCTTACAACATTGAGACATCCTTTTGTAATATCTCAAAACAAAGTAATATGGCTCCAGTTCTGCGAGATTACAAGTTCAAAGTTTGGGAGGAAATTAATTGCGTCCAACAAAGGAGCAGTTGAGGCTCTAGACAGAAAATTACGAGATCTCAGAAGTAACGACATGCTATTGGGTGGGGCAACTGTTTTCCTCGAAGGAAACTTGAAATAGACTTTACCAGTGGCATCTCGGCCTGAAATCAAGGCTTGTTTGAAATCCTCTTAAAAGTGAATGAGCACTTGAAAGGGGATATCAAGACAGAATCGATTTCGCTGAATTTTACCAAATATTGGTAATGGGGACATGATTAAGAAACATTCAAAATTAATCATTCCAAATAATTTATCGTTAGCAGTATCAGATTTAAGAAACGTTTTGGAATTACTTTATATTAATCCTATGAATATCTGGGGAAAAGATATATCGATTCTAAGACCGGAAAACGACAGAGCAGTTGAAATTAACAACTTACTTTTGAAACAGTTACCCAACCAAATTGAATCACACATAAATCGACTCTAAAATTGAATTAGATAATGCTGTAAATTACCCTTTCGAATTTCTCAGAACTCTTAATCCACCTGGTTTGCCATCACATCTGACTCAGAAAATTTATGCTCTCATCATTATGTTACGAAATTCACATCCTCAATAACTTTGCAATGGCATTAGACTTCAAATTAAGTTTCTCAAAGAAAAAAAAACATAATTGAAGGTGTGATAATAACCGGTTGTGGAAGAGGAGAAACAGTTTCTGTTCCTAGAATTAATTTTCTTATGACAAACTTCCCATTTCAGTTTGAAAAACTAGTTTTCAGTAAGGTTATGCTCGCTACAATTAACAATGCTCAAGAACAGTCTCTTCAGAGTGCAACTGAGAGATTCTCCAATGAAGAGTTATTTTTAGCTTATTTCAGGGTGAGATCAGCGGACAATTTAATAATTTTGCAAACGGATGGTCGTACGACAAATGTAGTTAATCAGAAAGTGAAGAGAAAATATCCCTCAATTCACTGAAATGCTAATTAATAAAATAGAAATCTCAATATCAAGACTAGGTACGGAAGTTTTTACTAAGACAAAAATCTCAAATTTGGACCATGCGTTTTTAATTAATTGAATAAAAATGCTAAAGAAGTTTTACTCCGATATTTGCAATTATCAGAGTAATTAGCCTAATTGACAGTAATGTTAAATAACACGTTTTTACCAAGATACAAGTATCAAATTTTATCCATACGCTTCTTATCAGAAAAAAAAGAGATAAATTAAAATAAGTTTATTTCAATATTTTGCAATTTTCGGGGTTGCTAAATACCCCATTCCCACCAAGTGTTTGTCACATTATACCTCATTCCGGCTATTGTGCTAATAAGCGCAAAGAGGTGAGTATGTATAAATAGGCTATTACGTGGAACCGCGAAGCGGCCAGTTTGTGTATGTGGAAGAATTGAAAAGTTCCATTTCGACATTTGTAAATATCGGGTCAATTAGCCTGATTATCAGCAATGCTAAATATGAAATTTTTACGAAGATTGTAGTATGATATTTAAATCATGTGTTACATTTCGATATTTTGTAATGATCAGGATACTTTGTAATCTGAGTAATTAGGGATAATTAGCCTAATCGACAGCAATGCTTAAATAACGTTTTTATCAAGATATAAGTCTGAAATTTAGACCATGTGTTCTTTTTGAGATAATAAAAAAAAACTATAAAAAGAGATCCATTAAGGTATTTTGTAATTATCGGGGTAATAAGCCTAATTAACAGTAATGCTAAATAACATCCCATGAATTACCACCATGTATGTATTACCACTGAATGAAGAATAATGCGGAGCAGCAAGAATTAGAAACCTTCAACATTAGATTAATATTTTTTGGATCTTCTTTATCATGGATAATGACCAGTTTTCAAAAGAGCACCTATTCTACAAATTTCTGGAGTAAATTTGTGTTCAGAGAATACCATGCATCGGCTGCACTGATTTAAAGATCCTATAAATTAGATGGAACTATAGATAGCTGTTGAATGTGTCTTTCCAATATGTCCGGGATAAGATAGGTTAAGATCTGGATTTTTGCAGTGGCCAAGCGAAGTGTTGGCTGTCAGACTGATGTTCTTTGAAGCAATTTCGTGCCCTTCTGGCACGATATACAGGTGCATTATTGTCCATGAAGTATCCGTCACCTTCGGAGTAAAAATTTTACATTCCAGGATGAATTTGATTTGCCAATGTGCCCAGGTGTTGCATGACTTTTTGTTTACCTTTGAAAAACACGAAGGCACCACTACCACTCCATCAGATTATGTCTCACATCATGATACTCCTACCAGACCCTGTTGCATAGTGCGAACAAGGCAAAAGAATTCATTTCGAATTCATAGGCCAGAGTGTGTAGAAAAAGCTATCTAAAACGGGATAAAATTTAACCCTACTTGGATAAATTACTTTTACAAACTCACTAATTCAATAAAAGAAACAGCGCACTATTCGTTGTAAAACATTATTTAATTATAGGTGTGTGATATGACATCGTTCAGACACAATTTAAGACTGAAAATTTTATCACCTTTTATAAGCCAATAAGTCAGATAAAAAATGCGATCAGATGAAAGAAGTATTGCATAACATTTACTATTCAAGCATAAAAGTGATTATTCTCCCTTCAAATTTAAAATTGCTACAAAAACGGTGTAAGCTTAATGGTACTAACAATCAGATTAAATAGTGAAAGCTAACTTGATAGGGGAAGCTAAAGTATTCTGTTAATATATCTAATGATTTGCCACCCTTTTATTTCGATGAGAGTAAATAAACAATTTATTGTGGGAGACGTATGAACTTAATCTTCAATGGACGAAGGGCAAAAAACTCCAGTCACAATTCTAATTACGACAAATCGCACGATCACTCGTCGATTTTTATTTTTCACGAATATGTATTTTTCTATTAAAGGAATATATCGACGTCATATTATAAATCTTGTCTGGGAGTACAGTTCATCTCATTAGATACGTCGTGGCGTCACCGCTGATTGTATCTCCCTTTAATAGAAGAGACATCTAGAATTGGTACATAAATTATAAAAGCCTTATCTAGCTAAGAAAGAACAAGTAATTGAACAATTCTCTCGCATCTTGTTTATTCCGAATTACCTAAGCAGCCTTAGAGACATGCCTTTGGTAGCAGTAGCACATAGCTTAGGCAAATTTTAAAAAATGCTAAAATTTTAGATAGAAAAACCTTGATGAATATTGAAATAGTGAATTGAGAGATATTAAGGAATCTGCGTTTCTTATTTCATTAAAAAGTGCAAAGTAATAGCAACACGACGATTGGGTTTATCGCGAGAAACCTTTCAGAGTTAGGGATGAGTGACTGAATGGTAAAAATTGATACCTATTCAACAGTTACATGCAAATGATATCAGCAAGTGTTACTTTTAAAATTAATGGCGCTAAACATAAAATCGTCACAAAGCATATGTAAAAGACAATGATTCTAAATTCCAGATTTATGGGAGATCCACATCACAGAGCTTTTATTGGAACCTGTTTTAAAATCGAACAATAAATTCTGCCTAATCAATAGAAGTTCATCTACTGGTCACGTTGATTCCAAGGCGCAGTTGTCATCCTATCATTGATCTGTTCCATTTGAAATTTATTTCTTTGAATGAAAACGGCAGAACAATCAATCATAAAATTATTTAATTAATAAGTTTAGAATAGAAACATTAGCATAAAAAATAGAGTGAAATTATGACGTCTTTTTTCTCAGAGGTTCTTTGTGATTTCTATTAGAATATCAGAAAAGAAAAGCGTTGCCACTAGATTTTCACTCAGTTCTCATGCTTTTAAGCACTACTTTTAAATAAACATATTATAAATTTCAATGAGCCTAAAGAGACAGTCACATAACTCTCAGATAACCCATAACTCCCTGAATGAGAATAATTTACATTCTAAGATCAAAGGCACCAAGAGAGCATGATAAACAGGCATAAGTTCATAAGTTGATAAAAAGCATTTTTTATTGAAACAAGTTGAGAAACAGACTACAGAGCATTTAGTTTGCATAGTTAAACATTACAAGGAAATAAAAATTATCACTGTCTGAAAATGCCTTAATACATTTGCAAATTCAAAATTCTCCAATTCACAATAATATAACAACTTTCAAAATAGTGATATACATTTTATAGCAATATTGTAAAATAAGTAATAAGCCTACAAAATATCATTACAAACATAGGCATAAAAAAGTTTGTAAAAGAAAAACACAAAACGGTAGAGATGTTAGCAAAGAACAGAAAAATGCAAATAACTAGCAAGGACAACAGCTCTACCTCAATTTGGACAACAGCTTGTTTTGCTAATAGACGGAATACTACACATAAATACTGATAAACATTAACCCTAGATAAACTAAATCTAAAAGCAATGTTTTTTTGTGACTGATTCATACCAAAAAAGAAATAAGCTAAATTTATATGTAAGTTAACTAAGTATGTTTCACATACGCATATTATTTATATATATATTTAATACTTGTAAGTTGAGAAACAACTCGATTTACATATTTTACAACCTTGTTTTTAACATTTGTTTAAAAAGAATTTAACTTGAATAAGCAGAGAATTAGTGTGTAATTAATTAGAAAAAGTTTTTAATTTGCAATTTCAATCTTGATAAAATGTATATGAGTAAAGATTTCTGTTCTATAGACAAAAAATATTTTTTTAAAAATCACAATTATACATCACTCATTATAATTTTTTTTTTGTCTTTTTATAATAATTAGTAGTCCAATAAGACATAGTCAGCCTAAGGTGAACAATGCAACAATAAGATTATAACCAGTTTCCCAAGATAATCAGCAACGTTCAAAAAAATATGTGGCGTAAACGTTTGGAAACGAACACATATGAAGTAGCTGAATCTGTTTTTGAAAATTAATCCACAAAATGGGAATTATAAAACTTGTTCAAACTTTGTGTAATAAAACTTTATCAATAAACAAATTATTGAACAATTATTTTAGCTGTTATTTTTAAAACATGAGGTGTATAAATGCAAGATGTTTCTCTACAGTTACAAACAAAACCTTTAAATTGAAAATAATAAGCTTCTTTGAATTAATTTTCAAAATTTTTTACATATTTAGTTAAAATTTTGTGACTAAAAATAACATGAAGCGAAAAATTTTATTACTTATAGTTACATGTTTTACCATTAAAGAATTAAATAATAATAAATAACTTTTTATATTTGAAATTAAACTAGAGCAAACTAGATTTAAAATTGCACACAAAAAATTTTCAAGTTGAACAATTAGTTCTGGATATATGAATAAAAACAAAACTGCTAAAAGGGTCCCATTTTTCAAAATTTTTCTATCATTAAAGGTCAAAAATCTGAGTCAATTAGAAAAAGATAGTTATTTTCATTTTGAGAAAGCAACTTTGTGCTTGGTTTTGCAGGTGGCATTACCTAGTTAGCGTACTTTAGGTTTGCAGCTTAGATGGTAAATTAGTATTGAAAATATTGATCTGTATTAACATATACCTTATATTTTTCAAACAGATGTGCACACCAAAACCAGGCCTTGCTGTTAGCGCTTTCCAATCGATTAAATACCTAGAATGTTTAAAATGAAGGTAAGAAGTAAAAAAACAGTAATGAATAAAAAGTTACAGGAATATTGAAACTTGTTTATCTAAATTGATGTGTACTGGTAATAAAATTTAGATATGAAAAATCCAGTCTATTAAACTTTGGTGGTACTGTGGATACAGTGCAATTTGCTGCAGTATATGAAAAACAGGTAGTTAGTTAAAACAAATATTTAGTTATCTAGGGTTAAACAGAAAATATAATCACATTCATAAGAGAAATAAAAATAAGTACATATGGCACATATTAAAATTTTATAAGTTCCCATAATAAAAAAAAAAATGCTTCTATGTTATAAGCACTTTTTTAGAACTGTTTTTAGCATTTTGAAACTAAATAATTATTTGAGAAGAATAAATTACTTTAAAATACCAATACACAGAACTTTAATGAAAATTCATATTCCTAAGCGCAACTTCATAACAAGAGACTTAAATAAAATTAAAATAAAAAGACTCAAAAAATTTCTGTTGTCTTATTTTTAAAAATCAAAAAAAACCTATTTTCAATTATAATAGCAAAGTTATAAGATGAAAAAAATAAATTTTTTGCAAGTATAGAAGAAAAAAATTTTCTGGCATTAATAGAGAATAAGAGCAAAAACTAAGTTTGTTTTTTCTTTTGTATTTGTATTTCTTTTGTTTTCTTTTTCTATTGTTTAAGCTTCCCAAAAAATGTCATAATATTAGTATTTCACACACATCTCAAAGATTACAACACATATTGGCAACAAACATTTTCTTTTAAGAAAGAGATACTAAAATAGTCAGCCACTTATAAAAAGTGTTTAACAAAACAATAAATCTGACTAGATAAAATTGAATTAAAAGGAATAATCTTTGTAAAAAAAAAGACTAACAAGCCGGTAATTTATGCACTTAATTAGCTTTTATAAGTAATTGCACCAAATTCTTCTAGTTTGTTTATTATTATTTTCTGCAAATTTGAACAAAAATAAAGCTTCACTTCTTTTAATGACAGCTTTAAAATTATTCTGCGTGATTTTAAAAGCAAGCTATTTTTAAAATTGCATGAATGTCAATAAATAAAAATATTACATGTATTCAATTTTAAGAGAAATTAAAAAATGACATGATCTAAAAGAAACTTATACAGCTTTGCGTGGCACAATGAGTTCTTATTTTAAGTTGGCATCGTACCACGAAATATTATTAAATGTCTGATTACAATAAAAATTAATTCCTAAAATATGAAATTCAAAGGAAAAACTAACGCACAAAATGTAAATTAAAGGAGTTCCTTATTTTTGTTGATAAGATAATACAAATATTAGCCCAGTAAACACGCATTAGAAAAATTATGTATGTAAAAAACTGAGGAAATAACACATAGGAGCAAATATCACAGATTAGAATATATTGTGCACAAAAATGAAACAATGTTTGAGTAATGAAAAACTTATATGACACGCACTAACTTTGCAATTTTTAAAGCATGGAAATAAGCCACATTTAATACTCATATTTCATGACTAAGGAAAATATTTATATCTTCCTGAAACTATATAATAAACCAGTTACAAATATATAATTACTATCAGGAAACTCTAAAGTAAAAATGACAGGTTACCAAAGCAGTTTCATTTAACAAATTATACTCATGCAATTAATTGCTTAGTAAAAGAACAAAAATACTTTGAGAAGAACCGGCCTCAGTTTTATTTGCATTCCTCTACTTTTTACGAACAATAACTAAACATTAATCTGTGATGCATTCACAAAAATATATATAAGAAAATTATTATAATTAATACTTTTTTTCAAACAAGTTTTAATATTTATTTTAAGTGTCTCATTGCTATTTATAATACTTTTATTTAGCTAATACTTTGTTCTTATTTAACTTGTAAAGTTACAAAAAGAAATTGCTTTCAATTATAAGAATTAGGCAATGAAACACAGTTTAGTAGTTGGTTTATTTGCACTAGATTTAAACACCTGCTTTTAAGAAAAAAACTTGTTACCCATGCCTCCAAGAGTTGCAAAATAATGAATTTCATGTCTAAAAATATTTTTTAAATTGTTCTCATGAACTGAATATTTTTTAACCTTGAATTCATGTTATAAGAGAAATTGCTTCATCAAGTTTACTACGCATAACTTGCATCTTGTCTATAACATCTCTCCAGGTTAAACCAAAATTAAGAGAGAATAGAAAAGATCTGAAACATGCCAAATGATAAACAATAACCAGTATAAATTTTAAGAGTGTTTGAACAACAATAACTCAATAATCTGTGTATTGGCTAATTGCAACAAAGAGAAGAATTATTTTTATTTTGACTGGACCTGTTACATTTTAATTCATTGGAAACAAATTGTAATTTTTTTTAAAACAAAAAATTAATTTTTGATACTAATTTTTCATTGAAATTCATTTTTGATATTTTTTGTTTCAGATAGTTTGTCTAAAACTTAAGTCAATTATTAATTTATCTAAAATTTGAAGGATTAAATTGTACAATTCCAAATACCAAACATGAAATGCAAACACAATATACTCATATTTTTTAGAAAAAAATTATGTACTATACTTTTAAGGTACTTAAAAACATCTAGCTAATATATGATTTTACAAGTCCTTATTTTTAATCATCACACTGACTGTAAACATCCATAAACACATTTTTTATTTTCACACACAGTAGAAAACAAAGGACCAATTGTATACAAGTCATGCTTCACAGATATTTCCTTCATCCCTAATTTTCAGGTTAATTTTTACAATAATGCATTTTAGAAAGCAAAACTTCTAAAATTCAGAGAACAATGAAAATATAACTTGCATGCAATGCTGATTTGTAGAGCTAAAATTTTTTGTTACATTGCTTACGACAAACTACTTTACTTTCATGAAAGCTTAACATGGTTATTCTTAAACAAATATTTTAATTCAAAGCACAAATTAGATTTAAAACTGGTTAAATTCTTATCCTTAATAAAATAACTAATTCTTCAATATCACCAACCACACAGAAGAAAATCCTTTTAATCAAAACTGAACAAGCAGAATTCCATAAATCTGATTTGATAGTCAAGTTTTTCAAATATTCATAAAATAAAATGTTAAAACAAAAAAAAATATTCTTAAATAAGTTGGAACAACATATTAAATTGTTTGAATGTAGGGCTGAACAAAACTAAATTCAAATGGAGAACACGGCATCAAAAAAGAACATAAGAAAAAACAAGTGAGCCACTTATTAATACAATTATGTCAAGATGATGTGGTTTCGTATAATATATTGAAAATTATAAAACAAATCTAATAAATACTAATTATAAAATAAATCTTATAATAAATGAATGTGATATATTATAAATTTTCATTAAACATAATTCCATATCTATCTTTAAATATGGAATAACCTTTATATTTAGCAAATTCTGCATCATATTTAGATTTAAATTTAATACAATCAAATGCAACTAGTTACAATAATTTTGCAGAAAAGGTTTGTAATCTATGGCCTGAATATCATAAAAGAAAATTTTATTTCAATTTCAACAAAAAAAATTTAAACATATTTTTATAAAACAAATTACTTACAAGATTAAATGTAAAAAGTTAGCCACATAAATACTAAACTCAATCATATATTTAAAAAGAAAATCAGATCTAAATGTAATCAAATGTCTGATAATAATTATTGAGATTATAGTCTTTCAAAATGTCTTGTTTAGATATGACTATGACTGCAATTTGCTTTTTATTAACTTTATAAGGTCAACTAGAACAATAAACGTCATTGATTGGAGAAAAAAAATCTAATGTAAGTAAATCAGGTTTCATAAATGAAGTTAAATAAGGCAGTTTCATTAAATTTCTCATGCGTTTATGAGCAAAAGCAGCAGTATAGAAACAAAGTATAATATCACAAAATGCTCATTTCTAAAATTCATTTTAAAAAACCAATACTAAATTATTAGTATGAAAAAAATAACTAGAGTTTGCACCAAAAATAAGGCAAAAGTGAAAGCTAGTCAGTTCCAAATGGATTTAATGATATCACCAACAGAAACCATGCACTACAATCTTACAAGTATTTAAAAAAAATAATTTGCTCCCATATTTCCATAATTACTCAAATAATTTATTTAATTGTTGGTATCTACAACACATAAGCTCTTTATAATTTATACTAAACAATTTTAAATAATCATAAAATAAAATAGCTTAATAGTGACTAATAAGTACTGTCACTTTGAAGTTTTTCAAATTTCATTGGCAAAAATATAGCACTTACAGCATCAAATCAAGCCTCAAACTGAAAACTAGTTTGAACCAGCATAAGGAACTTTGAAATACTCGCCAATAAAGTATATACTAAGCAAGAGGAAAATATTTTTGTTTAAAGTTGAATAACAAATAAAAGTTATGGAAAAATAAATGAATTCGTTTTCTTACTCCTTACTTTTAATTATTCCATAATTATAAAATGCAAAACTCTTATAATTTTCATCAATTAAGGAAGTAACTGGCTTAAAAATATTTTTTGTGAAATGGAAACACACTACAACAGAAGTCAATAAAGAAATTGTAAGTACACTACGTGTCCATGCAAAATTTAAGGTGGCCCATAGTGTATGCACAGTTATAGGTAGTTCATATGTTTGGCACAACACTGAATTCACCTATACTGAAAAGCCAGCCATTAGTGTCAATAAAAAAAAAATTTGTAAGCACCCCAAGTTTTAAAAGGCTAATATACATAAATTTGAGAAAAAAAATTACATTCCATATTAAAAAAAAATATTTTTTTGCAAATTAATGATATTTATTGTACTTATTGAATAACCAAGAAAAGTTCAACATTTTAATATGCTAATCAATAAAAAAATAAGTAAATAAATCCTATTGTATTAAGTATGATCTTAACTATAACATAGTAAATTATATTTAAATATTGTACAAACACAACTAAATATATAGAAATACATATACATAAATATTTATATATGCATATATAAATATATACTTTTATGTCTACAGACACATGCACATATCAATTTATAAATTAAAAACGAAATTCAACTCTTTCTCTTTAAGTTTAAGGATTACAACTCGCATAATTAAGTACCCAGCAAGATGGATGGTTTTGTTCTTTTTATTCACTCACTCATCTTATAGAGTGTCATTTCATCTAAATTTATGCTTAATATGAATACATAATATGAATTTATGCTTAGATGAATACATACACGCACAAATATGCTGCGGTCTTATTGCAGACTTTAGAAAGAGGTAAGCTTAATAGAGTATAAATGTCGCACATTTTACCTCTTTTTGGATGGAGACATAACTTTTTTGTTTCACATTAGGTTATGTCTTCATACATGTAAAATTAACTTCTAATCAAGTAATACAAAGCTTGTTTATTTATACATATTTATTTTGAGTCAATCCCAAATAGCAGTGTCAGGTTGATTTTAATGTCTACAACAACCTTTATCATGAAGTCCAACAAGGTTTAAAAATGATTAGTAAATAAACCAGGAAAGATTAAAACAATGTTCAATTTAACTATGTGCTATAAACTGCCCTTTTATAACCGCATTAAATCTACCATTAAAATCAGGGTTAGAAAAACCTAAAATCAAGGATGGATCATCATTTTCAAATCAAGGGTTGAAAGCGTTTTCTAACGTAGGATCAATTCACCTTCTTAAAGTTTGAGATTTTATGACCTCACAGAAACAAAGTTAGTTTACACATGCTTTTATATACTTTCTTCAACACTTTAAATGTGACTGATGGTGTGATCATTAAGTATTCAATGCAAACTAAATGTTGCATTTGAGAATCTGGACAAAGATAGAATGAAAAAAAGGCAAAAACAATGTTTACATTAAAGCTAAAAAATGATATATTTTTTGTTGAAGTTTTTTTCATGCCTTTATTCAATCTTCAAGAAAACAAGCTCGGTATACTAATATTTCTACTAAGTTTAAAAGAGGAATAATTAGTCAACCTTTCTATGCCAACCAAATAAAAATAAAACATTTGCCGCAAGGTTGCCTGCTATTTGAGAACATACTTTAACTTACATTGCTGTATCAAACCAGTATATTCATACCTCATAAATATTCAAAACCATCTATATTGTTGAATAAGGCTCTTTACATATAATGAATTTAAATGGCTGAGCTTTCCAAAAAATTCTTCAAATAAGAACCTTTTCTTTACCTATTTAAAAACTTTTTAAAGGTCATCCATAATAAATAAAAACCATTTGATAAGGTTTGCTTATAATATTTTATGGAGGTAAAATATGGTCTAGACATTGAATAAAGAAGAAAACAATTCCTTATTGCATTCAAATATTTTGAGATATCATGAGAATTGTTCACACTATCTAATTAATATACTCCATTAAGCATTTTTCTCAACATTCATAATTGTCAGAAATTGGTGGGAAATTCAACGCAAATATGCCTACATTAATTTGAGATCTGCTTAGAAAAAACAACATAATGAAAGTTTTCAAGGAAAAAATACAAACTTCTAGAACCAAACTACAAAAGGACATAAATCAGAATAGTTTCAAAAAGAAAACAAATTAGATTTATTGTTTACATTTGCCAAAATACAAAGAAAATAGTTGAGATTATGCACCTTAAATCAGTTATAAATTTCTTTTTTATGTTGATTCTAAGATTTTTAAAAAATCTGTTAAGATGCTTTTTCAGCTGGATAGCTTGCTTCCAAATGGTTTCATCTTATCCATTTTTAATAAATCTAGGAATTTCATTTTTAGAGACTATTTTCAAGTGCAAAAAGTAAACTTATTTGATCTAAACAACAAAAAATCTTATTAATACAAAAATATGTTAAGTTTTGCTTACATCAGAAATTACTCACATTATATTGTTAACACAAATTGGCCAGGGTTTGAAAACGAACAAACAGGGTAAAAATGTGGCAGACCTTTCTTGATAACATTTGACCTAAGAGCATATAGTTTAATCCGTAATGTAACAAAGATTTCTACCTTTTATGAATAAAAAGTATTTGGAAAATTATTTCCTTCTTAAAAGGAAAAACTTGTAAATGAGAAATATCAGTTTTTTTTCTATCTTTGATATCATAAATGAAAAAAGATTAATTATACCAAAAAATAAGATATTGCATAGTTTTGGTATTATTAAAAGTCAAATTTTAAAATGACAATTAAGTAATTATACTCTTAAGGAAGACTTTTACCATAAATAGAAATTTATAATTCAAATATACTGCAAGCGACTTAGATAAATGCACAGACAAATGAATTAAGATTCTAATATAAACTAAATCACTTATAATATGAAGCAATATTTCTTTTAAGTTTTAAAGTATTTATAAAGTTTTTCTATAAGATTTAAAGCGCAAATAGTATAAATTGAAATATACTTCTACTGTGACAAAAAAGGTGCACCTACATTTTAAGAGAGAGATGCCAGAGAGAGAAATTTTAAACTCTACTCAATGACTAAAACATGGCCTAAAATGTGATAATAGTTTTCATGAAAAATTATTTTAAAAGCATTAAAATTCGATTAAAAAAATAAAATCAATAAAATGCACACATTAAAAGTTCACTATCTCATTCAAGACATACACAAACACATTACATTTAAAATACATACTTCCAATCTTTTTACTCAATTATATAATTACACACATCTCAAATTTAAATAAAAATAGAATAAGCAATGAACTTTTAAATTAGCAACGGAATAAAAACTAGCAATTTACAGATATTGTGACGTGTTTCGCAAATAAAAACATTAAAAATACAATAGAGCAAGAAACAAAAATTTTACTACTGACAGTGACCCTTAGATGATAAATCTTAATAAAATCAAATTAGTAGTGTGGCTCTTAGTAAAATCAATTCCAATTCCTAAAAATTATAGCAGAAAACGTAACTTATATATTAGTAAACAGGTATGTACAAGAAAACAATGAAATAAAAAATATAAGATAATAAAGAAAACAAAAAAATAAAATAAAATTGATAAAAAAGCAATGTAAAAAATATGGCAACACTTGTAAAGGAACTCAATTATCAGTATACTGAAATTATTACATACTTAATGTTGATTTTATTGCTATAAGTATGCAATAGCACACTAAGTGCATGAAAAAACCCTTTAAAACAAGGCATCAAAAAAAAACATTTTAGAGAAAATGTCACATAACATATGAAGATAATGCATTATGAATGATTTCTAAAATTAATTCTACACAAGATATTTCTTTTAGATAGATTTTTAATATGAAGCCAATAAAATAGCTAATGAAAATTGAGATTCTTTTGTATATGTATGGCAGGATTACTTTTTTAAGAATAGTTTTAAAAAAATCTTTCATAAGCTTAAAACTTAAAAAGCAAAAATAGCCACCAATGATTAAAACATTTTTCTCAACCAAAACACAAAATCAGAACTAAATAAAAAAAATATTTTGAGCAAGGTAAATTAATTTAATAACAATTAATGACTTCAGTTTTCAAGAAATAATTTAATAATTTATTTATGAAGTCAATTTATTTGAAAGGTTGTATCAGATAGCGTATGTGATACAAAACCCTGATAAAAATGCAACAGGGTAATTATAATAAAATGGTGGGATTTTCACTGGTACCATACTAACAAATATAACAATAAAAATACAAATAACAAAATAAGTAAAATGCCTAAATCATGCTTCCTGTTATATAAATATTTTTTGGATATATAATTATGCATGAACACAAAGGATGTAGATACATGATTGTAATTAAGGAAAATTCTAAGGCAAATACTTATAATTATCCAAAACTAAAGTGTATTTCAAAACTTTTTACATATTTGATATGACATGCACATTATTAAACTAGGTTTTTAGTTTCCAGGCAAAGGAAAACTAGAAAAATCATACCTTTTAAATGATGAAAAAACAATAGAATGTTCTAAAATTAATCTAAAACTGTAAACTAGCATATTAAAAAAATCTTTTTATGATTAATAGCTTAATTTTAACACATTTATGTGAAAAACTAAGATTGCAGAATAGACTTAAAAAAGAGAAAATCATTATTGAAAATTGCATAGTCTAGCTTTCAAAAAATACGCTTGCATCTACAATGATTGCAGTCTTCAAATTAAAAGTGTTCAGGTGAAAAAGTTCTATTTACAATTTTACAGAATTAAGTATAGGACACTCTACAAGACAATATTAATCATTCTTTTTTGTCAAATCATGGCAATTTGGTGAATTGTGGGAGTGTGGAAGGCAAATCACCATCTCTTCATCTGGCATGTCCCATATTATTGTTGCATGAAAGGCCATGTTGGCAAAACATATGACATATTCACATAAGGCAAACCAACTGAATGCTGAAAAATTTCAAAAATTTTATAATTTACAAGCAATTTACATAATTTACATAAATGTAAAACATTTAAAGTTACCCCAAATTGTTATTTTTAATGTAAATGCACATAAGGATACATACAATGGCCATTGCAGTCTTGTCACAGATTTTCATGAAAATTTTTGTTAAAAGTTCTTTATGAAAATTTGCTAAAAAATTTTTTTTCAGAATTTAGATCAAAATTAGGGTTAAGGTGCACTTTGAAATCTGACTCATTTTAACAAAGTAGCATTACCAGGGAAAGTAATTAATATGTTTGCAAACTCGATAACTTTTTTATTTATTAATCAATTTTTTTTCTAGTATCGTTAGAAAGTTAAAAATACTAGTTTGTTAAAACTATCAAAACAATAAATCTATAGTAACTAATGTTTTAAAATTTACATTTAAAAATTTTTTGGGGAAGTTTTTGGCAAATTTCAAGATTTTCCTTACAGAGAAAAAACTTTTACAAATTTAAATTTTTTTTCATGATGATTAATAACACTTTTTATCATAAAAAAATCGAGGGTTTCTCATTTTTAGTCTTACAAAAATTAACAGTGAAAAATCTAAACTATGAATTTTGCAATAGATTTGCAAAGAAAATTAAAATTAATAATCAAATGACAGTGTTTTATTGATAGAAGCATAATACTATGGTTTTGATATTGATAACACTTAATTTTCAGTGCTTGGCTGAAAATTTTCAAATTGAAAAGCAACCAAAGAATGAAACATTTTTAATTATCATTTAAATAAAATACCTAAGATAACTAGGAGTAAAAAAACCAACAGGACAGTATTATTTAATCAATGCAAGAAATAAATCATTTAAATACCATCAAGAGATAGCTAAAAAGAGTTAAAATTTAAAAAACATGCATTTATACATTTGTTACAAATATTTCAGAAAATTTGGATGAATAATTCCATCTCTATTATGAAATGTTTTAATCTGATTATTATGAACATCTCATTTCAACTCTGATGATATAACTAAATAATGCTTCTTTTCACTGTATGCCTTTTAAATTTCAAAATTAAATGTAAGGGAAAGATGAAAATCAAAAAAGGCGATTGGAGAAATGTGAATTTTTCTTGCTAGCTTATTTTCAAGTTTCATGCTTATGCTACTTAGGTGGGGAAAGAAAAAGGAAGTTGATGTAAAATAACTCTTAAAATGTTTGATTAAAAGAAATTAGTTTAAACCATTAAGAAAAATGCAAATTCACTAAAAAATTACTTTATCAGGAAACTTACCAAGTTCTACACAATACACTCGATGTTTATAAAAGAAATACACCATTCCTAATGATGTAAGAGCAATGATTATGCACAGGAAAAGTTTTGTTCTGTAAGACAGCTTTTCCTAAAACCAATAAAATTAACTAAAATACTAATAATCTAAACGAAACTTATAAAGATTAATATAAAATAGTGTAAAGAACATTTTTTAAATAAGTCTATTAAGAATAAATAACCTTAATGATAGCAGTAAAGTAATAATAATATAGAAATGCATAAAGTAACTTTATACAGTAGATACTAACAATCTCTAATGTATCCATGATAATATTTATTTCCAAAAAAGTAATACAATAAAAAGTTTTTGGAATGAAGATTTTTGTTTCTATATTTTTCAAACTAACAGATTCAATAGTTTTTTTAAATATAGTAAACATTCAAAAGAGTATTTTTATTTTTTTAAAAAAATATTTATAGATTATATGCATATACAGTCAATAAAAAAGACATAAAACAACGAAAACTCAAAAATTTATCAAAGTAAACTGATAACAACTTTTAGAAGAACTAAATGAGGTAAAATTATCTTAACATTGGATATTAATTTTTAAATCTTCTACTTTTCCCCGCAATTAATTCTCAATTATAAAGGTGGCTAAGAAACTTCCAACAATTAAAAGATAGTACTTATAACTACACCAATTTTAATGGATTATAGAGCTATAAAATTCTGTGATTTATGCTAAAGTTAAGTAGTAAAACAAATGTAAAATGGAAGAATAATTTTACTACAAAATATTTAAACAAACTTTTAATTAAAACTTACCAAATATGTTGGATTTGAAGACTGGCTCATATGACTCAAAGCACAAGAGCTTAACATATAAGAAATGGAAGCAGCCATAAAGGTGATAAATATTTTTTCGTGGACAGCTGAAAAATGAAAATTATTCTTTTAAATCTTAAAATCAAATTAACATAGATTGAATGGCAGAAAAAGGTAGTTCAGTAGTCATCGCTTAATGTAATCACTTTGGGACACAATAATTTTGATAATATTAGCCAATTGATAAAAATAAGCAAATCACAAAATTAGA